>NW_004955405.1:41685892-41826001 GCF_000276665.1 Chinchilla lanigera
ATGCATGTCAGCTGGAAGTCTTTTTCCCCTTGTATTAATGCAGCTGCAGAAGCTTGCTTGCTTTTTTTTTTTTATTTTGTCCTTTTGAGACAGGGTCTTGCTATGCAGTTCAGGCTGGACTTGAGCTCACTCTATAGCCCAGGCTGGTCTCAAACTCACAACGATCCTCCTGCCTCAGCCTCCTGAGTGTGCCACCACACCCAGCTCGCTTTCTTTATCCAGTAGTTTTGTGCCATATTCTCCCATCCTTTGACTTTTTTTCTCATTTTTGTTTTTTGTTTTTGTTTTTGAGACAAGGTCTCGCTGTGCAGTTCAGCCTGGCCTTGAACTCACCATGTAGCCCAGGCTGGTTCCAACTTGTGATCCTTCTGCCTCAGCTTCCCCTGAGCTGGGAATATAGGATTATGCCAGCACACCCAGCTAGGCTTTTAAACTTTTATATTGTCATGTTTTATGTTACTTGAATGGGACACAGTTGAATGTTTTAGATTTACAGTTTTAGACAGCCCTGTTCTTTAATTAGAGTGTCTGGCCTATTAATGTAATTACTAGTCACTGGGACAGCTTCATGTAACCACCCCCAGGGTCCTCTGGAGGCTGCAGTTCTTACAATAACCATGAGGGGGCGCCCCCAAGGCTGGCAGCGACCACAGCACAGGAGGCACGCGGGGTGGGAATGCATTTTCCAGGTTCCACTGCCTCCCTGCTCTGTCCTCAGGTGCTGAGCACCGGGTGGGGGCCGGCTGAGGCCTGGGAGCAGGCGGGTGGTGGATGCAGACACACGCATGGTGCCCTGGCCAGGCCTGCTGGCAGGCGAAGACCATCTGCTCTGCACTGCTCTGCACTGCCCAACGAGCACCCGGTGGCACCAGCCTAACGGGTGTCCGGGCTTCAGGCCACAGCCTCACGCGGTTACTTACCACTCTGCCCGGTGTGGTTTTCCTCTCCTTTCTCTGTTTCTGACCCTCCTCTCCTTTCTCTGTTTCTGACCTGTTGTGTGGGGGTGCGACCTCCTCTTCATTTTAAGTCACCCCCTAGAAATCACCTCCTGCATCTCCACTCCTCAGAGCCCATGCGTGGTCAGTGAGCACTTTCTTCCTGGACAGCACCTCCACCACCGTCCCGCCCCCCTGCCTCCGCCCTCTGTGCAACTCCTGGCCTCAGGGGGTTCTGTGTCGTCTCTGGGGGTGGTGCCCAACAACCTGCCCTTCTCGCCTTGCCAGGTGTCTCATTACTTTTCTCTCGTCTCCAAGACAAAATACCTGACAGCCAGAATTAAGGAAGGAAAGGTTTATTTGTTGCACAGTCTGTGGAGGATTCCGTCCATACTCGGCTGGCTCCAAGGCAGCGTGGCACATGGCAGAGGGCAACCGTTCATGGTGGTGGAAAACGCAAGAGCAACAGGAGCAAAAGGGAGGAGTGGCAGCTGAAAGAGCAAGCCTCTTTCCCTCCCTTACACTGTATGCAAACTGCCCGCCCCAGGGCGGGTGTAGCACTCACATCCATAATTCCAGCATTGGACCATGGATCAGTCACAAACTCCAGAAGCCCGCCCATGACTGCATGAGGCTTTGGGGGACATCCAGACATGAACCATAACACGTGGCTCTGTGTTCACCCAGCCGTTTCCCCTGGGCTTAGACCTGAGCCTCACAGCTCCCTCAGTGAGGGGCTCCATCAGGTCAGGAGTGAACGACTGTGTCCTCTTCCGATGAGTCCTGTCAGCACGCCAGCCGGAGTCACTGCCCGGCTCTGTTGGGATGATGAAGACAGCAGTCTTCTCTGCCTGTGTTGAGATGTTTGTCTTTCTGAAGTTCCGGGACTGTGTCCTGGCCTAGAGCGCTTTGGTTTATCCTGCTTGGGATTGCCAGTGCTTCTGGTTTGGTGATTTGGTATCTTCCTGAAAGAATCATTTCCTGCCACAGGGCCCCTGCTAGGTCCTCTCGACGCCCCTCTGACTGTGCTGTGAGGACAGCAGCGGTGCTTCTGGGTGTCTCGCCAGCTCCTGCATTTCCCACTCCTCACAGCCTGGGGAGGGCCCGCATCAGCACTGCACTGGAAGCAGCCCTGACCCTCCCTGGGCTATTACAATGCATTTCAGATGTGTCTGATGTAGTAAAATTCCCAGTACACAGGTGGCTTTTGTGTTCATTTATCGCGCTGGGGTCCACTGTCCTGACATTCTCCTCCTGGTAACCCCTGTTGTCATGCCAGCCCTTTGACGGTGTTTACCCATTGTAACGACGGAATCCACTTTTAAGTTGGCTTCAGTGGACACAGGGATCCCAATAATCTGGCCACTGTTACTGCATACAGAAAGCCGTGGCATGTCTCTCTTGGTCCTGAGTGGGCGCTCAAAAAGTGATTTCTGAATTAACCGAATGGCCACCGTCTGCCAAGTGGGCTGCACGGTTGGCCTGTGCTCGAGAGCAGAGTGTTTGTTTCCTGCCCTAAGCTTGCGTCTCCTCCCAGGTCCCTGAGGAGGACGGCTCATCCTGCTCCAACACCACCGGGCCCCGGGTTCACTCTCCCACCCTCCCGAATCCGCAAACCCTCGTAAAGCCCAGTGCACGAGTGTTGTTCCTGGTGCCTCGAGGCTGCACACACAGCCTCCCGCCCCAAGGCCCCGCGCGCGCTGTCATTTCTGCCTGTGAAGAATCCCCTTCGCCCCTGTCCTGCCCGGTACTCTCAGGTCTGGTAGTCGGGAGACGGAACCTCAGCCTGTGCACCGTGGGAAGTGGAGTCCAGTGCCTCCCCTCAGACCCCCGAGTTCACCACCCCTCGGGATGACCCGGGCCTCCCCCATGGGAGCTGACGCAAACATCGAAGCCCCAGTGAGGCGCTGCTGTAGCCATGCTGCAGAGGATGCAGAGGACAAAGCCACACAGCCAGAGTGGAGCCCAGGTCCTCACTCCGGGCCTTCGCTCCAGACACCACAGTCGCTGCCCAGCCATGGGCATCCGGGTGACACCTGGACCTCCTGGGGCAGATGCCCTGCAGGAATTGGGGGCCTGAAGCTCTCAGAAGGTCCCCGGGCCACCGTCCCACTTACCTCACCACCTTGGTGCCGTTCCTCACCACCTGCATGTCCACCATGCAGCCCCCGGTGACATAGGCAGCCAGGTTCAACTCGGAGAACTCCGCCTGGGGGAGAAAGCGCACAGAAAAAGGGTCTGTCACACTCGGCAGTGACGACTGCCAATACGTGCTCAGTACCCACATGTCCCCGCGCAGTAGGCCTTACGTCACCTCAGCAAGGCCGTTTGAGCCCCGCCTGACAGACAGGACGAGGAGGTGCACAGGGGCCTGTGACGTGTTCGAGGTCACACAGTGGGTGAAAGACAACATCGCTCAGGTCTCTCACCCGCGAACTAGGCGTCTCACCCCGTCACTTCTGACCCCTGGAAGGGGGAGGAGCCACGCAGCTCCATAACTCTGTGATGCCCAGCGCCGTCGACAGCATGTTTCTGACAGATGTCTGCTGCCTGGGGCCGTGCGGCGGTGTGGTGGCTTCGAGGCTCAGGGCCACAGCACCCCCTCCAGGCGGCTGCCCAGCATCCCTCCCTCCCCAAGCTGGTCACAGCTGATGGCGTCAGGATGCGACCCAGGATGCAGGAATGACGTCCCCTCCCGAGAATCCCTGAGAATCTCTCACTGCCCTTCAGCGTGGCTGTCTTTAGTGTACGTGTGGGACTGTACTTTCTGCTAGTTGCATCAGGGAAGCGCAGGAGAGCAGAGTGAGGTGGAAAGGGAAAGCGGGGGGAGTGGGGAGAAGGATGGACAATGTGCGGGAGATTGCTGAGAAAGGCAGGGCACGGGCTCCTCCCCAGCCAGCTGCCACGCTGCCTCCGGGTTTTTCGGGTCGGCTCTTGCTTGTTGATCTGTGTGAACAGCGTTCATGAGTCTCTGCCGCCTGTGCCCACTCCTGCGTGGGGTTCCCCCCACCTCTCCCCCGTCTTTCTACTCGATCCCTGGACCCCACGTTCCCCTCTAGGGGACACCAATCCCCGCACCTGCATGTCAGTGATCTTGTGCCAACCTGATCTTCTCTTTAAAGAGCCGTCTCCAAGCGAGGCCGCCTTCTGAGGGGCCAGGGAGCTACAACTTCAGCACAGGAGTTTGGGGCGGTGACAGGGACCTGTGACACCGTCACTGCACGGCACGGCACCCGTCGGTGCCCGAGCACAGCAGAGGCCAAGGGCGTTTCCTGTCTGTGACACACACGACAGCCCACACGTGTGAAGCGCCGTGTGCAACACAGCCTAAGCGTCCGATGTGTGCCAGGCCCTTTAATCTTCCAGTGTCCAGCTGGGGACTCGAGGTATGAACCAGACACCTGGCTTGTACCGGGCGGGAGGCAGCAGAGCCCGACCCCAGCGCAGGGTCCACCCCGGAGCCTGGCTCTTAGCTGTTGCACCTCACTGCCTCCCAGTTCAGCTTAGGCGGAGCATGACTAGGAATTTTAGGGACTTAAAAATAACTCGGGGGCTGGGGATTTAGCTCAGCGGCAAAAGCGCCTGCCTGGCAAGCACAAGGTCGTGAGTTCGGTTCCCGGTACCGGAGAAAAACCAAAAAAAAAAAAAAAAAATAACTCGGTTAAGGAGAAAAATGAGTTTACCGGGATGAGAACTTCCTTCCATGCCTTTCAAATCTCTCCCCCTGGAGTCATTTAGCTCAAGTATGAGCAAAGACCCGGCGCCCTCCCCAGACACCATCGCCCTCTCACCCTTGCTCTGACTGACAACCGCATTACCCGCTGGCGGGTGGAGGAAGGCGGCTCCCAGCGAGTCCAGGTCGGTAAGTGGAGGTAATGACTCTGCCTCCGAGTTCAGCCCCATCAAGTTCAAAACACCCGACTGGCCAGACCACAGAGACTTGTGGTGCCGCTTGTGTGTGGCACAGAGAAGGGGTTAAAAGACAGCTGCAAAGCAGGAGAGCCGGCCACCACGGGGCTGCAGACAGGGAGCGAGCTCGGCTGGAGTCTCGGAGGTAGAGCCAGGGGCCATTCCCCTGCCTGACAGGAAAAGATCCCCGGATGAAAACACACTGAGCCCGGCACCAAGCAAAGGCTCATCTTGGCCACTCGGGGTCCAGGCTTACTTCCTGGCCACGGCTTACGAGCCAGCAGGAGCTGCATGTCGGGCTGCAGGGCAGTAAGTGTGTGAGCAGGAAGAAAGGGGGGCCCTGGATCGACCTCCAGGATCATCAGCGCCCCTGCGGTCTCCTGCATGATTTAACCTTGTGATCGCACGATCGTTCGGGCTTCAGCTGTTTGGGACGGAATTCCTCCTCAGCGGGGCTCGTCAGGCAGCAGAATGGACACATGCAGGCTGGAGCGGCCGGGCCCAAATGTGCGCCGGGCACCGTTCCACTGCCTGCTCTGTGTATCAGGGGTTACACTGCTAAAATAGACAATGAACTTACTGTACTTAATCCTTATAGGTCTTTGTGAGGGTTCAAGGCTGTGTGTGTGTGTGTGTGTGTGTGAGAGAGAGAGAGAGAGAGAAAGAACTTGCCCAAGGCTGAGACACGAGTGTCTCTGTCACTACTTGTCACAATGTCTTAGCAGCAGCAAAATGAAGGCATCAAAAATGGTGCAACCAGGAGCACAGCACCCCTCTGGGTATTTACAGCATATATATAATGTGGAGGAAGGGCTGCGCTTACAGCTACGCTGAGGAAGCAAGGATATTTCTCTTCCCGTTGCTAATGAGGAGGAAACCGCTGAGTATCAGCTGCTAGCCCCTGCACGACAGTGTTCTGGGAGGGCGAAGCAGTCAAAATGACCTGTGACTGCCCTGGAGGACAGCGGCACGGAAACACAGCCCCGAAGTCTCATGAGCCAAGGACGCGGAGCTTAGGTCCAGGGCACAGAGCAGCACAGAAAGACCCCGCGTGGGGCAGCTCTGCAAGTCCTTGGCTGGTTACTGATCTAAGCACGGAGGGAAGGAAGTGACTCCAGCCCTGGGGAGAAGCTGGGGAAACTCCAGCTCTGCAATCTGCTAGCCCGCTCGGGGCTGGGGGGTCCAGTTCACGGGGTCAGCGGGTGAAGACTCCTCACAGGAGCACAGCACTCAAAACACAGTAATGAGACTAAGACCCCCAGGCTAAATCCTGCCTGGGGACCGCAGGGCCATCAGTGCGCCTGGTCTGCCCTGGGGTTGCTCAGCCTGAGAACTGAAGGTCCCAATTCCAGGCGCCCCTCGGCCCCAGTTTTAAACTACAAGTTCCACATCCTGGGAATTTCTGTGGTCCTAGGCAAGCTGGAGTGACTGACTATTCTATCTAGCTCTGCCCTGAGAAGCTTAGAGGCAAGCTGTGAATGGCTCAAACTTACTCAGGAATAGAGCAAAACCCAGCGCACAGCATTCCCGATTTAAAAGTTAGGACATCCAGCCACAGACAGCAAGGCAGGCAGAGAGGCAGGAAAATACCACCCTAGTAAGCAGAAGCCAACCAGCAGGAACAAGTCCGGAAGGGAGAGGAAGTTGGGATAACTCTGAGAAATATCCTTCATGCTTTCTAGAGTACAGAGGGAGACATTTGTGCGATGAGGCGAAAAGAGAAAAACACTGCAAAAGTGGAAAATGGAACTTACAGAAATTAAGGAAACAGAATATCTGAGAAAGGAAATGCACTGGCGGGATTCACAGTAAATTCAACAGAAGAAAATGCCGGTACGCGCAAGGACAAAGCAATAAAAACTACCCCAAATGAAGCAAGAAGCAAAAACACATTTAGAAAAACAATAGAGCCTCTATGAGTACGGAGCAATATCAAAGTCTAACACAGGAATGCGGAGGTCCCAGGAGAAGTGGGGAGGAAGCAGATACTTGAAGAGAAATGATTGTAATTTTTCCGTAGTTGATGAAAACGCAAATCCCACAGATCCGAGAGAGTCAGTGAACCATATGTAGAAGAAACAAAGAAAATCTCACAAGGCACATAGTCAGCTTCCTAAGAAAGCAGTGACGAAGAGAAAAGCCCTCTAACACAGTGATGGGGATCAACGTGCTTTGCATAAAGAGAACAAAGATGAGAATTTCAGCCAACATCTTGGTAGAAAACAGCGAATGAGAAGACAGGGAGCAACTTCTTTCAAATACCAAGAGGAGAAACGAAAGAACGCACACCTGGGGCATTAGGCCCAGAACGGCTCCCTGCTAACAACAGGAGAGACGTTCTCAATGAACGTCAGACCTGACTGCAAATCCCAGAAACGCTGTAGGAAGTTCTTCTGGCAGAAGGTCAGTGATACCCTCTATCAACACACACAAACACGCACACACGCGTGTACACGCACCCCTAGATACAGCAGACATGAGGGTAAATGTAAATCAGTTTGTTTGAAAACTCCATGAAAGATATTTAGCTGTTTAAAGCAAAATGTAGCACTGTATGACGGGAATTTATAGTGTTTGTGGAAGTAAAATTGCGTAGCAGGGGCCCCAGGGTCGGGACTGGAGCGGGACGTGCTGCTGAGAAGTTCTCACCAGCATGTGGAGCGGAACAGTGATAGCTGAAGGCCGCTGCTGCTGACTTAGATGTGCAGACTGCAAGCCCCAGTGCAGTGCCTCAAAGACAGAAGTAAAGCAGGGATGAAATCAATGTAGCAGTGTGCACAAATTGTGCGCTCGCAGCTTGATGCACTTTAATTCTCTTACTCTGTGTAATAAGTCCCCGGATCAAGACAGGGAACTTTTCCAGAGCCGCGAACCCGTCCGACCCGGCTCCTGCCAACCTCACCGCGGCGGCCTCTCCACGGGCACGTTCCATGCCACAGAGCCTCAGAGGACGGAGCCTGTCCTGCGAACTCTGGTATCTGCCTTCTTTCTCTCTGCCCTGTCTCTGAGATCCGTCCTTGCTGTGGTGGTGAGCAGCCTTTGTTTTTTCTTTCCCTGCTGTTTTCCATCTGAACATAGGATAATAATATATTTATTCCTTCTGCCCACGCTGGACACGGGGCTCTTTCTAGTCGGTTGATCCTAAGAAGAGAGCTGCTAGGTATACTGCCATGCACCTCGGGTGGTGGAGGGACTCAGCCACTTCCCTGGGGGACACACCGAGGCGTGACACTGCGGGTCAGGGGTGGTGGTCATTCACCTTTGGAAAAAGGCGATGAAGACTTCCCCAGTGTTTTGGCAAATCCACGTATCTGTCAGCGACACAGACTTCCGCTGCTCTGGGTGCTCTTCCACGCTTGGCGCTGTCGGTGTTCTCGGTCTGTGCTGCTCTCGTGGGTCCTGGCCGTGGCCGCACACGGCAGCTCAGGTTTGCGTTTCTTTGGTGCTGAATGACGCTGATGGTTCATTGCTAGCTGCAAGTTCAGGCAGCCTCTTGGAGGCAGTCCTCTTTCTTTTATCCATATTTCTGTTTTGGTTTGTGCCTCTCTCATTACTTGGTGAGAAGAATTAAAAATATGTTCTCGACAGACTTTTTGCTGAGTCTATTAATTGCAAATATCTTCTATTCTGTGGTTTTTACTTTCATAAATTTTAAAATAAAGAATACACACATATGTATGGAGTAAATTTAATTAATTAATTAATTGTTTTTTGAGACAGGCTCTCACTGGGTAGTTCAGGCTGGCTTCAAACTCACTGTGTAGCCCAGGCTAGCCTTGAACTTGCCTCCTCCTCCCAAGGGCTGGGATTACAGGCGTGTGCCACCACGTCTGTCCTGAAGTATAATTTAAGAAGTTTTTACAGGTAAATGTTTTTATTGTATTTTGCCTAAATTTTTGCCTATTCCAAGATCGTGTAGACATTCTTCAATATTTCTTGCTAAAAGCTTTGCTGTTTATACTCCACAATGAAGTCTATAAACCCTCCAGAATTAATTTTAAATATGTGACGGGCGACAGGACTCGAGGCTGAGTTTTCCTGTGTGGCTGTTCACGTTTGGCCCCGTGGGCTGAGATGGCCACTCTTCCTCAGCACAGCCACGCCGACGGCCTTGCCAGTCACCGGCACCCTGTCTGCGGCATCCGTCTCGAAACCCTCGGCTCCTCTCTGTGGATCTGCTGTCTCTCCTCGAGCCTGTGCCAAGCCGTCTCAGTGACCAGCTTGGCGGGAGTCTGGACATGAGGTGGCACCATATTTCAAGTGGGAAGCAACCCAATCCAGCTGCGGGGGAGCCGACCGAAGACACCTAGGATGAGCGCTCTTGGTCCGCTCCCCCGGCATCAGATCCGACGTCTTCCTGTACACCCACTCCAGGGCACGCACGGACGCAGGCAACCAGGAGCCCGTGAAGGCTCTGTCCCGAGTGACGGATCACGTCTCCCTTAGGACACAGCCGGCCGCAGTGTGTTCTCCCGCTCTCGGGACTGCACCCAAACCACGGTCTGGGAGGCCCCGTGCTAGGGAAGGGCGCTCTGACACTCCACTATCGCCATGCTCGGGCACCGTTGAGACTTCTCTTGGCTTTATACATGAGCTTCGAGCCTTAGGGTCCACACGCAGGTGTCCCCCAAGGCTCCTGTGCTCAGAGGTGGGGCTCCGGGCAGGCGGCTGGACCATGGGGTACTGTACGAACCCACAGATTCATCCATGGGTGGGCTCGCAGAGGGCTGCGCTGTGAAGAGGCGGGCCTGTTGGGAGAGGTGAGGTGCTGGGGCTGTGTGTGTCCCCTCCCTGGCTCCTCCCTTCACTCTGCTTCCTGGCTGCCAGGGTGTGAGCGTCTGTCCTCTGCCAGGTGCTTCCCACCACACTGCTTCTGCCTTGGGGCCAGCTGACCGTGGGCTGGGCCCCCAGAACTGGGAGCTAAATTGAAGCTCTCCCCCTTTGAGCTGTGGGTGTCAGGTGCTGTATCCAAGACTGGGAAAGCACACTGGTACCTGCAGTCTCGGGCCAGTTCTAAACACAATTATTTAACTTCTTTTCCACCTCGCTGAGAACTTGAGCCTACTGCCTCATTTGCATTATTTTTGCTTATTTGTTGCTATCAGGGGCAACTAAGAGCTTGTTTCCTTTATTTTCAACAGAAAAAAAAATCCCATACTGTACTGCTCTGGAAAATGAAGATTACTGGCATTTAATTTAGACTGTCAAGATTCTGCCTTAGGAGAGCAAATGTCTCCTTTCATAGGCTATTACCTGAGGACACCAATAAAGACAGGGAGGTGCTAATCCTCGGCTCCATATGGATAGGCTGTATGCAGCACCCACAGGCTCCTCCTATTTTGTTGTTGTTTTGCTTTTGTTTTCTGAGGCAGGGTCTCATTATGTAGATGCGGCTGGCCTTGAGCTCACTATGTAGCCCAGGCTGGCCTTAAACTTGCAATAATCCTCCTGCCTCAGCTTCCTGAGTGCTGGGATTAAATTTAGGCATGTGTCCAGATATCTTGCTATTTTGCTACCCTGGTTAAAACCAGTTGGGGAAGATTTCCGACACTGTTTCAAATGATAACTGAAAAGTACTCGACTAAATTTTCCTGCCTATTTAAAACTTTTATTAAACATGTACACTGAAAATGAAAAAACAGTAGAAAGAGACTGGTCTTGAATTCTGGGGACCAGGGATAGATCTTGGATTTGACGCTGAGTATACGGCGTTAGAAAAACCTCTCATTCTTTCTCCTCTTTAATTCTCTTCTTCTTTAAAATGAAAGAGCTATGACCAATGGGGTCAGTTAACTCCATGGTCCCTTTTTGAAATTTATACTTACTTCCCTTTTTTGAGAAGGCTCGCACTAAGTCCCTGAGTGTCCCAGGCTGGGTTCCTGCTTGCCATCTCCTGCCTCAGCCTGCTAGCCTGGGGAAGACAGGAGTGTGTCTCCGAGGCTGGCCAACTTCCCGCTTTCCTACGATATCTTTCTCCATCAGGTTCCTGCGGTTATGACCGAGGAACAAGCCATTTCCTCAGCACACCGCTGAGGAGAGAATGCTGGGCAAGGTCATATCATCAGACAGCTGTTCACCGCTTTACACCCAGCTCTGGGCATACGGTAGGTGTTGCAGCATGTGCTACCTTTGAGGCCATGGACGTCGGGTGCGACATGGCCAGCAACTTGCCTCTGGAAAGCCCACTGCCAGGTGGACAAGGCTGTCTCCAGGCAGAGGGGGAAAAAGGCCAAGCTAAGTTTCCATCCTCAGATGGGAACCAGGGGCCAATGGAACGGCAGGAAGTCGTGTGTGGTGGGGACACAGAGGCGCGGAGCTGAGCTGGCCTGGAGATCCTGCTGCACCTGCAGACCCTGCATCCCTGCACAGACCTGAGCATCGCCCCATGGCATGCTGGGCCAATCCTCTGATCTCTGGGATGCCTCCCCTGCTTCCCTGCAGGTCAGGGATCAGGGCAGCTCAGTGGGTTCTTTGCTCATGTCTCATGAGGCAAAACCACGGAGTAGCCGGCTGGGCCCTCACAGGGAGGCTCCAGGTAGAAATCACTGCAAGGCACTCGGGCTGTAGGCCGAGCTGGGTTCTCTGCACACAGGACGAGACCCCTGCCTCCGTGTGGGCTACTCACGACTGTCTTCCTTATCCCAGGATGCTGCTCTGCCTGTAGACCCATAGTAGGACTGGCAGACCAAGTCCTGTCCTGGAATTTTCCGGCTTCCCATTCTGCCGCATGTCTGTCCAGCTGGTAAAAGTTCCCTGCTTCCCAGGGCCTCGGTAGTTAGCTGGGCAAATTGGCTGCTCCTGGGCAGCTCACCCTGTTCCAAGGCCTGAGACTGTAATCACATCGGCAAAGCCCCTTTTGGGATGAATTTTCACAGGTTCGTGGACAAGGGGTAGACGTGTGTGTGTGTGTGTGTGTGTGTGTGTGTGTACTGGGGGCACTGGGAAGCCCTAAGGGCTGCAGAGAAAGGGAACAGCTCTGCTTATAAGAACTGGCCCCCGGAGGCACTTCTTCGAGGTGCCAGGCACTGTTGGGGGGAGACACCGTGGAAGTCCGTCATCTACAGCAGTCTCTTCCAGGGCTCCCTGGACCACAGATAGATGCACATGACTGTATCTGAACTCCTGCCCAGTTCCGAGAACACAAGTACGCACACATGCGTGTGCACACACACGGGGAGATGGCATGCATTCGGCCTCCTGCCTACGGGTACCAGGCCAGTGTGTTTTGCCACTGGACGCTCAGGTCCACGTCTCGAGGCGCTAAGCGATTCCGCCTGTGGTGACGACGGCATGGAGGACCCGATGCGGTGACGGTCAGGTCTCTTCACGGCTGTGAGCTGAGGGGCTGTTAGGGTGCCGCATCAACGGGAGAGACGCGGCTGGATGCCCACAGGGCCCGGATGCGAGGGCGGAGGGCAGCGGCTCGGCCCTGGCGGAGGCCTCTGGCTGCAGTCGCAGGGGCCCGAGTTCCTGACAAAGGCGAGAGCGGGTCTGGCTGACAGGGTGGGCTGGAATCCGAGGGTGACGGATAAGAGCTGGGAGCTTCCGGTCACTCCTGGGATGCACCCCAAGAGCGCAGGTGCTCCCCAAGCCTGAGGAGTGTGCTCCTGAACACGGGCTCGGGGACTCGGCTTGCAGGGGAGAGACGGAAAGGCGGAGCTGGACACTCTGTCCACAGGAGGAGGCGCAGCCTGCGGGCTCTCACCCCGTGCACAGCCCCTCTCATGCCTGCAGAGCAGAGCCGCCCATCCAACACCCAGGATACCGAGCCGTGTCTGCCCTGGGCAGACCAGCTGCTCGCTGTCCGGGCCTCTCCACCCGCAGCCCAGAGCCCGCGAGCTGGGAGCTTGTCTGCTGAGCCCCCTCTCCTCTCCACAGCCCTTAATGGCTGGGCCCCAGACCCACCTTTCTCTCTGCAGCTCTCTTCTGTCCATGCCAGTCCGCCGGAGGAACTCCAGTTCTGTCCTGCTTGCTTCTTTCCTAGCTGTGACTGTATTTTTTTTTTTTTTTTTTTTGTCTTTTTGAGACAGTGGTTCACTTTGTAACCCAGGCTGGTCTCGCATTCAGAACGATCCTCCTGCCTCAGCCTCCGGAGTGCTGGGATTACAGGTGTGCACGACCATGCCCGGCCACTGCCTCTTAGCAGGGCTGCCCAGCGAGGTCTGCCTGAGGGAGGGGCTGCAGGGCTGCTGGGTCTCAGTGGGACTTCGACCTGGTTGCTCTCCCTCCTCAAGTCTGGGGCTGCTTAGGAACCAGGAATGGGATGGACACGAGGAAGAGCGGGGCCCTCCCGAGCCCGAGGGAGCTGTCCAGATCCCGCCCTCACTGCACGCACACCACGAGGAGGAAGCTGCGCTGGGCGAAGCCGTGAAATCCCTCTCAGGAACACCTGCGTGCACGGCTTCCCACTTCCTCGGGGTGCTTGCAGCAGGAGAGACCCAGGCAGAGCAGAGGCACGAGCAGCAACTTCAAACAGCACACGGGCAGAAAACCCAGCCTCTGCGCTCCAGGTCCTGCGACGTGGTCTCTGCGGCCTCCTGCCCTCGCCTCCCACCCCGGGCCCCAGTCTGACTCCCGGCCGGCCCACACCGACCCCTCAGGTTGACTCCCTTCGGGCACCATCTGGCGGCACTGAGCTGTGCAGCCGTCACTGCCGCCATCTCCAGAATTTCTTCCTCATCCCTGGAAAAAGCGACAATCACCCCCACCCCAGCACTTGGTGGCTTCTATTCTGCTTCACGTCTGTGCGGCTTTGCCAACTCCAGTATCTCAGGTAATTGGAATCAGACAGCACCGACCCCTGGGTCCACCGTTTCACTTAGGGTGACATTTCCATGGCTCATGTGTGTTGCAGCCTGTGTTGGAATCTCCCTCTTTTTGAGAGCTGAGTAGTATTCCACGGCATAGATATACCACACTTGGCTCATCTGTTCATCTGTTGATGGACACGTGGCTTGTCTCCAGCTTCGGGCTGTTGTGAATGATGCTATGAACACGGGTGTGCAAAGCCCTGCTCAGTCTTTGCTTCTGGCCCTCTTGTGTAACATGCAGCAGGGGAACGCCTGGGCGACGTGGTCATTTAGGTCTAGTTTTTCGAGGCGACACCACCCTGTTCACAGGGGCTGCGCCTCCCTCTCCTCCTGCTAGCAATGCACAGGGGCCCAGGTCTCTGCGTCCTCACCTGCACTCGTTATCTCCGTCCTCGATTTGAAGGACCAGCAAGGCGGCCAGGGGGCCAGGGCAGAGAGAGCCAGGAAGACAGGGCGGTGACAGACCCCAGAGGTTGGGTCCCACCATGCCTAGGGCCCGGGAAGGACTTCCGTGCTCAGGGCATGAGCCTGCGCCTCTGGAGAAAAGCAGGTCGCACAGGGTCACGGTCGGCCTGGTAGCGGGAGGAGGAGCACAGGCCGTCCCCTCCAGGGCTGCCCAGGGCTCCGCAAAGGCAGCGCCGGCCTGGCTGCACAAGGGGACACTTCCTGCCCAGCTCACACACCTGACAGACCAGGGGCCTCGCTCTCTGGTGGCCCTGCTTCCTGGGGACAGGGCTCAGCACGCCTCTCGTGGGTTTCTGAAACGATGGAACAGCCGGGCCCATCTGCTCTCAGTCGCGTTGAAAGGGCCTCATGTGCTGGCGCCTGTCTGAAGCAGCGCACACACGGAGTTTCTAAGAGCAAGCGGAGGAAGCCCAGGCCTGCCGGGGGAGCGGGGTGTTTGTTTTGGAGCAGGCGCTGGGAGCCCTGAGACAAGACACAGCTCGTGTCTCCCTCCGAGCTGATTTGCAAGCCCTGCAGGCTTCTTCTGCTCAGGGCTTGAGGCCTCAGGTAGCAGGGGTCGCCCCTCTGAAGCGCTCGGAATGGCTCCCCAAGAAGGCACGCTCTCACCTACCCGGGTAGCCCGCCTGTTCCCTGGCAGACAGCTTCTCCTCTGCGGGCCTGGGTTTGGAAGGTTCCTTTCCTCCCAGGTGCGCCCCTTCTCCGTGTGGCCCAGGAGCTCTAAGCGGGGCCAGCAGTGAGGGGGGCCCGGAGCTGCTCTGAACCTCGCCAATGGGGACGGCAGGTGACAGCTCGAGGCCGGTGTACCCTGGATCAAGAGGCAGAGGCAGGCAGGGGTCTGTCTACACTGGTGGAGCCAGTGCCACCCCTGGCTCATGTCGCCACCCAACGTCCAGTGACCACTGATGGCTGTGGAGCCCTTCCGACCGCACAGGCTTGGGGGTGCCCCTCATCCGTCGCCTCGTTCCGGAGACCTGGTCCACAGCAGTCCGTGCCCGAGAATATCCCCCCCCAGAGTGGGGAAGCCCGGACGGAAGGGGCGCAGGAGGAGCGCGAGGAGCCCGGCACCAGTGGCCCAGTAGTGACAGCCAGGACTCCTCCCCCACTTCACACCTGCTTTGCCTCAGAGCACGCAGTGACCGTGTCTTTCCTTGGGGACAGCGCCCAGCAGTGGTGGCAGCAATGACTCCCAGGAGGAGTGACAGCGGGAGCGGCCGCACAGACAAGGCTGAAGGGGGGTTAGCTCTGGGGAGAGGCGGGGCCTCGAAAGAGACCTCGGAGGGGCACCGTGGCCCACGGTCGCTGTGTGGACATCACCAGCCCCATTGAATTCGCACCCATTCTGTCTGTGATTCACCAGCATGCATCGTGTCTACAATAGCTTTCAAATTTCCGGTGGTTTTTAAAGCAGGAACCCAGTGCCAGGCGCTGCCCTAAGGGTGTGGCAGGCGTGAATCCACTCCTGACAGTAACGGCAAGTCAGTCGTCACGGTGCGGGGAGAGCTAACCTTTCGCAGCAGGGACCTGGGAGACCATGTGTGTTGGAGGCTCAACCTCACCTTCCAGCAAGGGGCCCAACAGAGCTGTAGCATTTTAAAAAATCTTCCTGAGTACTGGATTCACACAAGACTTATTTGGAAGCTCTTCGAAGACCTCTCTTGAGAGACAGCGGAGGCGGCTCAGGCGCTGGGCCGGCGTCCTAATCACACTGTTTATTCTGCGTCTGTGTTCCAATGATGCTGGACGCAGCCTGCCACCCCAGAGCACCCCGTGTGGTGCCCGCCTTGTGCTCCTGCTTCCAGGGCACTTCCTCCTCTGTGATGGTTGCGTACCTGTCTGCCACCTATGACAAAGACGGCCTTGCGCCAACAGAACCTCCCCGAGGGGCCTCAGGAGGCTCACGGAAACTTTGCTCAGGGCCTCTCCTGTGAGAAGAGAGGGCGTCCGTCCTGCCCCGTCCCTGTCCTCAGACGGGGCTGGCGGGCTAAGCGGACGTGGGTTTCTCCCCAAGGAAGCCCACGGTCCTGTGGCGCCCTAGCAAGGCCTGTTCTCTGGGTCCTGCCGTGGGGCAGCACCGCTCTGCCCTGGCACTGCTGACCCCTGAGTGGTGACTCTGCCTCCCTCCATGGCTGTCAGTAGCACTGCTCTTCTGTGACAGCCGGTGGCGTTGGCACCATGGGGTATCCCTGGTGAGGAGCCCGTCCCAGGTCCTCCGAGGATGCTTCGCAAGAGCTACTGGGCCCCGAGGGGGCGGCTGGTGAGGCCAGACACACAGCTCTGCAGCAATGACACCGGGGCAGAGCCTGGCTGTGGCTGGGCTGGGGGTGGGGAGATGGTGGAGGCGAGGACAGGGCCGCTGGCCAGACAGGTGGCGGATGTGGGACAGTCAGAGGCGCGGACAGAAGCCCCGAGAAGCACCATCTTTGCAGAGCGGCTGCTGCAGACGAGAGCCTGTATGCATCCATCACTCGGTTCCTCCGGCCTCACGCCGGGGGCCCCTGGGCAGAGCGCAAGACAGCCGGGCCGTGCGGGTGAGGCAGGGCCGCAGTGCTGCCTGACTTTGGCCTTCAGCCCACAGACATCCGGGAGCCTGGGCCAGGCACAGAGGGAGCCGGAGGACACCAAAGCCACCGTGAGGGCAGGCAGGGAAGGCGAGTCACAGAAGCCGTCTGTCCAGGGTGCGTGCGGTTGGCAGGGGCCGCCCTCCGCCCTGAGTCCCTGGCAGTGAGGCCCGGCGAGGCATACTCCAGCCTGTCTGGACTGAGGCAGCGAGGTGAGTCGAGTGCGAGGTCCCTGAGGCTGGCTCCACTCCCCACAGCCTCACAGCCGCCCTCAAGCTCAAGGGACCCTCAGGTTGCCCCTCAGGGAGGAAGGGCAGGCTCTAGGAACCTAGGGTGCGGTCTGGGGTCTCTGAGGAAATACTTCTGAAAAACTTCTTCAGGCCTGAAAGAGGTGTTGTCTTTTCTGGGCAATGGGTGCAGGGTGGGGGCTCTGCAGGCCAGGCTTCCACAGCAGCTGCGCCTGGCTGCGAGGGAGCGTGTCCTACTGCCTCCCCGATGCTGATCTGAGCTGCTGTGGAGACATAGGATGGGAAAGGAGAGCGGTGCATGCAGGCAGTGGCCAGCCAACAGTGGCCAGTCCCACGTCCCTTGAAGGCCCAGCGGGATTCTGAAGCACCCTGGGCGTCCTGTTCTGTCCCCACCGCCCTCTCATTGCCAAGTTCTGCCCCGGAACTCCCAGAGCCGACTTGGTATCAGTAGGCAAGGGTGTGGTGGTCTGGGCCGCTGCACCCAGCAGCAGACCAGGACAGGGAGCTGCCCCCAAGGAGGAGCCACAGCGGGCCAGGGCCAGGTGTGCACACTCCAGCTGCAGCGTACCCCACCGTGTGACCTGGGGCAGGACCTCCACGCCTCTGAGTCTCAGCTCCGTCCATGGTTGCTCCTTGGGGTGTGGCAAAAAGTGCATAACGTACGTAGACAGCTGCTTAGACATTGGCCTGCACTGCGACCAAGCTACTGCTCACCCGGACCCTCCTGCTGGACTTGTGCTTCACACCTGTCCTTCATCACCTGGAAGGATACCTGGGTGGGCCACCATGCCTACCTTTCTATATAGCTGTCTTACTTTTCCCTACTTCAGATAAGCTTGAGAAATATTTATGCAGATTATGTATCTGGGCCCTGGAACACCAATTATATGCCTGAGCGAGGATCCACTGTCCATCTCTTCACTGTGTATTACCCTCACCCTGTATCGAGTGTCACAGCTTTTAGCAGCACCTATAATTTTGGGGTGTGTGTATGTGTGTGTGAGAGAGAGACAGAGACGGAGACAGAGACAGAGACAGTGAGAGACAGAGCCAGAGACAGAGAGAGGGAGGGATAGACGAAGAGGGACAGAGAGAGAGAGAGACATTGTATGGCTGATATCCACTCTTTCAATTGGACTTCAAGCTCCATCCGTAGAGCTTGTGTCTGTCTCTAATCACCATGGTGGCCCCAGCACCTGACCCATGGTAGGCACTTGATGAACATATGCAGGGCCATGAAGATTCCGCCTCTGCTCCCAGGGAGCACGGCGTCTGAAGCAAGCAACCAGCCGGTGAGCTGGACTTTCTGCTAAGCGTTAGGGTGGACCTGCAGGAAGTGCAGTGACCACACATCCAGGAGATGACACCCATGCTGAATTGTGACAAAGTTATGGCAAAATTAGGAAAATGGCTTCCAGGGAGGAAAGGCTTGCAGAAGCTGGGATGGGAATGCGAGTCCAAGATGGTGGAGATTGGGAGGACAAGAGTGAGGAGAGAGGAGGGGAGAGGGGGGGAGAGGAGGGGACAGGAAAAGAGAGGAGGGGAGGGGAGACAGGGGAGAGGCGGGCTCATGAGGGGCCACACTAGCCCCACTCATGGCCCTCCAAACCTGTCTAGGACAAACCAGCCTTTTATGCGTGACACTATGTCACTATGACACTAAGTCACTATGTCCTCCCAGGACCTCAGGTCTCCAGGGCAGATGGCAGGAAGGTCAGGAACTCTGGGCAGGGCCTCTGGGGTCATTCTGAACTTCAGGCCCCAGGCTGTACAGTGCCATCTCACCACCTGTGGACACCTCTCCTGCCACCCTCTGAAGTCCCCGAGACAGGGGCCCAACGCTGGTCAGTCTAGGTCGAACTCTACTCCAGAGTAAGCATGGCCTTAGACCAGGCCCCACGGGATGTTAAGAAGTGCAGGGCTTGGGGCTCGTCTCAGCCACTCCCTCTCGCACAGGGCTGGACCATGTGACCATGCCGTGTGCGATCCAAAGGAAGCCATTTCCACCGCAGTCCTGTTCATGCGGCGGCCTCACACCCTCCTCAGGAGGCCTGCTCACAGTGGTCTGGGAGATTCCTTAGACAACCTAATAGATTAGTTTCCAGTTTAGCATAACAGCCAGACAGAGTTCTGCAGTGAAGTCATCCAAGTCAATTAAAAGGCATTTTCCCCTGCTGCGGGTCAGAAGTCCCTTTGGTTCTTTCCAGTTCTCTGGGATGTTTCATAATAGGTTCCACCCTCGGTTAATTAATGACCCTGATCCCACTGAAATGCAAAGGCACAGACCCTGTGGAAGCACATCCGGGCTGGCAGCTGGCAGGGCTGGAAGAGCCAGCGGGGCTCCTCTCGCCAGGGAGCACAGGGACAGCAAGTGGAGAACGGCCGGGCCAAGGCTGAAGGGCAGAGCTGAAGCTGTGGCGTCAAGAGGGGCTGGGGGGTAGGGAGCCCCAGCTGAGAGTGGGAGTGGGCAGGAGCACAGAGCCTGGAGCAGCCAGGGCACAGGGTGGGTCATGGTGGCAGACGCCATGGGGCTGGCGGTGATGTGATTTCAAGTGATGCCAGCTCAAGCCCGTCGTAGGAGTCTGATTCCACCCTCCTGTTAAGGAAACGGTCCTCGCCTCTCAAAGGCAAGCACAGGTACAAGAATGAAGCTAAAATGGCTTGAGGACATTTGGTAGCCCTTGTGCCCACAGGCAGTCTCTGAGCACTCATGAGTCCTTTCCTTGAATCTCTTGTCCAGGCATACTATTTGAGGAGCAGGTGTCTTTTTTGCACCAGATCTAGAGCTGTGTTTCTCCACCCCAAGTCTCACCTGACCTTTTCTATGCAGCCCATTTCCAAACCACAAACCTCAGGGGCATTCTAAGGTAGACACGCAGTTACATCACTCTGAGCTTTAACAGTCCCGAATGCACGCCTCTACGGCTCTAGCGCGCGATCTCTGGTTCCAGCCCTTCCCCTTCTCTCTCCTTGCTTCTGAGCCACCTTGAGGTGAGTGGCCTCTCCCTCCATAGGTCCCAGCGCCATGATATCCTGTCTCCCTTCAGCTCCAAAGCAACAGAGCCAGTGGGTCATAGACTGACACCTCTGGAACCACGAGTCAAAACAAACCTTGCCTCCTTTTAAGTTGTTTCTCTCAGGTAGTCACAGGGATGGGAAGCTAACTAGCACACACCTGGTACACAAACCCCACCTTCAACACAGTGCTTGATATCTGCTCGTTATGGCTTGGGTCTAGATGTCCCCCTAAAGCCTCACACTGTCATAGGTGGGGCTCTTCAGAGGTGGCTGGATCTAGGGTGTGTGCTGCTGGGATCAAGGGTGTGTGATTACTAAATCAGTCCACTGGTTGGTTTGGCATTGTTCTGAGTAGGATTAAGGGTGTCCCACCATGGGTGGGTAGCTTGGATAAAATATAAGGGACAGAAAGAGAGACAGTGTTGTCACTTGCTGCTTGTTGCTTGCTGCTTGGTTGTTTTGCTGCCTTCTGCCCACCATGAACTGTTTCTCCTCTGTGATGCCCCTCTGCCATGCCACCCTGCCTTGGAGCCTGGCAACTATGGACTGAAACCTTTACAAACTGGAAGTGAAATAAGCCTTTTTTCCTTTAACTTTAGGTGTCCAGTATTTTGTCTCAGGAACAAGAAAAGTAACGAGAACACTGGTTTTCCAGTTTTGTCTCCCACCACCCGTTCTCCTGCATTCTATAGTCTGATCTTTTCCCCATGTACAACAAGTGGAGATTTAGAACATACCCTTTAGCTGAAGCCTGGTGTTCACATCTGCCCTTGATACTCCCCTAATTCTTTTTCTCCAAATGCTGCTGAGCACCTGTTTCTGTCACTAAGACCAAGCGCCGAGCAGGTGCTCTGTAAGTGTCTCTGAATGGAGGAGCAGGTTTGGAGAAGGTGAGCTCTGTATATTATTTATTACACATCCCTCAAGAAGCTAAAGTGCTTGTGGGGTTCTCCTTGAGAATACCTACCTAATTCCCACTGAAGTCTCCTTGATCAATGCGACTTCTGGCCGCCGGGCAAATGCTGATGGAGGGGACTGGCAGTAAGCAAAGGTGAACACCCAGAGTGGCGGAGGTAAGGAACCATGAGCTGGCATTTCCGGTGCACAAGCACGGACTGCCTCTGATTCACAGTGCTCTTCTTTATCATCTCTGCACACAAAATAATGCCTGAGCCGAATCTCATTCCTCCTGGTGCATTTGCCCCAAATTTCCCGTAAGTTCTTCAAGATTTTCCTCAGGTGGTCATGAGTGATACAAACCAGGCTGTAAAGTCTCCTCTAGCGAGGAGTAGGAGGACCTGGAGGGTCATCTACATGACAGTGTTCCCTGCTATGTAGATTAGTGGGGGGTCTTCAATCGTGATGTCAGGGCTGCCTGAGCCTGCACTGGCTGGTGTTCTCCTCTGGCACCAGCTAGGGTTGAGAACGCCAACCAGATTCTTTCCAAGATGAAGGCCTCCCACAGGTATGTGTGCAAATATGGACTTTCTGACTAGATTATTAGATGAATCTGTCTGCTATAAACCCATCAGAAGGGACTAATGGCTTCTAAAGAGGAAGGTAAAAGACAGTGTTGGCAGGTGGAGACATGAAGTAAGAAAAGCAGAGATCTGGGAGATGAGAGCCTGGATTCTCCACACACTGGACCCTAACGGCACATTGATGTATGTGCTCAGACTGGATATTTCCCCTCATTAGTCAGCTTTCCCATCACTGGACATAATATCTGACACCCACAACTCAAAGGAGGCAAGGTTTGATTTGACTTATGGTTTCAGGGAATTCAGTCCCTTACTGGCTGGCTCTAAGCAGAAATATCATGATGGAAGGGTGTGATGAAGCAAAGATGCTTGGTTAACGGGAACCTTGAGGGACAGCTTAGGAGCACCAGCAAAGAGGAAGGGGCCAGGAACTAGACATAGACCTCAAGGCCACACCCCCGCAACTCACCCAGACATAAGCAAAAGTGTGCTCTACAACTTCCCTGGGCAATCCTAAACACCATCAAGTGGACACTACCCAAACCAGCCACATCTGCTTCAACTTCATACCCACACACAGTTCCTTAAGCCATAAGTAATCTCCAAATAAAGACAAGAGCAAGTTCATGATTCTGCCTAACATAATACAAGCATCCTGTGTACAACAGGAAATACAACAATCTCCTCTAAAATATCTCAGCAGTTCCAGTACTCTTCAAAAGTCCATGTCAGTCTGTACTGAGACTCAAGAGAAACTCTTAGCTGTAAACCTCTGTAAAAATAAGAAACAAGTCACATAATTCTGAAATCAATGGTACAGCATAAGCATTTCTATTCTAAAAGGGTAGAAATAGAGGAACACAAAAGAATTGGACCAAATCAAGACCTAAACCCAACAGGGAAAACATTACATCTTGTAGCTGTATATATGGTATCCAGAACACACAATGGTAAAAAATGAGTTCCAAAGGACTTGGGATGCCTCATCCCTTATGAAATGGGCTTGCTGGTTGTGGCCCATACACCTTTTCTCTTAGGCTGGCTCCACTCACCACCTGCAGTTTTCCTCAGCAGATGTTCCATGTCCTTGGCATCTCTGGCTTCCTAGGATCTCCACTGCATCTTCAGCTTCATTTCCACAGCTTCATACACTAGCTTGCCTAGCTTCCCAAGCCTTCTTTTGAAATCTGGGTGGAAATCTCCCTGACACCACAACTCCTGTGTCTATCATGCTGACAGAACCAGTATCATGTGAACAATGCCAAGGGCTGATGTTAGTGGAAGCAGCAGCCAGAACCCCTTGGACCATGGCAGCAGTGTCCTCTGACTGCCTGGATGGCTGAAAAAAGTGAAATGAATCTGGAAAACCTATTCCCTAGGAGAACCTTCTTCAGCAGGAGTCCTAGGGACGCTTCTCAATTGAAAGGCCAAAGGATTAGTGGGATCTTGTTAATTTCTGAGATGCCCTCGAAGCATCTCTCTTCTTGTTCCTGTACAAAGTATTTAGTTTTTTTCTCAAAGGTGCTAATCTCTTCAGTACAGTTCCTGTACAAAGTGTTCAGGTTTCTTCTTTATGGCACCGATTTCTTTGGCACCAATTTTACATATAGCTCCTTCTGGGCCAATATTTAAGTTTTCCAATTTTCTTCCCCTGATCTTTTGCCTCTGATACTCATAAATCTGGCTAAAAGTAGGTAGTAGTACTTGTGCCACAGCCAGAATTTTAGACTCTCTTAAAATTTCTTCCACCAGATTATTAGTCCACTGACCTTAATTTAGTCTCCCGCAAAGTCTCAAGACATGGACAAAATAAGACGAATTTTCTTCCAGAGTATAACACACAATGGTCTTTATTCCAACTGCCAAGGGAGTCTTTGTTCCCAACTGAAACATTCTGAGCTTGGTCTTTATTGTCCACATTCCTATGAACATTCTGGTCTTCTGTGCTCTGACCAGTATCACCCACCAACCTCTGTTTACAGCATTCTAGGGCTCCTCCAGCTGGCATCTCCAAACCTGTCCAAATTCCTCCTCCAAATCAGTTCCAAAGGCTTCTGACCCACAGGACCCTGGAACTACCACCACAACAGTTTCATTCCTGGTATGAATTTTGTTTACTAGTCAGCTTTCTCACTGCTGGACACAATATTTGACGCCCACAACTTAGAGGAGGAGAGGTTTAATTTGGCTCACGCTTTGGGATGATTCATTCCATGATCAGCTGGCTCCAAGGCAGAAACGTGGTGGAAGGGCCTGGCAGAGCAAAGATGCTTAATTCATGCTGGCCTCAAAGGCAGAGCAAGGAACAGCTCCAGAGAGGAAGGGGCCGGGGACTAGACATCCGTCTCAGGGCCTCACCTCCTGGACCCATCCAAACACACCTACAAGTGTGCTCCAAATCATTTGAATGAATCCCAAAGCCAATCAAGTTGATATTCTACCCTAACTGCAACACTCTCTCTTAACTTCTCAGTAATTAAATGGGTATTGGATTAGATGAGTCCAGGGACTCATCATGGTCTACCAGTACCTTCTATGCCTATGTTACACCAAATAGTCACTCACACATTCACTCAAAAAACATTCATTGAAGACCTATTTAGTGCCAGGATCAGGGATATCTACTATCAAGGAAAGGTCAGAAAATTATATCAGGCTCCATCTGCATATTGCACATCAATGAGAAGTATGATTGGACATATGTATAAATAATGAAAGCACACATATAAATGCAACCTGCTTACATTTGTTATTCTATCAACTGCACTGCAAACTTCTTAGCATATGGTTATATCCTTTTCACTTCTGAATGATCCAAGAGAGTGAAACCTAGGAACCATTCAGGAGATGTGTTCCGTGATGTGACAATGATCGTATAAACAGCACTTTCTGTAGGCCAAGCTCTGCTTCGAGTGTTTCAGACATGGAAACTTATTTCAACCTCACAACTCTGTAAGTACTTGTTATTGTTATTTACAGATGAGGAAACTAAGAAACACAGAAGTTAAATCACTCTTTCAAATCAGCCAGGAAATAGTGAGGCTGGGATTCAAATTCTCATGGTCTGGCTCTGTAGTCTGACCTGTTGTAGTAGTCTGCAGTTTAAAGATGTATGTCTATACTTAGAGGCAGTGGTGAATATAACCTTTGGGGGAAAACAAGAACAAATAGCACTGTTTTAACAGAGGAACTACGTAGCAATAAGCCAGAAACATCAAATGGTGAGGAAGAGCCTTTAGCATTAGTCAGGAAAAGGCAGGCTTGCTGGAAGGACTTCATATGAATTTGTAATTTATCAAGTAGATCAAAAGAGCAGAGCAAGTAGGAAGGGACTGTGGGAGCTGGACTCAGGGAATGAGTCAAGAGGGGAAAGGCAAAAAGCTTTACAGAGACATACTCAGGATTAACACTATTCTGATAGATCTATTCTGCTTAAGCCAGACTTGGATTCAAATCTCAGCTTCTCTGCATTCTTACCAGCTGTGTGACCATGCCTGGGAAATTCATCTTGGAGCTCCACTTCCTCAGCAGGAGGCAGACTATGTGGATTAAATGAGTTCTTGCACAAGAGGCATTAATACGCCCTCTGCCATGCAGTACACATTCAGTAAAAGTTTGCTACCAGCACTATTATTAGTGTTTTGCCATTTCCACAGTTTTCTTAAGTTGGTGGCCTGCAGTAGATCCAGGAAGCTGATAAGCCCACATTAATCACTGTCATGGCTAAAGAGAGAAACACTCTGTGCTCCAATGAGTTATGATTTTGCTAAAACATACTAGGATCCCACCTGTTTTTTTTTTTTTTTTTTTAATTCTCCCAGCTGGTTCTTAGATTTGAAAAGAAAAAGACCTCCATAGAGACCTACACGCTTTTAAAAATAATACAAAACAGAATGTCTGAGGTCAGAGTAAGCCAAGCCAAACAAATAAATCTTGCAAGATTATGTTAACAAAACAAGGTTTACTGGATCAGAGCAACCAGACTCAGAACTGTGGAGAAACACCAAGTCTGGTGAATTTCAAACACAAGGAGGTCAAACAAAAAGATCAAATCATGCAGCTCTTCAGAGCTCAGCATCGATGTCTGGCCTGGAACCAGGGGAGCAATCTGCATGGGATAGACTCCAGAACGCCTGGGTCAGGCAGAGTCCGAGACATCCAGCCCAGGACAGTCTTGCCGATAAGGTATGCAACCTCCATGGAGGGTAATTTTATAAGACCTGTCAAGTTATACATGCACTCTTAGAAGCTGGTTTTGCTGGGATGTGAACTCTGTGATGGATATTGGCCTCAGGGAGGTTCGTTAAGAAGTGCTCTGAAAATCACCATCATCAGAAAAGTAGAAAAATAGAAGAAACCAGCACTGAGTATATGGAGAATTTGGGCCACATCAGTCTCAGCCAACTCCATAAACAGTTCTGGAGGAGGGATGGCCCTTTGGAGTTGTTTCAAATTGGGGTGAAGGGGCTATGTCTTTATGTCATTTAATAGAACTGTCCCTGGGAAAGAGATGTGACCTTGGGTGAGGAATCTCTCCTTACTTGAGGAACTTCCAAAGAAGGACTCATGGCTGACAGCGGTCTCATGGGCACAATTCAGCAGCTGGGGGAAAACTCCTTCACCCCTTGAGGTATTTGATAACAAGTACTATGTGCACTATTTTGGAATTAGTTATTCTATTTCTAGGAAAGAATTCTACAGAAACACTGACAAATGTTCGAAATGACATAGGTTTGCCATTGTTTGTAATAGCAAAATTACATAAAACAAATTGTGGTGACCTCTAGGCAATTATTAACAAGAATCAGGCAGCTCTTTGCATACTCACTGAAATACACTCTAAGATATATTAAGTGAAAAATTAGGGCTCAGATGAGTATGGGTGAGTAGAAGGGCCTGAGCGAATGCTAATGGGGTGGACTGTGCCAGTCCTCCTTCCTCTGGCTTTGGTCTCCTCCAACCCCTCTTCAGGAGGCATTCCAGGTTACAGTGATCTCTTTAAGAGTGTGACACTGTAACTGGAGCTCTCACTGGAATTTGATTAGAAGACTGCATGGGTGCAGGTGGTGTATGTGGTAGGGAGAGTATATGATCTGCTGGTTTTCTGCATGTCTTTGAAGAAGCAGCCTGAAGTGACATCAGGTTCTAGAGAGTAACAATCATTAAGCAACTAGTGTATGTGCTAGATTACATTTGACATGGTCAAGCTGAGTGCTGGTACAACATAGGTTCCTCTTCAAAAACTCAGATACAGAGGAGCAGGATTGGGGAGATCAATTTGCTACAATCACAATCACACTCAGCTTCAAGTTTCAGCAAATGTAATTTGCAAAGTTAAAATTAAGAAGAAGGCACAGAAAAAGCCAAGGGTAGGCCCCTTTGGCAAGCCACTAGATATATTTTTTCAAGGTATATTTCTATCAAGGAATTATTCCAAACCAAGAATGATGTTCAACTTGTTACTAATCCACCAAATTGAATTAACATCCAACCTCCATTTCTTTATCACATCAACATCTGTTCTACAAAATGTTGCACAGTCTTTGCAGTCAATATCTACAGCAAAGGTAAATTCTAAGGAAGATCATCTTGGAACAAATTATGAATTGAAGGCTGAAATGCATATGAAAATATATAAAATCAGGCTCAACATCCCAATCTGAAAATTCAAAATCTAAAGAGGTCCAAAATCCAGAACTTTTTGAGCATCCACATAACACCACAAGTGGAAAATGCCACACCTAACCTCATGTGACAAAGGCAACTCAAAGCACAGGTTTACCAAAAACACTGCATGGTATTACCTTCAGGCTGTGTGTACAAAGTGTATATGCAATACAGTGCAATGCACGTTCAGACTTGGGTCCTTCCCCCAAGGTACACTGTTGTGTGCATGCAAATATCCCCAAATCTGAATGACTTTGAAATCAGAAACACTTCTGGTCACACGCATTTTGGATAAGAGATACCTGTCCATGGCCCAAAGTGTTTAACATACATATTTTAAGAACAAAATCACACTTTTGTTTTCAGAAGACGCAGATGTTGAGGAACTATAGAAAAAGCAGAACATGGACAGGCACTCACCTACTGCCATCCAACTCCAATACCACACGTGGATGGGGCCCAGGGCCCCTGGCTCTTCTCTGCAAGCCTGCGGCTTGTCCAGCTTCCTTTCCTGCTCTCCTTCCACCTGCTACAGCACGGCACTGCTGCCCTTTGCTCCTTGGAGCCTCTGCTAACCCAAGGGAAGACTGGGCATGGTGATTTCAGTCTTCTTTCCCTTGTTCCATTAGGGCCCCCGGCTCTCTCCCACCAAGCCCTAGTCCACGTGAGTCTGCTTAATAGTCATCCATTTGTCAGCCACATCTCTTAGTCTCACAGGGAGTGACTTCTGCCTGAGGGAAAGGAGACCCTTTGCCTCAAATATAAATAGAGAGGAGTTTGACATGCCAACCACGCTGGCCTGATCCTCACAGGCCCTCCTAGGACACTGCTGTGAGGACCCCACAGGACCCTCAGGGAATTCTGAGTAGTGGGATGCAAAATAATGCCACCCTCACACCTCCCCAGGGCCCCTGGGCTCTGGGCTGGGAGAGCCAGACAAGCAGTTTTTGAACTGGGGAGATGAGAGTAGAGAGAAGGGGCAGAGGCTTCTTCTAGCCAACCACAACTAACTCTCTCACTGTGTCTAGCAAAACCCAGACAGTGAAATTATCTGGTTAATTCAGCACTTAGTGAGAGACAGGCTCCCCAAACCCGAGGCCAGCTTAGACTAAACAGTGGCTTCTGTCCTAAGCTTTTCCCCAAGCCCCACAGGAGCACACAAGATTCCTGGGGCTTGCTTATGGGACCGACCCACTGATCCAGACGGGCAGAGAGGAGCGACGCAGATGCCAGGATGGGTTTGGGAAGCTAAGTCTTCCAGGAAAAATGCCCCAAATAACCTGCTAATTGGTTTCCTGGCTTAATTACTTCCTGGTGCCCAGAGAGACAAAATCCTCTGAGGTGCCCAGCATGATGGCAGCCCCTGGCCCTGGCCGAGTCCCCAGAGCTCCTCTGGGACTATTCCAGGGCAACCCACTCTGCGGCTCCTGCTCCCAGATGTCAGGGCTGCAGGTTGGGCTACAGGAAGTGCTAAGCTACGAGGGAGAAATAAAGCACCGCTGGGTTGCTGCAGCGGGGACGGCCAGCTCAGCCGGCACTGAGCGTTTGCCAGGTGGTTTATGGAAAACCCAGACTTTTGAGGGAAGGTTATGGCACAGTGATTCATCAGCCTTGGAAACTGACAAGCAGCCTGGAATCTGCGGGATCTATCGGTTATTCATCCTGTACATCTTTCCTTCAGCTCTAGTTTATGCCAGGCCATGTGCTACTTCACATTCTGAAACCCAAACAGCTACGGCCCCTACCCTCATGCAATAACCCCAGCTTAAAACACACAAGTAAAACCCAGAGGAGGGCCGTGAAGGAGAAGTGGAGGAGCTGCGACAAGGAGCAACCAGAGCACCCGCTGAGACAGGGCTCCGAGGGGCCGTCAGCTTCAGACTTCAAGGCTCACACTTGGAAGGGTTGATCGCTACAGCTTTGGTGTGAGGAGGAAACACACTGGAGATGGGAAAAAATGGGGTGATGCGACCGTTATGTCACAACGGGTGACAGCGGGGCGGGGGTGCAGCCAGGGCAGTGGGGGGGTGGACGGACACAGGATTAAGGGGTCAGTCAGTAGCATGGGTGAGGCAGGGAGGGACACCCAGAGACTGTGCCCACTCTGTACGGTGGACGGTAGATGGAGGACACTGGGGTGGAGGTGGTGGACAGGGCAGGGGGGATGCAATGGCTGCTTTGGAGCCCACCCCCTCGCACCCTCCTCCACTGCCTCCCAGCCCGCTTGCTGGAACCCTGTGCATCGTCAGCCTGCGCCAGGAAGCTGCCCTCCTCCAAGCCGCCTCAGACCCCTTGGTTGCCCCGGACAGCGCTGGGCTGGAGCTGTCCTCCAGCCTCCCGAGAAGTTTGCCAGGCTCACCTGGCCTCCCTTCCTAGACCACAAGCTGCCCTGGGACTCGGCCCAGTTTCTGTACCCTCAGTCCCTGCAAGAGCTAGCTGACGTAGCAGACACTTGACAAATATTGATAAAATGAACAAAAATAACCTGTGTTCTGCCATGAAAGGAAAACCAGGAGACAGTGGGTTGACTTGAAAGCCACAGGGTCAAGCTGAAATCCAAACTGTAGGTGTGCCAGCATGAGGCCAGGGCAGGCTGACGCTCAGGGGTTTTCCGTTCCTCTGACACCCAAAGCTCGAGAAGGCAGGGAAGACAGGGGAGGTCACAGCCAGCCCTGGTCCTGTCACTGTGGTTTCTTCAGTTAACTTCATGCAAGGGCTGGGTCTGTCTTCTGTACTCCTGGGCCTCGGTGGTGAGGCAGGAGGAGGAAGATGGGGAGAAGGAGGAAGAGGAGGAGGAGGAGAAAGACAAGAACTAGACAAAGATGACGAAGGAGGAGACGAGCAAGAAGAACGGGGAGAGGAGAAGTGGCATGGCTTACAGTGCCCGCGTGCGCCAGGCCTCATTCTAGGCACCCCTTGTGCATACCTCCTTTGATCCTCCCTGCAGCCTCATGGCTGCCGGACGAAGCGTTTATCAGCTGGGTGCGGGTGGAAAGCTGGGCGGCGCTCAAGCGTTGCTTAACGGAGGCCGCATAGTCTGGGGTGGCGTTGGGCCTGGAACCTGGAGGCTGCCCCACAGCCTGACAGGAGGTTCTCACATGGTGAAGCCCAGGGCCCTTGGGCTTCTGGGCCTGATTCTGCCCCCGACTTCCTGTCCAGTCTACAGCGAGACCGTGTTTCTTCCCACAGAAATGGGGGGCCTGAGTATTGATCACGGAAGCAACAAGAAGAGCCAGGGTTCTCAACTCCGACCTCTCCCGAGATTTTAGATGATTTAATACCAACAATGATGCCGGGAGACTGCGACGAAGACAGATTAAGTCGCCTGCTCAACTCCAAGGGGATGACATCCGGTTCAACATGACACGCTCTCAAGCTGTACTTCCCGGCCAAAACAGTCCCAGGAGATGGCAGGGACCATGGGGAACTGCATGGGGCACACAGACTTTTGGGGATCCCTTTCCCATTTCCATCAGAGCATATTTGTTTGTCTCTATTTTGTAGAATGAGCTGCTATTTGACATTTCCTTTGAAAATTTTGCTGCTAAACCAAAAGGCTGCAAACGACTGGACCAAACAATTCTGGAATTGAATGAAACTCCCAGGTCTCTCTGAGCCAGGACATTTCTGGTTATCTTAACTCATTATAGGGTACTCATCATCAGATAAGATGGGACCAAGGTTGCTCCCGGAATGGCCCAGCCTTGGAAACGGCAGGGTGTAGAGCTCGGCCCCCACCTACCTGCTCCACTCGGATCTCAATCTCTCCGTTCAGCTTCTTTCCGTAGAAATACTTCGCCCTGCAAGGAGAGAGAAGCGATGAAGGCAGCTTTCCTCTTTGCTCTGTCCTCCCTACTCCTGAAGGCCGTGCCCCTGGGGGTCAGGCCAAGGCTTTCTCCACCTCCCTCTCTGCCCTCTCTTGACCGCAAACATCACCCTTGGGTGGTGAAGGGGAAGACAGGAGACTCAAGTTCCAGTCCTGCCCAGCTTCTGACTCCCAACATCTCGGTTGTATCATCTGTAATAAAGGCATTAACACCTCCACCACCTATGTCGAAGGGTTAAATGAGATAATGAACAAGTAAATAAATAAAGCAGTACTGTTTTACTAAGCAACAACCTAGTAAATGGGGTGCTCTACCAAGGACTCACCCAGGACTCACTACTGACCTACACACTATCCCTGACCTACCCACTAACCCATCTCTGCATGTGTCCATTTGTCCAGAGAAGCAGTTGTCATCTGTCCCTCTACCCTTTCACCCCATCCACCCACTTCTCCATGGATTTCTCACATAGTCTTCCCTAGTAGCAGGACTGTCACTCTGATCCACTGCTCGAGGCAGAGGAGTAGACAGCATTTCTGCGACCTGCTTCTCCCCCAGTCCCGTGACTCTATGTGATAATTACTTTTCAAAACCATCCCTCCACTTGCCTGTTTTTCTCCATTTTCACCCTAATCCTGACCCACAATCCATCTCTCTTCTGATACAGATTGTCTTCTCAAACTCAACTTTTCTGTCCTACTACTAGAACTGGAACTAGAACTAGAACAACTAGCTGTATGCCTTGTGCCCGTATCCCATGGGATGATGACAGCTCCTGGAGCTCAGGTACAACCTGTCTGCTCCCCGTTCTGTTTCCAGCTCCACACCCAGCGGCTCACCTCACACCTGCTGAGTGGATAAACAGCTGAAGAGACCATTGAGCGTTTGGAACTTAATGCTCCCAACCAGAACCATTACATAAGCATCTTTATTTCCATTCTGTAGAAGACAAAACTCAAAAACTCAGAGAGACTCCACACTTTGCCTAAGCAGCTTGAATCCAGCCCTTATTTGTTTTACTTTTTTTTATTCGCACGCGTTTGCAGTACAGGGTGATCGCGTCCATCACGGGGAGTTGGTTCCTTACACAGCACATCCCAACTTGTCCTCCTCCCCCCACCTCCTTTTTCCCGCTCCCCCGTCTCCTGATTCCTTCCTACTTGAGGAGGATCTCTCCCCATCAAATGGGAGCATGGACGCTGTCAACTATGTTCTCAAACCTCCCCTTTGCGAAAAGCTCCTTTCTATAAATTCGCCGCGGCTGGGGATTTAGCTCAGTGGCAAAGCGCCTGCCTGGCAAGCACAAGGTCGTGAGTTCGGTTCCCAGTACTGGAGAGAAAAATCTATAAATTTGCCGGATACTTCCTGGTGTCCAGCCTGATCCAGGGCTTCTGACGCTGCAGCTGTGCTTTTGCTAATTCCTGAGAAGCAGCAGCCCCCGTTGGGGTGCTCATGGGTCGAGATGGCTTTCCAAGAGCAAAGCAGAAGGAGCGCAAGTTTCTGTTGGTCCTTTTGATTATTGTTGTCATTGAAACTCACAGTTCTGGTCGCCTGCGGGAACCAGACGCAGCTTGGGGCATTTCTGTAAACTTTCTCATGGACAGAGACAGTTCTTTTCTTCCCAGGACCCGTTCCGCCCTTCTTTCCCAGCATGAGAATTGATATATTAACACGTGTTCCGACTCTCCACCAGCCGGGGTGGCCACGTGGCTGAGTTCTAATCAACAATTCGGAAGCATTACATTCAAGAACCTTCCTCGGAGCTTCTTATTCCACGTCTTCCCCGCAACATGGACGCAGCCAACTATTTTCCCAAACCTCCCCTTTGTGAAAGGCTCCTTTCTATAAATTTGCAGCCTGCTTCCGTTTGTCTGTTTTCAGAGCTGCTCCGTCCACGCTTGGCCCTTGCCAGGGGAGCACTGTCTTCCCAAGCCCACCGGAATCGCTGACGGACAGCTCCTGTACTGGTGCCGCTTTCTCACACCGTGCCGACCGTCCAAGATGTCACCGGGTTGGACTTTTGTGGGGCAGGAACTGCTGGTGTGACTAGAAAGCGAGATTTGTTTTCTGCTCCCAGAGATGCTTTTCAACAAAATGTGTGCGCAGCAAGCCTCGCACCAAGGGAAGCCACAGGGCTTGTGGATTTTATCACAAACTCTCCGAAGTGGTGTCAGCGAACCGCAGACCCCGGGGCAGGTTCACCTCTAGTATTTTGGGGGCCCGGAGTATGTCATACGCCTAATATTTAACACTGATAAATAAAACTAGAAAATTTTTAAGTAAAACATGTCTGTGGCCTTCCTCCACAAGTTCAACTTCACAATGACCTTGAAGATGCAAAACTTAGACACGAAACTCTTGGCGTTCCAGTAGAATAAGGGGCACAGGGTCAGCCAGTTCTCGGTTCTTGCTTCTGTTTTCCTGCAGCTCAGAACCCTAATTTCCCACCCACCCCCCACTCTGTCCTGTGTCCCTCAGGATTCTGTGCAGGTTCATGGGTGGCCCAGGCCATGTGGCCAAGCTTCACCTCCACCTCCCACCCCCAGACAGTGGTTTCTTCGATATCTCTTGGGAGGCTGGGCCGAGAAATTGGTCGGACGGCTCCTGGAAGTAGGCTGAGGTCCTTTCAGGCAGAGAACTCCAGGCCTTGGATACCCAGAGCACCGCTCAGGGTGCAGTTTTCAGGGCCCTGAGTGCAGCATCTTCACCCTGCTAACTCGGGTGCCTGTGGAGTGGGGTGTGGCTAGGAGGAGCCGGAGTGGGGTGTGGGAGACATCCTCGGCCACTGTGTGGGCCTGGGCCCTCAGGAGGGCAGCCTGGGACTGGAGTCGTGCGGACGTGGGCCGAGCCTTGGCTGCACAGCTCGCCCACTGTGTGTTCTAGGACGGGCACCCGGCCCCCGGGTCTGCGTCCCCACCCGCCTCGTGCGGGCAGCATCCTTGGTGCAAGTGGAGGTGAGAAATAAACTCACTGATCTCTGAATACGGCAGTGGGGCAGCTGCAGCCTGAGACAACCCCACTCCTCAGCAGCCTCGGCTGAGTTTCTCACCCCCAGCGCCTCTGTCTCCCTGTCGGGGAAGCAGGAATGATGACAGCAGCTACCCCACAGGCTCGCCATGAGGATGAAACGAAGGAGATGCAGGAAGCGCTCAGAATCATTCCGGGCTCCAATGCACTGAGCTCCGAAGTGTGCAGCCCAGGCCTGCGAAGGGACCCCGGCAACAGAAACAGGGTCTCCTCTGCCAACTGAACGCGGCCGGGCCCCCACAAATAAACAGAACACAGCGCTCCCTTCCCGAGCCCACAGGTGGAAGAGCAGCTCACCCGGCTGCGCCGTGCCCTGCGTGACCCCGGGAAGGCCGGTGAGCCCCCCCACACCCGCTCCTCCTGGCCTTTGGGCAGCCCAGAGGGACAGCAGGGGGCATCTCTGCAGGCTCCAGATGGAGATGCCCATTCAGGCCCCGCCACCTGGTGCCCAGGGTTCAGCCCAGGCCTGGTCTGTCCTGGTCCAGAGCCCCGCGGGCGCCCTGGGCACCCCGGTCCCCTCCTCAGCCTCTGCCGCACATCCGCAGCACGCGGGCTGCTCCTGTCTGGTCCTTGCAGGCTGCCTCTTCCTCTGCCCCAAGACCTGGCGTGGCTCCCGCTGCTGTTCTCCTGGGCAGCACCCTTGGGCTGGGCTTCGTGCACGGCGCCCACCCCTGCCCCTGTGCGGCTCACGTGAAGCCGGGAGCTTGACCTCAGGGCTCACCCTGTGTGCGGTGTGCCGCAGACCCAGGCACGTGCTTACCAACGTGTCCACCGGGCCAATGAGTGAACAATGGCGGCGGCGGCCATGGGCACAGGCACCGTCCTCGAGACACGTGACTGCCACCTGCTGGTGCCTCACGGTCGTACAGGCCTTGGTACAGCGTCCAACCTGCACAGCCACCCGCCCTGGGCTGCCTTCTCCCCATCCAGAGCACTTTGCGGTGCACCAGCACCACCCAGGCAGCTCAGCCCTGACGTGGCCTCGTCTTCTTGCTTTGCCCACCTCTGGAATGTTTACTGCGGGGCCTGGCTGATGACGAGGCCGAGGCAAGGGTCAGGCGGTCCATCCGCCTGCCTGGCCCAGAGTCAGCAGCCTGTCTCCTGATGGGCCACACAGACTGCGGCCTCCTGGCCGGCGCTCATTCAGGCCCAGCCGCCTCTGAACAGCTCTGCCTGGCAGCGGGGCGGGAGGCTGGTGTGGAATTCCAGATGCCCTGCGGGCTGGGCCTGCTGCCTTGGTCCCTGAGGCTGTGTGACCTCAGGCAGAACAGACAGGCCCTCTGTGCCGGCGGGCTTTGTCTCCGAGCTGCCTCCTCCCGGGCCTATTCTGCTTACTCCGCCTCGGCCATCAATCACGTGGGGCGCAGCCGTGGGTTCCTGCCGTCTCCGTGGGTGGTCTTGTTTTAGAGCCACATCGAGGCCTCAGGAAGGAGAAACTGCAACACTGCTGGGGGGCGGGGGCCTAGGACTGAGCGGGCCTGCTGGGTGGGGAGGGGTGGGGGCTGCAGCTGGGGCAGGAGAGAAACCGGCACCCATGGCCCCCAGTGCCCACCCCGGGCTCGTGCACTGGTCTGTCCTGGACGCGGCGCCCCGGCTGTGCCCTTCGGGTAGGGTGGCTGGGGGCCCCCACTGGGCAGGGATGGAAGCAAAACGCTCCCTTCCAGAGTTTTCTGCGTCACATGCTGTGTCAGCTGCGCATCTGTGGTCTGGACAGAGGCAGGGAGATGGACACTGGACCACGCAGAGCACTGCTAAGGGCAGACACACCCAGGCCTCTTGTTAGCAAGATAAGCGGGGGTCACGTGGTAAATGCAGGCCCTTGGAACTCAGAGGGCCCAGGATCTGATTCCAGCTCCACCCTCTGCTCCGGGGAGCTGTTCACCCTGCTCCTTGTTACTGCCAGACGGAGGGCTGTCCAGAGTGGGGCACCCCTCAGGAGACCCTCTGGGACCTCGGTCCTGGCCTTGGACAGCAATAAAGGGTGTGTCTGCACCCTCTTCCCGGTTCACGTAACTTCCCCACTGCTGGTCTAATCACCTGGGGGTGGGGAAGGCAGACAGGTCCTGCCCCGGTGGACCTTACACACTTACAGAAAGCATGGACCGTGAAGGAAGCGCACAGACCGCAGCAACCGGGGGCGAGATGTGGGGAGCAGGGAGGTCTTGCTCCTGTAGTCACAGAAGGCTTCGCTGAAAGACCCTGCACTGATGCTGACGCACACCTGGTATGCACAGAGCTGTGGGTCCAAGCAACACGACGTGGAGACCACACATGGCGCGTCTCAGGGCTCTCGCAGGAGGGACAAGCAGGTAAACAGACGATAGCCCACACACTGGCCCCAGCCAGCCTGCAAGTCGGGAGCTGCTGTCCCCAGGTGGGCATGGGGCACATGGTGACCGGCTTCCCTGAGGCACAGAGCCGGAGCCCTGGGCAGCACAGCAGGCTGGACACCTGAGGGGCGACTGTGGAGCAGCCAGAGTGGGGACACGGAGCTCCCCTCCGACGTGGTCAGGAGGTTAAATGAACCCCCGGGAGCTGCTGAGAAGGTGCTGGGGAGGGGACTGCCTGCTGGCGGGCTGCAGGAGGTTGCCTTACATCCCCAGTGAAGAAGCAGCGGGCACTGCTGCCCTGAGGGATAGGTCCTCCTGTCCAGCTCTGCCACCTAGTCTGACCTCAAACAGAGGTCAACCTCTTAAGCCCAGTCTCCTCCTGTGTGAAAGTAAGGACATTACTATATCCACCGCTCAGACCTTGTGAAGGACATCTCTGACACACGGAGATGTTTAACTCACGTTCGTCTCCTCCCTTCTCCCACTCACCATGATGGGAAAAGATCTAGGGGCCCTTGAGTGTGTCCCGGGGAGGTGACAGGTCAATTCCTCTCTAGGAAGGCTCTGCTCGTGTCCAGCGTGAAGCCTGTGACCTTCCTCCCCACCACAGACCTTCAGGGTAAACACAGCCCCGAGTCACCCACGCCTTGTAACCATGGAGGACAGGGCAGAAACTCATCTCCTGGTCGCTTCCGCTCCCCTGTCCGGACACAGCACGGTGTCACCTGGTTTCTGCAATGTCGAGAGGTCCACAGCCTTCACACTGCCCAGGTAAATCGCTCCCTCAGCAACCACCCGCTGAGCATCTAGGGAGGGCCAGCTTGGGAAGATGCCTGAAAGGTAGTTCAGACGAAGGTGCTAAGGACCCCCACCCAAATGGGCTGTGGGGGACACCAGGACGATGACAGGCTGTGTGACAGCGAGCATCGGCCTGAGACTCGGGGCGGTGAGATGGGCGTGTACAGGAGGAAAAGCCGAGCACCTCTCCATCTGTCCCTCACTGCCCATTCATTTCTGCTCTTTCCTACACTTCTTACCCACCTGTTATCCATCTACCCGTCCACCTCCATCCGTCCACTTGTCCTTCCTCCACCCATTCAAACAATTATCCATCTGTCTATCCATCTGTCCATCCACCCAGTTGTCCAACCAGCCAGCCATTCATTGCTAAGAGCTAAGCGCTGTGCAAGGTCCCCTGAAATTGCTCTAAACAAAACAGAGCCCCCCCCAAACAAAAACACAGAATGGCATTTACATGCTAGCTGGAAGATGCAGGCTGTTCTTCCCCAGAAGAGGAAACAGACCGAGTATTTACCCTGGCTCCTGTCTCTTACATCAGAAGTTGCCAACTGGTAGACGTCCTGGAGACCACAGTCTTACTCTGTTGGGATGAAATTGTACTTTTACTTTGAAGCCCTATGATTCTTACACAAAATCCTGGCTTCCCTGGACTGTCAGTGGCTCAGTCCCACCTGGGCCCGCTTCCTGCATGGCACAGGCTCGCAGGGGCCTGCAGGGCACCTTCAGTGGGGCATGCTCTGCCCCCAGCACACACCCCTGCTCCCTGTTACTCTGCAGCCCAAACCAAGTGGCCCATGCCATTTGTCCTGGGGCCTGTGCTCGGCTGTCTTGCAGCAGGGACGAGCTCTCCACCTGCCCTTGCCACCACCCAGCGCGGCCCCTTCGTCCTCAAGCCCTCCTGAAGACAGCAGCGAGTGCACAGAAAACCCCCAGGAAGGCCACGCCCTGTCTGCCCACCCTGGGAGCCCAGAGGGAGGGCAGGAGGGGGCAGGAGCCTGGCCCCTTCTCCCCGCCAGTGCGGCAGGCTCCTGCAGGCCCGGTGGGCGAGAGACGTGCGCTAAGGAGGCTGGCATGCGCCCCGGGGATCCTGCTTCCCTGCGCGGCCTAGAGGCAGCTCACGCTGCTGCGCAGCTCCTGTGCGCACAGGTTGCTGGGGGGCTGGGCCATGGAGGATGAGGGACCTTGTGTAGGCGGGTCGGCCAAACCGCCCGGAAGAGGGCGAGGCCAGGGCATGGCGGCAAGCGGACACGAGGTCGGAAGGGAGAAAGGAAAGAGCTCCGGGTCCCAGCCTCCTCCAGGGCCCGAGGGACGGCGCTCAGTGCTGTTTAGGGAGCTGAAACAGGTCTCCCTCACTCTCCCCACCTGCCTCAGCCGCAGGAGCCGCCCCTTGGAAGGCACGTGGAGCAAGTCCTCCAACCTGGTGGCTTCTGGACGCGGGGCTTCCTCACGGCACAAGGTGGGGACATGTCCCACTGGGACGTTCCGGTCCTGCTGTCCAAACCACTCCTCCACGCGCCTCTGTGCAGATGCGCCCGAGCCGCCCTCCTGAACGCGGGCTTGTGGGACAGGACGCGTTCCAGGAACGGGGAGTGGGACAAGCCTCGCTTATTCTTCCCCAAGAACTGGACTTTTGAGCAGAGAGGAGCGAGACTGACAGCAACGGGAGTGAGTCACGCTGGGACCGCCGGGCCTCCGGCCACCAGAGCCCGCAGCAGCTGGCCGGCCTCGCTGAGGCTCGGTCTGCACGCGTGCCTCTGCCCCCAGGAGCCTCCCCCGAGTTTCCAGTGAATCCAATACTGCCTAGTTGGCCAAGGTATTTTTTTCTCAAGCAGAACACTCTCCGCACAGCAGAGGACGTGTTGCGGGAGAATGCACCCCACCCTGACGGAGGGTCTTTGGGAACCAGGGTCTTGGCCCCTCCTCGGTGTCCTGTGAGGAGACAGAGGCCTCGAGAGGACAGCGCCTCCTTTCCCTGAGGCCCCACCGCATCCGCCACGTCCCTTAGGAAGGCGGCAAGGAGAGGGCTTTCTCCCACAGCCCAGCCCAGGCACTTCCCCCAGATTTCCTCGCCCTTTCTAGGGTGATGCTCCCCCCAAGACGCTGCTGGGCGGGGTAACGGCCCTGTAGTGCCCCCCCTCCCTCTCTCTCTGTGGGCTGAGAGGACGCGCAGGGCGCCGGCCCTGGATTGGACGGCTGCGGACCTCACGGAGCGGGGTCAGCACTTGAAAAATTCCTCAAGTCAAAGGGCTTGGGGCTTGGGTGCCGCACAAGGCCCTCACTGTGTGCGCACATTGTCCCCCTGATAAAAGGGGCCGGGCCTGGGAAAGCGGCGCCGTCTCCGGGCGACTGGGCAGGCGGCTGGGGAATGCCAGGCCCTCCCCGCCCCCAGGCACCAGGGCTCAGGGAGGGGCACTGCCAGGAGGGACAGCCATGCCAGGTGACTGGGTGGCATGTTTGGGTCAAGGAATGAGGCAGACGGTGCAGTGACAAACACCCATCTCTCCCAGAAAGCCCCCTCTGCCCCGAGCAGGCAGGGCCGCCGCTGTCTGAGGAGAGCAGAAGGGCGGGAGGTGGTGGTGCAGGCAGGACGGTCCTCAGAGCAGTGGCTTCAACAGAACATGTGTGTCTCTGTCGGCCTGTCCTGACACCAGGGGGAGGGGACAGCTTGCACCTCCGCGAGTGACCGCCAGCCTGCCAGGCCCCAGACGCCCCCTCCAGGGCTTCTGGATGGCGGCCCTCAGGCACAGCCAGCTGCGGGAGGGGCCTGCCAAGTGGCTTCCGTCCCCTGGCTCCCAGGACTGGGACAGTCACAGGCAATTAGCAACTGCAACTAATCGCTAATAACAGCACCATTTTGGGGCCTCTAGTGTCAGAGCCATGCAGCAGCACCACGCGTGACCCTCGCCCACGTGGACCCCTAAGAGTGTCCCTTAGGACACAGCCCCGAGCCTGCTCACAGCCGAGGGCCAGGAGGGTCACGGCGGCACCAGCCCAAGGTCACGGACCTGAGAGGACCACTGTCCCCGGGCTGTCGGGCTCGAGATGGTCCTCCCGCCGTGCCACCCCTGGTGACGCGGGCCTCCCGACAGCGGGCAGCTGCCCTCTGAGAACAGTGCCAATCAGGGGACCGAGTTCGGCTCCCAGGCAGAAAGCTAGGGGCTCAGAGGCCAATCTGACAACGGCTTTTCAGAACTGCGCCCCGTAAAAAGCTGAAGGACACTCAGCTAAATTCCGATTTCCAGTGAACCACGGATCATTGTGCGCGGGAAGCGCTTGCATCCACCGCTGAGCCCCAGCTGGTGCTGGTGCGTTTACCCGCGGGACCGGACAGCCCCACCGCAAACCCTGCGGGGACACCCGCTCCCAGCTCACACCGCCACCACCACCCCTGCGGCACAGACGAGGCAGAAGGTCTTCCTGGTTACTGTGGGCCGGCAAGACCGCTGCCTGTCCCGGGGGAGTGAGTCCAGGCTGTCCTGTGGTCCTCAGAGCAGCCTGGCCGCTCCAGGGGGGCCGGGCCCTGAGTGTGGTCAGCAGAGGAAGGAAGGGGCTCAGGAGCAGCACAGGAGGCACCGGGCGCTTCCGGGACCCCAGGGCAACCGAGGGTCCCACAACGGACTCCCCCGGGGCCCCCTCAAGCCGGAGCTCTCCCACGCTGTAACGGCCTTGCTCAGGCATCTGTTCAGTCACCAACAACGCCCGTCTGTCCCAGCTTATCAGGTGCCAGCCCCGCACTGACGCTAGGACGCGATGGCCGAGCGGGGCAGGCACAGCCTCTGCCCTTGGGAGGTTGTGTTGGAAGCAGGACCTGGTCACACACGCGTGTGAGAGAGGACGGAGGCCACTGTGGCCACCCCAGAGCGTCAGTGGTGACATTAGGGTCCCGCTTCACAAGGGGAGAAACTGAGGCTCAGGCAGGAAAGCAGCCGGCCAGGAGCACAGAGCGGAGAGCAGCAGAGTGGGGCCCTGGGCTCCGTGCCACCCTCAACCCTGCATTCACTCCGTTCCTCCTCTTTCCTGCTCTGACTTTCTCAGGAACCACCTGTGACATGTGCTGGGAAATTGCACCTTTAATATCAAACACAGGAAAAGAACAGAAAAGGCCCTGCCTGCTTTACAAGGGGGGAAATATTCCTCCTGCGCACAAAGACAATTTCTACAACAGGTTCCACTGGCTGGCTAGGCTGAGACAGGAGGGTTTTCTCTGGGCTCCTGGCCAGGGCGGGCCTGGTTCTGGCGGGCACTCTCGTCTGCGGATCTGCTGGATCCTGTGCGTGGCCCCTGGGCTGGGTGTGGGGTCCTGCCACCTCACGTGCTGTCGGATATGGGTGGGCTCCAGGTGGGAATTAGGAGACAGGAGAGGACATGATGCCCAGGCCTGAGCCAGCCCCAGCCCCAGACCCGTTTAAACGTGGGGCCTGAGCCTCACTTTCCTTATTTGTAAAAGAACGGCCTTGCTCACTCCCTCTGGTTACTAGTTCCGTTTCAGGGCATCAGCGGTACCATGTCTGCCCGTGGAAAGCGCAGAGGACGCCACGCCGTAGTGGTGGGGCAGAGCCTGACCTAGGCAGCCACAGGCGCCCCTCCTGCCTGTGTCCGTGAGCCTTGGCCCCACACGCGCAGCAGGCCGTGCGGCCCCAGGCGGCCCGGCAGGGCCCAGCGCTGTGCCGTGGCCTCTCCTCGTGGCTGGGTCGTGGGCAGTTCCGCGACTCTGTGCTCCGCTTCTTCTCCTGCAGAGCGGGCCAAGCCAGCGAAGGGAAGTGTGGGGAGCAGAGCCTGCGGGAGAGCCCTGACCTCAGCACGGCGACCTCGGGGCGCGCGGTGCAGGCGCCTAGCACGGCCTCCCTGACTTCCTGCTGAATCGAGGGGACAAGAGCACAGAAGGGGTTCAAGTGTACCCCGAGGCCAGCCCACCGCCGCCCGCCACTCACTGAGGGGACACGCCGGCTCCCGGGTCCCACGCAGCCCCAGCCATCTCCCCACGCCATCATCCGCCCTGCTTTACACGGGGCCCGGGATCTCCTCCGGGTGGGCAGCTGCAGCGCTGCCGGGGACCAGGCAGCCCACCGTGCGGTGACGCTGTGGAGATGCACTCAGGTGCGGGCCCACGGCGGCCTCGGCTGGGGCACCGGGGTGGCCAGGGGCAGGGAAGTCTGAAACCAAGGCAACCTCTGCGCTTCTCTCCTCCGAGTACGAGAAAAGGAACCGTGGAAGAGGTTGGGGAAGGCAGGGCAACGGAGCGGCGGATGACGGTGGGGATGGAATCCAGACACTGGGGAAAGGCCTCACTCAGGCTGCAGGAGAGGGACTGGGCGCGGAGGCCCCGAGGCACCAAGGCCGAGCTGCTCTCGCCCTGCTCCGCCCAGGCCCCAGATGCCCTGGGGAGAGGACAGCGCCCCCCAACCTCCTCTATCTTCAAGGATTTGGATAGAAAATCGACCTGGGGTTTTGGCACCCTCTACAGCAATAGTGAAAATGTCCCTTCCCTTTTCTGTCCTAACAATCTCCAACATCGGCCACGGGTGGCTGTGGTACCCTGCTAAGCAAAGGGCCGAGATCCGCACCCAGCCAAAGCCAGACAGGAATCTGGCCTGGGCTGCGCCCCAGGAAGAGCGGCTTCAGGACCACTGCACACATCACAAGTCACCCCGCTGGACCGGCCCGGAGACAGCGACAAGGGCGTGTGCAGAAGGAAAGCAGTCTCTTGGGCGCCAGGGCCGTGAGGGAAAGGGGGACAGGACCCGTCCCACAACTCAGCGGCCGCGTCCTGCAGCCCCCGGGCACTGTGTCTGAGGTCACTCGAGGGATGTGTGACCAGCACCGCGGCGGGTGTGTGTCAGAGCGGAGGCAGAGCCTGTGCAGGCCGCACAGGGAGGGAACAGGACGTGCACGGAGTGGAGGCGAGGGTGTGCTGGAAGGGAGGTGAAGTGGGCGGTGTGGGGTACGGGCTGGGTGGAGTAAGTCGAAGCTGATTTAGGGTTCAGAAAGAGGACACGTGGAGGGGACGATGGGAGGGAGCTGGGGGCCAGGGCGAGGCTGGCCCTCGTGAGGCGGCTGGCAAACTCTAGGCAAGAGAACCAGGGCCGAAGCTGGGGGTGGAAGGAGGCTGAGCTCAAGCACCGAGCGTCAGTCTTCATTCTGCAGGCCTTCGGGGGCCCGGCGCTCTGCGACCCCTTCAGATGTGCAGCCCTTCTTCTGGGGAGAAGGCTTAGAGAGACCCTCAGAAGGTGCAGGATCCTCCGCAGGTCCAAGGCCCTGCCTGCTGAGCCAAGCGGGGTGGGGGAGGGCTGGCACGTCCTCCCTGGCCCCCGAGGACGTCTATGCTGCAGGACCCCAGAGGGAGAAGCGGTGACAGAGTCCTGTTGGGGCGGGAAGGGCAGCGAAGGGGCCACTGCCACATGGGGCGTGGCGGTGTGGGTTCACTCTGAGTGCAGCCTGGCTCACCGCCCGCCCCATCATCTCCAAGGGGAAGAAAGGGACCTGGCGAGCGGCTTCTCTCTTCTGGAGACCGTTCCCACTGGACAGTGGGGAGGGGGCTGCCAAAGGACCCTGGGCAGCGGGGCTGGCCTGCCACCTGCTGGCTGCTTGGGTTGTCAGGACTGAGAGTCACCCACCCACCGGTGGCAGCTGGAAGGTACTGGGACTCAGGGAAGCGGGGAGTCCGTGGACTCCAGCACGGAGCTCCGTGAGAGCAGCAGCAGCCCGTGACAGGAGCCCCGTCACACACAGCCAAGGAATTCAGAGCCACCTGCCGGCTCAGTTCCGATCCCAGCTTCCTCTTATCTAGCAGGGGGCCAGGACGCCCAGACAGTAAGACCTAATTACGGCGCGGGCACGCGACGTGTGACAAAATATACCGAGACCCCTCGGCCACGACTGACCCAGTGTGCACCGCCGAAGACTTACTCACACTCTGGTCGTTCCAGCGCCCGGTCCCACGCCCTGAGCCCCAGCCCTGAGCCTCCCCCGACACCACACAGGCAGAGACAGAGATCAACCAGCCCACCGCAGCCCCGGAGCTGGCCAGGAAGGTGAGCAGCGGGGATCCCCATGCTGCGGGCCAACGCTGCCCACGGGCCCAGGCTCAGGCTCCCAGGTGCTGCACAGGGCTGCTGTCTGTATGGTTAAGTCACAAGGGAAGGTCGCAGCCGCCTGAAGCAATGCTCGGACGCAACTAGGCAGCACCTTCCCGTCTACTGACCACACTGAGCACTTCCGTATTAGTTACTTACGTATGAGACAGGTGCTGTGTTCAGATGCAGCCGCTTCCACAGGCCGGGCAGCCCCCATGGGGTAGAGACGGGCTTCAAAGCCAGGCAGCCCGGCTAGGGCGTCTCATTGTCAGCCACGGCCCCATACTACTGTTTATTAAGCTCCACCTCCATACGGGAAGCAGCGTTCTCAACAAATAATGGAGGGAGAGATAATACATTCTGCAGAGAATGTTCAACGTCAAAGTCAAACGCTGGGTGAAGGAGAAACAAGGGCTCAGGGGCCCCGCAGCTACTGACAAGCAGACAGACGGGCAGGGCCACCGCAGGGCATGAGCACCGGGGAGCACGACCCGCGCAGACAGCAGGCCCCACACCGGGCCCGAGGGTGTACCCCGCCCCCACGCGCGCAGGTACACAAGGCCTCGTGACCAGGCTCTGGGCAACAAGCAGCACCGAAGACTCTCACACGCACCAGGACGGAGGCGAGCGTTACACCACCCTGCTAAACCCGAGGGAGTCCAGCAGAGAAGCGAGGACGCCGACATCTGAACCCGCCGGCCACACTCCCTGCTCACTGGACACTGAGGCAGACAGCTCTGCTCCAGAGCACAGGCTCCGTCACCCTGAGGAGTCAACGCTCCAGGGATGGAGGCTGGTGAGCACCATGTGGGGTAACAGCACCTGCATGCACAGTTCACCCGCGTAGCTTGCATGCCCCAAGTGCCAACAGACAGTGTGGCAGCCCCGGAGACGCATGTATGTGCAACCTGGTCCCCTGGCCCGGCCGTTCTGTGCGTCCAATCTGTGAGGTCTTCTGCCCTGCAGGTGATACTTCCACATCTGCACAGGCGGGCTCGGGTCCTGACCCACACATTCTGAGTGCAGACGGACTAACGGTACGGATCACAATGCAGTCTCCAAAGCGGGGTGGCTAACGGCACCTGTAACCCAGCGGCGCCTCTGCAGCACACCAGCCCGAGTGCCTACCTTTGCATTGACCCGTGCCCTGGAACCACCTTCAGGGTGACTCTGGGGAGCTGGACACACGCTCCAACCTCTTCCCCAGGATGCCTCTGCCCGGGAGCGTTGGGAAGGGGTTGGAAAGCACAGCCCCGCTGCCACCCCAGGTTAACCCGCCAGGCTCCTGAGGCAGCGGGCTGCAGGGGCAGGCCCCGGAGAGGACCATGGGCCTGCGTGACCTCCCACCGCACAACGGCTTCATTCCGGGAGGCGTGGAGGCGGCTGAGGTGGAAAGAGGATCTGTGGCCATCTCTGTTCCAGTGTGAGCCTTGTAGGACACAGCCCTCTCGGGGGCTCTGGCAGGGCCCATTTCAGACCCCTCACGACCCACAGCCCTGGACAAGCACTCAGAGCGGCGCGACCTGGGCTGTCACAGCCTTGCTTTGCTCAGGTCGGGCTCGGCTGCCCAAGTGCTGCGCACACTTCCCGCCACCACTGCGGGCCTCAGTGCGCAGGCGAGGGACGTGCACCTGCGAGTGACAGCTACCCGGGGCGTGTCACTTCCACCCCTGAAGCCCTGTCTGAAGCACCAAGCGTCTGAGCGCTGTCCCCTGTCCCAGCCAGGGTGCGAGGACCAAGGCGTGGCACCTGCGACTTCCTGCTCACCAGTCCGTGTGGGCGTCATCAATCACCAGCAGGACCCTGGGCCTCTGCACGACAGGCACGGAGGGCCCTGCAGGCTCCACGGGCCCTGCGGCGGCCTGCGCTGACGCGGACGGCTTCATGGCGCCCGAGAAGGAGCTGAAGAGGCTGGACCCCGGGGAGGAGAAGGAGGCAGCCAGGGGCTGCGTGTGCCTCCGCTCCGTGGCCGGGGATGCGGGGGAGCTGGTGGAGCTGTCTGGGCGCTGCAGGTCTGGCATGTAGCCGTTGGGCAGGTTGGCCACGAAGCTGCTGTCGGAGAGGCGTCGCCGGAGGAAGTTCATGGCTGCGGATGGATGGTGGGGACGGACGGCGTGTGCTGACTGGGACGTGTCCAGGTGAGGCTGGGGAGCGGCGGCCAGGCCACAGGCCGGCGGAGGAGCCGGGATCAAGCACGCCGGGGGCGGCTGCAGCGGAATTCTCCTACCTGTTGGAAACAAGCCAAGAGGCACATTAGTGGCACCAGCCTCGCCCCTGGCAGCGCGCACAAAGCTCTTCTTGGCCCCGGCGGTGGTAATGGAAATCGGGGCATCCTTTTGGAAGGGACTTTGGCACTGTGTGTTCAAACCGTACCCTTTCAACCCAAAATTTCCATTTTCTGGAATTCTAACCCGTGGAAAGAATCTGTTACAGGAAAAAGCCCCAAGCACAAGCGTGTTGATCACAGCAGTATTTACACTAGCAAAACCCTGCAAAGTAGCTCAGCATTCGACCGCAGGATGACGAATAAATAAACCGCAGCAGGCCACTCAATGAGGCCTTTGTAGCTATTTAAAGGAGAGTGTGAAAGAAGGGTTTTTAGTACAGAAAAAATTCTCACGTTGTGATGTTAAATAACAAACGCCACGATACAAAATTGTAGGTGTGGAAGGGCTGCCACTATGCAAAAGCTGAAATAACTCCGGAAACAAACCTGAACCTTAGCAGCGATCCCATACTGGCGGTGTGGTCACGCGCCTTCTCCCACCTCCTGCTCCCCGGCGGGGTGCGTGTGAGCAGACTGGGGCGTGCTCCCCACGTTCCGCAGAGAGTCCAACATGGGGTAGAGGATTTCCAGAGGAGGCTTTGGGAGGCAACTGGGTTAAACGGGTCCCAAGACCGGGGCCCCGTGGAGGGAGCGGTGCTCCAAGGTGAGGAGGCCCGGGGAGCTCACCCGTCCCGCACTGTGCAGCCCTCCTGGAGCCCTCAGCTGAGCCCCCCACCCCGCCTGCAGCCTGCCAGCCGTGGGGAACACGGCAACTGGGCAGACTGATACAATATCTGCCTTTCTGAACAGAGGAAAAGTGCGCTTTAACAGACTCAAATTGTTTCAGATCAAAATATCCCACTGAGAGCAAAAACTGTTTAAACCAGAGCATCAGATCACATATTTTGTTCAGACTATTTTGTATTTTTATTGCAGTACAAGTTAGAGTAAGCACACGGCTCACAACTGTCCAATTCTGCGTTTTGGTAAATGCACTTAGTACCTCTGCCGCTTCACAAAGTTCTCTTGCGCCCCCTTCTGGTCAACCCACGCCCCCCGCCCCCCAGGAAACAATTCTGAAGCGTGACTTCCTTTGTGAATTTTACCCACTCTTCAGCTCCAGGAAAACGTCAGCATATTTCTCATTGTTAATGACTTCTTGCCAGCCACATAATCATTTTGGGACTCATGTATGGTTCATGTATCAACAGCCATCCTTTTTGTTTTGTTTTGCTTTTTTGAGACAAGGTCTCGCTATGCAGGTCAGGCTGACCTTGAACTCACTATGTAGCCCAGGCTTTTCTCAAACTTGCGGTGATCCTCCTGCCTCAGCCTCCCAAGTGCTGGGATTACAGGCTGTGCCACCGTGCCTGACTAGTCATTCTACTCATGAATCAGAAGATCACTGGTGGATACGCTGTAATATGCTCCGGAGTTCACATCTGGAACGTTTCCAGGTGTGCAGCATTAGGATTGGAGTTGCTGTAAGGATGTTTTGCTGAGGTATGTTGTGGAGAAAGATGGATAAATGGGAAGGTGGATAAACAGATCCATCTTTGCTCCAGGAAACACCTAAGTGTGAATTGCTGGGTCACAGGCTAAGTGGACCTTAACCTCAATAAGCAGAAGTCAGGAAGCTCTGAGGGGCCTGTGAGTGCCCCTCGCTAACTCTCGGCTGTGGCCTCTCTTTCCTCCTAGCCGGTCGTCAGGGTCAGTGCAGCACACTGTGTCTTAAGCTTATTTTCTTGGACATTGGAGGAGGCTGGACACCTTTCACGCGTGTCTTGGCCATTAATGTCTTTCTACGTAGTGTCCATTTAAGTCTCTGGCCTAGTTTTAAAAGCTTATCTTTTTATTACTGATGGTAGGAGTGCTTTATACATCCTGGATGCAAATCCTCTGAAAGATGTGTGTGCTATCAACATTTTCTACCCGTCTGCACTTCCTGCTGCATTCTTTTCATGAGCAGAGTTTGACAGAATAAAATAACTGTTTGAAAAGTAACTTGTGTGCACACCTATAATTCCAGCACCTGAGAGGCTGAGGCAGGAGGATTGTTGTGAGTCTGAGGCCAGCTTGGGTTACAAAGTGAGCTCAAGGCCAGCCTGAACTGCATAGTGAAATCCTATCTCAAAAAAAAGAAAAAGAAGTAGGTTGTTTACTTGCGATAAAAGCTTCCAATAAGAAAAATAATTATACCATAGGATGAGGTCACATTTCCATATTTTGGGTACTAGGAATATTTTAAATATACTTTGGTATATATATCTGTACACAATGTTTAAATAACCACATAAAATCAAAACCATCTGTTTTGATAAACAGAAACATTTAATTTTGTAAACTTTTGAGTTTTCAAATTTTTATTCATGGTTAATATTTTGGCATCTATGGTTAAAAATTCTTGGCCGAATCCTAGGTCCCAGTCACGTAGTCCTATGGGTTCTTCTTGAAGCTTTCTGCTCTGGTCCTCTCGTTGTCCATCGTCTGTCCCTCTTTGGTCTCTGAGCAGGGTGGGATGGTTACGAAGTCCATGCTTTGCATTCGGGCAGCCAGGATGCAGCACCTTTTGTGCGAATGCTTTTCTCCTGCCGCACTGCGCTAGCGGTTCTGTTGGCCGCAAGGCGCCGTGTGGTGTAGATCTATCTCTCCCACTCACATCAGCATGGCTATTGTGGCTATACCACAAGTTTTACAAATCGGTGAAACTGAATCCTCCAAATTAGATTTTCTTCCCCAAGGTTGTCTTGGGTTTTCTTGTGTACAAACCTCGCTTGTACACAAGGTCTGTGGCAGCACTGCCGAGGACTGTGGAGAAGCCACGGTTTACAGTGGCACCGACAACTCAGCAAAGCCGTTTCCCACCTCACGAACGTGGTAGAGCCTTCACTCACTGTCTTTAGTTTCCTCCAGAAATGTTTTATGATTCTCAATATACAGGTCTTACACTCTGTTAAATTTATTCCTAACAGTTATTTGGTGGTTATTTCTTTGACTGGTTTTTTAAAATGACACTTCTCAAAATTTCACAGTGTTTGCTGCTAACCTAGTGTTATGTGGGTTTCATACTAACATGCTACATATGTTCAAGTTTGTTTCTGCTAGCTGCTTACAGTTTCTTTAAGAGTCTCTATTTAAATAGTCACCTTGTTTACCAATACAGATAGCTTCCCTTTGTCCTTTGCAAGCTTAACGTTCTCACTTTGTTCTTGTCTTCTACTCCTCTAGCTAGAACGTCCAGGAGTGGATGGAAGTGGTGAAAACAGACAACTTGCCTTCCCAGCAATGTCAGTGTAGCAGAAAATGCCCCCCCGCCACCCCCCCAGCATACTTCCGTGTCTGTTAGTTGCCCAGGTAAAAGTTCCTGTTGCTTTTGTTTCTTAGAGACGGCTGGTCACGGTGATGCGCAGCTGCTCACTGTGATGCACATTGTAAGAATCAGTCAAAGACAGACCAGCACTCCGCTTCTGTGCTTCCGGCTTGCAAACTCCATCTACACCCTAGGCCACCAGTATCAGGGCCTGATACTTTGGGAGTGATCCTGGTCAGTGCCCTTCGACGTAAATAAGCCTGCCTGCAAATCCTGGGGTTTCTGCTCAGTGTGGCATTAGGAGGGAAGCATTCCACGTCTGACCATCACCACGGTGCTAGGGTTGCTTGTGCAGCCACACTTTCTCATGCGGGGGCCATTTCCCCGTGCTCCGTGGTGGGTGTGCATTTCATCAAGAATGGGTTTGAGTTTGCTAGTGGTTGTCTAAATCTGCTGTGAGGAGTATACATTTAAAGCATCATGGATTAGCTTAGTGTCGTAAACTGCACTGACTGATTTTGAAAGGTTAAGCCAAGTTTCTATTCCTGGGATTAACCCCACTTGCTCACAGTGAACTGCCCTTTTTACATATGGGTGGATTCAAACTGAAAATGTTTTCTGAGGGTTCTACGTCCATATCTATGACACAAAACATTGGTCTGTAATTCTCTCTGTTAGCAAAGTCTCTGTCAGCTTTTGATACCAAGTAACTGGCGATTTTACAAAATATACTGAGAAGTGTTTCTTCCTTTTACATTTTCTGAAAGAATTTGGGTAATATTGGTATTTTTTTTTTCTTAAATTATTGGTAGAATTTAAGTCAAAGCATCAGGGATTGGTTTTTCTTGGTGGGAAAGTTCTTCTTGTTTTGTTTTGAATTGGGCACTGCACCCAAGGCCTCGGGCATGCTGGGAAGCTACAGCACATCAGGGAAAACTTTTAACGACGAATTTCATCTCTTTTGTAATGTATTCATAGTTGCTCTTTCTTTTCACCTCTGTTTTGTGATTACAAGCAATCTGCCCATTGCATTTTAGTTGTGAAATTGGTTGGCCTAATGTTATGTGTAATATTTATTTTCTGTAGGATTTCTGTGCTTCTCTTAATATTCCTGCTATTGGTAATTTGCCTTTTCTCTCTTTTTGATGGATCAACATTGCTAAGAATTTATTCATTGTATTAATCTCTTAAAGAACCAACTTGTAGTCTCTCCAACTTTCTCCGTTCTTTGATTTCTGTCTCACCTGTTCCTGTTATGACCTCTTCACTTCTCTTCTTGCTGGAAGAGCAATTTGCTCCTCTGCCTTCTAGAATCTTAAGATGGAAACAGTCGTTAAGCCTCTTCTTCTCCAGTCGAAGCGTGTGAAGCAGTTGCTTTCTGGGAAGTATGGAATTAGCCGCACCCCAGGGATTTAGCATGTGTACTCCTCATCCTTCAACTCTAAATTATTCTCAGTTTCTCTTTGTTTCGTTCTGTTTTGAGATGGGGTCTCACTATGCAGTTCAGGCTTGTCTTAAACTCATTATGTATCACAGGGTGGCCTCAAACTCCCAGCAATCCTCCTGGCTCAGCCTCCTGAATGCTGGGATTACATGCATGTACCACCACACCCGACTCCCTTACAATATTTCTGATGTGTGTGTTATTTAACATGTATTTGTCAATTTTCATTGCTCTTTTAGGTACTCTCTTGTTACTGCTTTTCACATAATTTATTTGTGATTAGCGAATGCAACATTTTAACACTGAGTCACTTTCCTTGTTACTGGGACACAACACCCTACACCCACAACCAGAAGGAGGACAGCTTTACTTTGGCTCACAATTTTAGAGGACTCGGTCTATAGCTGGCTGGAATGCAGGCAGGGCACAGACCAAGGGCCCGGCATAGCAGAGCTGCTTACCTCATGGTGATGAGGAAGCAGAAAGAGGGAGAAGGGAGGAGCTGCGGAGGGAGATGAACCCCTCCAGGCCACACCGCCAGTGATCACCTCTTCCGCCCAGGCCCCAGCTCCTAGCCCACATTCAGCTACAGTGCCCCGTGATCCAAGCACCTCCCCAAACCCCCCTCTGAGCACAGGAGGCCCCTGCACACACTCGTTCTAACCTATGTGGAAGCCTTTGGCTTCACTGAGACTAACCCTGCAGGGCAGTGCAGACCGTCTTGAGGAGCGCTCCCTGTGCACGTAGAGGGATGATGCTAGGGTGCTGTCCTGAGGAGGGCAGGCTGCTGTGAGAGGCGACTCTCCCACGGGGCGTGATAAGCAGCTGCTTCCAGGAGACCGACCACTTCCGGCATGAACGAAGAGCAGAAGTGGGCAGAGAGGGGTGATTGTAGCCCAGTGTCAGCGGAGGCCACAGCATTTCGCTGGACCCTCGAGCTGGCATTTCCCCCAGCTTCCTCCTTTCCCAGGCTCTGCTGTGTGCGCCCTACCTGGGCGCCGGTCCCCTGGTAGGATGGCCACCCTCGCTCAGCTCTGGCTGCTCCGCATGGTGGACTGTGGGGCTCTCTCACCTTGTCCCATGCGTGCGGCTCCCTTCTTTCAAGGGTCAAGACCCCTCCACATTCTATCTCATTTTTGTCTCTCTCCAGGAATATCAAAGAGTTTCTTTTAAATATTTTGTAATTATCAAAGTTTACAATGATCATCTTTGCAAGAGCTAGTCCAGCAGAAACTACTGGTCACTATTGGAACTGACCTCTTCCATTTTTAAAATGCCAGATGGAAAAGTTAACAACAGGTTAGGGTCGAGGGGACCTTAGAATCTATTCAGCAATCCCATTGGGAGCTCTCGCCAACCTCGCTCCAGCAGAAATTTCCGTGCTTTTAGAAGAATCACCTCTTTCAAGCTTTTCTCCAACTGTAGTGGAGGTCAGGGTTCTTCTGGGGTCCTTCCCACTATAGGCCAGAGCAGAGCTCGCTGTTCCCCAAGGAAGCAGATAATGAACAGGCCCACAAACTCTACGGCTTGAGCCTGGTGTTATTAAGAAACACACAGGCTGCTGTCACAGGGAGAGACACCAGGGGGGCTTCTTCAGACAGTGTGGTCAGGGAAGCCCTCTCTGAGGAGGGGATCTTTTAAAATTTTTAATTTGTAATTGACAGATAATGATTGCATTAATTTACAGAGTACAATGTGATAATTTGATATACGTTTGCACCGTGACATGATTAAGTCAAGCAAATTCATAAATCTGTCACTGTACATGGACCATTTTTGGTGTTGAGACCATTTAAAATCGACTCTTTTAGCAATTTTGAAATATCCAGTGCACTCTTGTCCAGTACAGTCACCATCTTCTGTGCAGTGGGTCACTAAAGCTCGTTCCTCCTGTCCCACCGAAACTTTGGACCCTTTGTCCCTTTCCTGCCTGAGAGCCGCCCTCCGCTCTGCTTCTGTGAGCTTCCGACTCCCCGTGTAAGTGAACCATGCAGGAGCTTTGTCTGGCTCACTTTCTCAGCACAGTGTGCTCCACGCATGCTGGTGTTGTTGAAAAGGACAGAATTTCCTTCCTTGAAGGGCCCACCGGTACCACAGTACCCCACTGCGCAGACGACCGCCTCTTCTTTGCTCATCCGTCTGATGACAAACCGAGGCTGGCTGCAGGCCGTGGTCGCAGTGAATAATCAGTGAATGTGGGAGGATAGATGTCTCCTTGTGCACACATTTCAAGCCTCTGGCTGTGCGTCCACAAGTGGGACGCTGGGTCCCACGGTAACCCTGTTCCATTTTCCATGGGTGCCCGAGCTGCTTTCCGCTGTGGTGTGTTCGTTTCCACCCCCGCCTACAGCAACCCAAGTCCCCTCTCCTCACGCCCTTGCCTGTGCTCCTTTTTTGGGTGGCAGCCGTTCTAACAGGTGTGGGGTGCCACCTCATTTTCATCCGAGCACCCTAATAAGGAGTGGTGAGTATTTCTTCAGACTTCCGGGGCCGTTCGCGTGTCTTCTGCTGAGAAATGTCTATTCTCAGGCTTTGCCTAGTTTTGATTGACTTACTTGTTTTCTTGCTGTTAAATTTTGGGGTGTAGCTTCTTATCAGATGGACGGTTGGCAAGTACTTTCTCCCCACCCATGAGCTGTCTCTTCACCATATTAATCCTTTCTTTGATGTGCGGAAGCTTTTCCGTCTGATACAATCCCATTCATCTCTGTTTTTGTTGCCTATGTTGTGGGCTTTTATTCCGCTTTTTCCTTTTCTTGCAGTTTTACAGTTTCAGGTCTTACATTTAAGCTTTTGTACATTTTGAGTGCATTTTTGTACATGATGTGAGGTAAGGATCCAATCTCCCTCTTCCGTCTGCAGACACCTTATTTCCCCAATACCTTCCAGTGAAGAAACCACCTTTTCTCCATTCTCTGTACTTGAACCTTTGTCCAAGATCAGCTGACCTCAGTGCAGGGCGCCCTTTCAGACTCTGTCCATTTCACTGGTCAGGGTGTCTGTTTTTCTGTCAGGAACATGCTCTTTTGGTTTTTATTACTTTGTTATAAATTTTGAAGTCAGGTAGTGCAATGTCCCAGCTTTGTTCTTTTTGTTCAAGATTTCTCTGGGTATTCAAAATTTTAGGATTCTTTTCTATTTTGATGAAAAATGATATCAGAATTTTTTCAAGGTTACATGAACTTGTATATCACTTTAGGTGGTATAAACATTTTCTTTTATTTTATTTATTTATTTTTCCCGGTACGAGGAATCGAACTCACGACCTTGTGCTTGCCAGGCAGGCGCTGTGCCACTGAGCTAAATCCCCAGCAAAACATCTTAATAATATTAATTCTTTCAATCCACAAATATAGGATAGCATTCCATTTACTTGTATCACCTATGCTTTTTTAAAATCAGTGTTTTATAGTTTTAGGTATACAGATCTGTACCTTTTGGGTTTAATTAAATTTTAAGTATTTTGATACTATTGTAGACAGCGTTGATTTTGAAATTTCATTGTTAGCTATTTTGTTGTTGATACAGAAGAACAGCACTGGTTTTTGTGTGCTCACATTTTAGTCTGGCAACTTTACTGAGTTTTAAATCAGTCCCAACAGTAGTTTTGGTGGAGTATTTAGAGTTTGTTATATCTAAGATCAGGTCATCAGCAAAGACAACTTTGCTTGTCCCAGGGGCGACTTTGAACCTGAAAGATGGGGAGAAAGGGAGCCCCACAAGGAAACCCCGAGGTAGGAAGGAGCTGGGCACAGCGGAAGAGCAGAAGGAAGCCCGGCGGTCGGGGCCGTGAGAACCAGACTTCTAGAGGAAACTGTTCCGAGAAGCAGGGCGGGATCAGGTCGTGAAGGGCCACAGGGAAAATAACTTAGGTGTTAGTCCGTTTATGAAAGTAAACCATTGGAGGCTGACAGAAGAGAGACGTCATCTAGTCCACCCGGCCACTGTGCGGGGAACAGACCAGAGGACAGGTATAGTGACCCTACCCCATCACGGTCTCACTTTGTTTTGAGGTTTCAGTTACCCACTGCCAACTGCAGTCTAAAAATACCAGCTGAAAAGTTCCAGGGAGAAGCACTTAGTGAGCTGCACCCTGCACGATGCTGCTCAGGGAGTGTGCTGAGAGCTCCGCCTCCGGCTCCGCCCCACCCAAGATGCACCTTGGCCCGTGGTCCCTGCACCAGGCCCCGTACACACTGCCTGCCTGCTGGTTCCTTGGGGCATCTTTATGATCCCATCAACTATCACGGTTGCTTGTGTTCAGAAAGCCATTATCCCATTTCACAGCTGCGGAGTGCAGGACCAGTGATGCTGGTGGTCACAAATGCCAACGCGAAGCCACCACGTGTTTCCTTTAAGCGAAAAGATGAAAATACAAGACGGTAGTTTGAAAGAGACCACATTTACGTAATTGTATTACGGTATGTTTTTATAACGGTCCTCTCTTATTACCAGTTACGGTTGTTAATCACTCTGTCCCTAATTTAATTAACTTTATCATGCGTGTGCACAGCAACACCAGCACACACAGAGCTCGGTGCTTCCCGGGGCTTCGTACGTCCTCTGGGGTCCTGGCACACAAACCCCCTGGGAAAAGGGGGACAACACGCACAAGCAGCCAGAAGGTTAGAAGGCTGTAGTCATGTTAGCCTGCAGGTGCAGAAGGAGAAGCCAGAGATGGAACACACAGGCCTTTCCCAAGTTAGTACTTCTTGCGCAGTTAGGACCCTGGGTCTCTTCTAGGCCACTTCTAGCTGGTTCTGAGACAAAGTGTGAGGGCCGGGGATTCTGGCCCGCTCAGGCATGAACGCTGGGGACCCGGCCTTGCTGCTCTGCCACTGCCCACTAGGGGGCAGGAGTGGCCACAGCAGATGAGAGAGACAAACCCGCACACACCAGGCACCCTGGCAAGTTACTCCTGGGGAGGCTGTAGCAGGAAGGGACACACACAGCAGAGGGAAGGAGGCCGAGGCACAGCTCGCACGTGGGGGGACCAGAACACAGAGGAGGTGCACACCAGAGAGCTGCAGGGTTTGCACCCAAGCGGACAAGCTCGCAAAGAACCAGAGCTGGCCCACAGTGCCACCTGCTGTTCGGGCAGTGACGACACAGGCACACAGACAACGGTCCGGTCCGAGATCCGCCCTCACTAACGCCACAGCTCTGAGACATTTTCAACCTCTGTGCCTCGGTTTCCTCATCTGTCAAACAGGGAGGGAGCATAGCGGCTCTGTGCAAACAGACGTGAGCACCGTCTGAGAGGAGGACTGGGGTGCAGCCCGGCTTCGCACGCTCTCCCCACCGCTGCCCTTGTGCAGCGACCCCGGCCGTCAGCAGGTGCAAATGAAGAGCACACAAAGCGCTCCTGGAGCAGCGGATGATGACACAGAGTGATGGAAACAGGGCCGCGGCCTCTCGCGGCCTTGCTGCAGCAGCAGCAGGATGGAGCCTCACTGGTGCTGGCTTTGCGGGCCGCTTAGTGCTATCAGTTAAAGCTCAGAGTCTGTGAGCACGCGAAGGTCCCTGCTCTGGGCCCACCAAGCCCCGACAGCCTCTGGCTATTTCCCTCCTCTACAGAAATTTCCCACACTGTTAGCATGGCTCCCACTGAGCGCTCTGCCGGGCAGACGGGCCTGGGCCTGTAACGACCCCAAGCAAGCTGAGAAGGCTGGGGCTCTGCCCTGGACCCTCATCTCTTCGCCAGACCTTTTCTCTCCTGGCCTCTCCCGGTGCTGTGCCAGCGCTCAGACCCCTTGGCACGACCTTGTCACTGGGCAGCAAACTCAGAGATGCCTCAGACATGGGACACAGGGAAGTCCAGCTCAGGACAGGCTCAGCGTGATCACAGCTCCAAGCAGCCCTCCTACCTGGTCTTGCAGACCCAATCACTGAGCACAAAGGTGTAATTTTGTCACCATGACATGCAGAGAAGAAATATTTTTCTAAGACTCGGTCATGCAAAAGATCTACAGTTTCTTCCTGTACCCACTGTAAACCCAAGTCCTACGTAAAGGGACCTTCAGGAGCACACCTTCTCCCGAACCCTGGCTGAGGGCTACCACCTCCGACAGCTGGGCAGAGGCAGTGAGCCCCGTGACCACATCCGCTGGGATTCAACCCTGGCTCTGCTATTTTCTACCCACAAGGCCTCCTGTGCCTCAGTCCCCTCATTTGTGAAGTGGAGGCGGGGCTCCTGTGAGAATGAAGTGACCTCATGCTCGCCGAGCGCATGGCAGCGCCGGGCAGCATGTGATCGGTGTCTCGGTGCTCTGGCTCCGGCTGAGTTGCCACGGTGCCAGGGGCCTGGCTGTGGCTGTGTTCCCCTGAGGGCACTGCAATGGGGCTGCAGCGTCTGTGAGCGTCTTTGGGGTGCACCCAGCTTTGAGACCCAGCTCGCTGCTTGAGGCAGATGATACTCAACCCACAGGCTCCTCATCTGCAGAGGGGTGCTCATGCCTCACCCCACCTCTGTCCCAGTCTCCAAGGAGCCCACAGGAAGATGCACTGATCTGCCTTGCAAAGGATTTTATTTTCACGTTGACATGGAGTGCAATGGACTTTGGGGGCGCAGAGCTCTACGCACTGTAGCATATTCCTGGGACCGCCACCACCACTGGGACAGTCCCAGGGATGGAGACTGATTTTTTATCTTTCAAATGTGCTGCAAAGGCCAGAGACAGTCTACAGCTGGCATCTGGATCTCTGCAAAGGTTCATCAGAGGAGGATCCTCAAGGCCAGCACCCTTCCCAGGAAGTAAATCCTCTCAGAAGCCAGAGCCACCTGCTCCCGGCTGGCCCTCCTCACCGGCCGTTCCCCTGCCTGGACACCTCCGGCTCACCCTCTCCTCCCCAGCTCCTCGTCACATACTACTTCTCGGCAGTACCAGGCACACTGGGTCCCTCTGGCCCTCTCTGCTGTCCCTTTCCCCACAGCCTGCATCGTCTTTGCTAAGCTGGGCAGCTTATCTATTTTCTTACTGTCCATTTTCTGCCCCAAAGGCCCCCAGAGGCCACCAAAGGGAAGGCCCCTGGAGTAGGACCTATGTTCGATTTGTTCACGGATGCGTCTGTCGGAGGCCCCTCCAGTGCTGCCTAGCACACAGTAGGCACTGGAGCAAACAACAGGTACAAAACTCAACTACCACCACCAGCGTGAGGACTGAACTGCCACGCTACAGACAGCAGCTGTCTGCGAACACCACATTCCCTCTGGCTGAGCAGCGCTTCCGTTCGGAAGGACAGGCCCCACCCCGCTCCGGTGAACACGCCAGACTCACAGTACCCCAGCTCCTCTCCTGCTCCGTGAGTGACAAAGTTGTTTTCCTCCCCTATCCCTCCCTGCAGGCTGGGCCTCCTGGCAGCGGCAGGACTCTTCCCCAGTGAGTGAGAGCTGAGCGTGCAGACCAGGCGGCCCTGCCTCCGCACCAGCTCCTGTGCTGCAGGTTGCCCGTGTCAGGAGGTCTGCGAGAAGGCGGGGAGACACTCCCATTTCTTCCTAGCCACCTCCCAGCCACGGCCCACTTGAATCGAGGGATCCCACAGCAGAGCCCACAACAAGTTCTTGTGAATGAACACTTAGCCAGTGACAGCACTGAAGCCCCTAGGACCACAAGGCACCCATACGTGGAGCTACCAGCGAGCCAGCCCCCGAGCTCATCTGTAACAGCCGGCAGAGCCCTCCCACAGCACACCAGGCGGCTTGGCTGTATCTCAGCAGCAGGCCTGATCAGTACACCGTGCGAGGTCTGGCCTGGGCTGTTGGGCCGTGACTGCTGCCCCGAAGCCTCGCAGAGTGAGCGAAGGTGATTCCAGCAACACAGGCTATCCGTGAAATAAGCCTGCGCTGCCTGGTCTACTTCACAACCTTATCTCTGCGCTCTAATGCTCCATGCTGGGCACAGAGGGGTGACCCTCTGAGGCAGCCAGCTAGGGCCCCTGACCCCTGGGGATACCTCTCCTGAAGGCAGAACCCCTGGGGTGCCCCACTGTGCAGGGCCTCCACTGGCATCTCCGATGGCTCAGCCTGTTCTCCGTCATCAGGGCTGCGTGAGGCCATCGGTGTGACCTTCACCCAGCCCCCCGTGGCTCCCGGGCTGCAGAAAGGCCTTGGGCCCGCTCCTGGAGACAGCTGGGCTCCCGGCCCTCACCAGCCGCTATGCTGGGGATCCGCATGTCTCACACTCGAATGTGCACCCACATCACCCGGGGACATTCTGAGCAATGCGCTCCCGCGGCTTTGCTCTCAGCAGCGCCAGGAGAGAAGCCTGCACTCGGTGCTCACACGCTCTGGAAAGGATCCGGACTGTTTGCCCTGGCTGCTCCGCACCAGCTGTGCCAACGGCTCTGCCCTGGAGCCTCCACAGGGAACCTCATACCCCGGGGATTTGCACGAGGACAGACCGAGTGCAGGAAGAAAGCTTAGAACTTTAATGTCAGTGTTTTCCTCATCCACACATTTCTTTTCCTTTCTTCCTTTTTTATTTCTTGGAGGTACTGGGGATTGAACCCAGGGGCTCACAGAAGCTGGGCCAGTGCCCTACCACTGAGCTACAGCCCCAACATCTTTTTTATTTTCTACTTTGAGACAGGGTCGGTTGCCCAGGCTGGCCTCAAACTTGTGGTTCTCCTGCCTCAGCTTCCTGAGCACCGGGTATTACAGGTGTGCACCACACACCCAGACCCTAAATCTCTTTTCTGTGTGTACATTTTATCAGTAAAGCGTTCATGACATGTAAGAAATACGTTCATGACGAGGCGGGCAATCTGTTGTTACTACTGGCCGCGGTTCTCCGTCCCTCTGGGCAGTTACGTGTCAAGCGCCCCTGCAGCTCGTCCGCTAGGAGGCGAATGCCTTCCTTGGCCTCTGACTTGGGCCCAGCCCTGTGACCACATAGGCAAATTCACCAGCTTTGAACGAGCTGAAGGGATATCACCCGCGCCACTGCCGCGGGAAGAACCGGTCCCTTGGCACTCGGGAGGAAGGAGCGGAGAGACCTGGAGAGGCCAAGACTCAGGCTCCCACGAGCCCTCAGGGGGCCGGGCCACGACTGTCAACTCCGGCAAACCTGGAGACACACGTTCAGGGCATCCTTAGGTCAAAACACAGTTCCTTCACCCCAAAATAAAATCTCAGTGGCCCCAGGGCTGGCCCAGGCCCGCTGTCCTCTCTGCTGACCAGCCAGGCTCTCTGCTCACCAGCAACCGACTGTCTGATGAGGTCCCAGTGTCCTATTTCTGCCTCATTTTGATCCTGGCCTGGGGTCTTGTTGCCTCTGGCAGGACTCGCACTCAGAGGACAGCAGCTGAGACCCCAGAGACCTGGCTGAGACCCCCACGCTTGCCACCTTTCAGAGCCAGGTTGAGAGGTTCTGCTTCCTCGATGCTCGAGTACTGAGGCTGTGAGACCCGGCTGCTGCGTGTGCCGGGGAGCTCTGCCTCCGGGTGCCCATGCCACGCCCAGGGCAGCCTTGGCCCAAGGCCTCCTGCCTAGACCTAGGCCCTCAGCAGCCATTAAAGAAGTCAAGGTGATCCGAGGTTGGGGCGCCCCTGAGGCATGACATACGGTGGCCCCAACGTGGGGCCCTCCAGCACACCTGCTGCACCCCACGCGTACCCCACCCGCTCACACTCAAAAGCAGCAGCACCAGCCGCATCTCCGTGTTGCTTGCATCCCAGCTGGAAGGGGCCCCCCTGGTGGCCCCTTCTCGGGGAGGCCTCGGGCCCCCACCTCCTCCTCGTCCTTGTCCTCCTCTTCCTCGTCTCCAGCACTTCTTCCCCCCTCCTTTCCTTTTCTCCTTCCTGCATCTACATCTTTCTTTCTGCTGTCGAATCAGAGCTGTTTGTCAGGAGCTCACTGTCAGTCTGAAATACGCTTGGGAGTGAGATTATTTGTTACTCAATTTAAGACGCTTTTGATAGCGTTTCCAGTGTCAAACTAACTGCTGTCACTTACTGAGGGCCTAAAAACTGCCAAACATTCAGAGATATGTTTACATATACACATACACATAACACATATGCATACACATAACACATACACAGTATGTACGTTTATACGCACATGCACATGGGCAGCACAGACACATTTTTAACTCAGGTGTTAGAGGTGTCCATCGTGTAAGTTTCATCATTTCCTCAAATGAGTAAGACGAGCACCTCAGAGGGCCTCTGACTCGTGTCCATGGTCACTCTGCAGGTTGGGGGCAGAAGCTGGACGCCATCCCCACACCGCAGAGCCCAGACCCTGAAATAGCATCTTCAGAGCGTCGGTTCAACAGCCTCGCCTCATGCATCAAGAGAGTGACATCTCCTGGAACAGACGTGCCACTCCCAGGTGCACACACCGCAGCCTCTGGTTACACCACACATGGTGAGTGGCAAAGCTATGCTTCAACTGCAAGCCACCTGCTCGTGCCCACGCCCTCTGCGCATTGGGATCCTAACCCAGGCCCACGGAGGTCAGGGCCTGAGGAGCCCCTGTACCACGGAGCCCTGGGGCTCACCTGGGAATCACTCCTTGGTGCCTCAGGCCGGGCTCTGGGGTCACAGCGGGCCCTGAGGCTCCCACCCCTCATGCTGTGGCTCCACATCTTGGTTTCCTCTCCCAGGACGTCCTGCCTTACGTTTTCCTACCTCCTGCAGCTGGCTCCATGTGACGCAGCCCGCTCAGCTCATCACCCACTTCCGTGAGCCCTGGGCACCCGCTGATCGGGACAGAGTGGTTGCTCAGTGTTCCTCAAGCACCCGCTGCACATTCAGCACTGTGGGTTTGGGGAAAAGTACCAAATCCCGAGGTGCTGAGCCCGGTACCAAACCTGGCCTCGGGATGAAGCAAAACCAGGCATCTGGAGCCACTGGAAGATGCCAGCACTGCCACAACCTGGGGATGCAAGGGGTTTCCTTCCTAGAGACAAAGGGACCTTCTGAAAGTTCTCGCAGGTCTGCCATATGCCTGAGGATGCAAAGCCAGAGGCAGGACACCTGGACAAAGCCACTAACAGGACAGAGACACAGAAGGAGCAAGAGAGACAGAGAGAGTGATAACTAGACAGTGAGAGACAGATGGGAGGAGAGAGACATGCACTGAACGATGCAAACACAGAGACAGAGGCAGCGGGGAGACAAAGGCACGCATTCCCCGGGACCCCACAGCAGCCCGGCTGTGCATGTGGTTCCTGTCCTGTGCCTGCGGTCCTGAGGACCCCTTTCAAGGCGGGGTAGGCGCTAGCTGTGGTGTTCCTGGTGCGAGGGCGCCCTACTGGGGAATCCAGCAGGTTCACCCTGGACAGCAGGGAGGGCAAGGTGGGGCCGTAGCATCACACTGTGACCTCACAGTTCCTGAGGCCCTCCTCCACTGCCAACTTCCCCTCCTCCACCGCCCCTCAGGAACAGCTCAACGGTGTGGTGTCCCTAGGGAGGGCAGTGTCTTCTGTGACAGCTCCCATCCCCTGGCTCCATATCTGCCTCTTTCAACTCAGTGATCAGCACCAGCGTCCCAGCGACCGTCACTGTCACCTGACCAGACTTGGCCCCGCGTTGGCCTCCTGGTCTCCCCACCTGACCCTGCTGTGAAGTCTTCCCCGTCTGACCTTTGCTGGTCTGCAGTTACCTGGGGGAGAATTCAGCCTTCTCTCCTGCCTTTGCAGCCACTGAGCTCTGGGCTGTCTTACCCCCAGCTTCCACCTCCAAACCGGCCTTCTTGCAGCTCTCTGGCAGTCAGCCCTTCTCAGGACGCTCGCCAGGCTGTGGCACTTGCCGTCATGTCTGCAGTGTCTTCTTGCTCTGCTCCCTCCCGTGTCACCTTCTTAGACCCCAGTGGGAAAGGTGTTATTTCCTGTTAGAGTCCAGTGGGAAAGGTGTTATTTCCTGCTAGAGTCCAGCTGGAAAGGTGTTATTTCCTGTTAGAGTCCAGCTGGAAAGGTGTGATTTCCTGTTAGACTCCAGTGGGAAAGGTGTGATTTCCTGTTAGACTCCAGCGGAAAAGGTATGATTTCCTGTTACACTCTAGTGGGAAATGTGTTATTTCTTATTACATTGCAGCAGGAAAGGTGTTAATTTCCTGTTTGACTTCAGTGGGAAAAGTGTGATTCCGTTAGACTCCAGTGGGAATGGTGTTATTTCCTGTTACACTCTAGCAGGAAGTGTTATCTCCTATTAGACTCCAGCGGGAAAAGTGTTAGTTCTTGTTAGACTCCAGTGGGAAAGATGTTATTTCCTGTTACATTCCAGAGGGAAAGGTGTGATTTCCTGTTGGTGTCCAGCAGAAAAGGTGTGATTTCCTATTACACTCCAGCGGAAAAGATGTGACACTCTAGTGGGAAAGGTGTTATTTCCTGTTTGACTTCAGTGGGAAAAGTGTGATACCATTAGACTCCAGTGGGAATGGTATTATTTCCTGTTACACTCTAGCAGGAAATGTTATTTCCTGTTAGACTCCAGCAGGAAAAGCGTTAGTTCTTGTTAGACTCCAGTGGGAAAGGTGTGATTCCCTGTTAGGCTCTAGCAAGAAAAGGGGTTTTTCCTGTGAGATTCCAGAGGGAATGGCATTACTTCCTGTTAGGCTTCTGCAGGAAATGCTGGAGTCCTCTATTCCCAGGGCCTTGTCCAAGGCCAGCTTCTCAGGGTCCACACACGGTGGGCACGAGGTACAATCTATGTGGGATTCTGACATCCTGGGATGTCACCAGCTCTGCTCCAGTGGTATGAGCCCTGGAAGGGAACCTGGCACTGAGGTGCCCCTGCTCCATGACTCAGTTTGTCCAGTGGGGACTGCTGTGGCTTTGACATGGTTGGTCCCCACCAAATCTCGCAGTGAGGATCAACTCCTTATGCAGCAGCATTGGACGGCAGGGCCCAAGGGGGGTGCCTAGGTCGTGGTGGGGGAGCCCTGATGAGTGGGTGCTCCTGCAAAAGCTGGCTGTGACAAGGCACCGACGCCTTGGAGCTTTGTCCCTTCTGCACATGTCCGGCTGCCACCATCACACGCACTTGTACCACATAGGGCCGTCATCAGGCTGTGACACAGCAGGGACCCTCACCAGGTGCAGCTGCCTCCAGAACCACGAACCAACCAAATCCTTTTTCTTTGTAAACTCACCAGCCTCAGGCCCTCTGTTACAGCAACAGAAAGTGGACGCATACAAGCAGACGGAGCACAGAGAAGAGAACTGACTTGTGCTGGATCACACGGTCAAGCGAAGGCAAAGCTAGGCCCAGAGCCTGGGCCTCCCAGGTCTTCCCGCTTTTCCTGCCTTGCCCATTAACACAGTTAAAACACAAGTTCCTCGTGGTCCCATGCTCACCTCTGGCTCAGCATCTTCAACAGGGAGCATTTTCCCCTAAGTGACCAAGAAGTGTCCACCCTGAGGCTGGCTGCCTGGTCCAGGATGAGCTGATGACAGGCACCAGCTCACTAACTCCAGCCCAGCCCAGGGAGGATGTGCTGTTATCACCCCATTTTACCAAGGAGAACTGAGGCTCAGGGATCGAGCAGGCTGCAGGACGTCACACACCCCTGAGTGGTAAAGTGAAGTTCCCCTGTGGATCACGCACGTCTGCTCCAGGAGCAGCCCTGCCGCCGCTGGAACCCCTGGTCTCAGCCCCTCCTCTCTGGGTGCCACCCTTGGTACCACAGAGAACTCGTGGTAGTGACTCTTCTGGTGGCACCAAGCAGCCTCTGCAGTGCCCTCACCATGGAGAACCTGGACCCAGGCACCAGCTTGAGAACTCCAGGAACAGTGAGCTCCACTGTAGCAATGGGGACACCGTCCCTTCTAGAGCTGGCGGCGGCCCGCTGCAGCAAGGAGCATCGTGGGGAGAGTGTGTGCTTGAGTGCATGTGTGTGTGTGTGTGTGTGTGTGTGTGTGTGTGTGTGCGCACGCGTCCAATGGTGGGTCCCTGCAACTCCAGCAGTGGCAGCAGCTGACATCTGCACAATGCTTCCTAGGTATTAGGTGTGGCCCATCAGTCCTGACAGTTACAGGGGACCAGAGCTGCCACTCTGGCTCTGGGGCTGTTTTGAGCAGCAGGCTATTAGAAGAAGCAGATGAAGGAAAACCTCCTGGTCCTTCCTCCACTGGCCCAAAGCAGGAACTCAATCTGCAAAGGCTTCCCTTCCTCCCTCTACCCGGAAGCACAGGAAGTAATCAGTGGAGACGACTTCACACCTTCTCCAGCTCGGAGGTCCAGAGGGAGTTCACAGAGCCGACCCCAGTGTGCCCTGTGCCTGGCTTCCTGCAGTCCCTTTCCTCTGTCTTACCGGTTCTCCAGGTGCTTGTTCTTCCTCTGTGAGGATGCTCTCGAGCCCAGGTTCCCTTCCCCCTCTGGAGCTACTCATCTCCGCACACAGTAGCTCCCTGACTTGGGACAGTGACGTCCAGACAAACCCACGGCAGGCTGAAAATATCACGGGCTGAAAGTGCACCAAGCACCACAGCCCAGCGGCTGCACGTCCCAAACTCTGGCTGAGTCCCCAGTGCACACAGGCAGTGCACACAGGCCGTCTGGGAGCTCAGCACAGGGTCATGCGGGACAGCGGTGTCCAGCACTAGCCCTCTTGTCAGTCTGTCCTTTGCTGGTCTCAGTGACAGAGCTGGGCCAGTGATCCTTAGACGATGTGGGGGGGCGCCTTCTCCCTCCTCGACGTCGTTACTCCTCATTGTCATCATTTTTTTTCCGGGGGACCCAGCAGCAGGCCTGGTCACCATGGCTGTCGGGTTCACCCAGGGAAAGCCCCCACCACCCCACCTGGGCTTCTCCCTTTCTGCCAGGGAAGGGCTGGTGTGGAAGAGCTCGGGTGCGGCTCTGACTCTCATCTCCAAGGCGATAACCAGGCGGAACAGAGCGCTTTCTTTGCCCTGCTTTCTAACAAGCCTCGGCAGACCCTGTCGGTGAGAACCCATTCACAGACCCTCCGCCCAGCCCTTCTCCGCCCTTCCCTGACACCCTCACTGAAAGGCCCTGTTACCCTCATTTTCCCCTGAGCCCCCAGTGCTCAGAAAGGTTCCGTCACCTGCCCAGGGCGGCAGAGCGAGGAAGGCCCCCCGAGCCTGGCTGGGTGGGCCGGGCCCCCTCTCCTGGCCTGCGATGGTGAAACTTCCAGAGCTTGCCTTGTTGACAAACAGCTGCAGCACGTGTGCGAGAAGACTGACAGCAAGGCCCAGGAGGTGGAGAAGGGGAAGCAGCAGATTAGAACTCGGCATCCCGGCTGCCCCGTCCTCCACGCCCCCACAGCCATTTCCTGTGCCCAGAAGTGGCTGAGCTCTGGCCACGCAGCTGCGACTCCCCTCAGGCCAGGCACTGCATCTCCTAAGGGCTGGTGACATGTGAGGCAGAGGGAGGCGGAGCCTTCAGATCCAGGCCAATTTCCAGGGGGCGGCCACACGTGGGATGGGCAGGGGCGGGGCCTGCGCCTCACCTTGCAGAGAGGGCCCTCTGTGGCACCCACTGGTCACACTGCTGTCTCCGCACCCTGCTCTTTCACCTCTATTCTAACTTTTATAATCATGAGGCTCTGCTCACGTCCTTGCCCTGCAGCGTGTGGACCTGCTTGGGGACAGAGGCCTTCTCAGCAAGCCTGGGATCTCTGAGGCTTCTAGGGACACAGACTTCGGCGTGACACTGGGCCCCCACAGACAGCTGGGGTGGCGGGAGGGACGGTGAGGAATGGTGACCCCTGGGACTGGACAGCAAGGGCCAGCGAGGGCTCTGGGCCAGGAGCCAGGCTGTGGCTCAGCAGCCATCCCCTCCCTAACCGGCCATGAGTAGCCCAGGTTGCCGACAGGAACCCGGGGCAGGAGGATGCAGTGGCGGCTGCAGGCGGCAGCAGGCTGTGCAGGGCTTCTCGGCCTCCCTGTTCCCGGGCCCCAGAGTTGCTCAAGGCTGGCTGAAGCAAGGCTGGAAACCCATGCAGGCAAAGCAGCCTGCAGTGCAGCTCTCCTTGCCCTCCCCATGAAGGCCTAGGGCACGGCCTGAGCCCTGCTCACGGACAGGTGCCAGACTGCAGCCTCCTGGCAGTCCTAGGAAGCAGATGATGCTCACAGAGGTGACACCTGACATGTTCAAGATCACCCTGGCAGCATGGCGTGAAGCCAGGATTCACACTCAGTGCCGCCTGGCCCAAATCTGACATTCAATCTATCACCCCATGAGGGCCCAGGTAGGGGCTCTGGCTTTTGTACAGTTTAGATTAAAATGTTCCCGAAAGCCTTGTGTGCTCAGAGGTGGGGCTCTGGGGAGAGACTAGATTGTGGGGCGCTGTGCTCCCCGGAGGATTAACCCAAGGGTGAGTTCATGGCTGAATGTGGTGGGAGGTGGCGCTGGTTGGCAGTGGTCCCTGCAGGTGCCAGGGAAGGTGTGTTCTTGTCCTGGGCTCCTCCCTTCCCTCCGCTTCCTGGCTGCCATGGGGTGAGCACCTTTCCTCCACCAGGCCATTCTGCCCTGGAGCCAACCAGCTGTGGACTGAGCCTTCTGGAACCCACAAACCGTGTCAACCTTTCGACCTTTAAGTTGTGGGTGTGGGGCACTCTACCCCTGCGTGTCTTGGTTACTTTTCTCTCGTTGCTGGGACACAATACCTGATGCCCAAAATTAAGGAAGGAAAGGTTTATTTTGCTTACAGTTTGTGGAGGTTTCAGTCCGTACTTGGCAGATTATAAGGCAGAGTGGCACATGGCAGAGGGCTACAGCTCATGGTGACAGAACACAGCAAAAGCAACAAGCACAAAAGCTAGGAATGGCCTCCAGCACCTCTTCCTCTCCCTTACATATGCAAACTATCCACCCCAAGGTGGGTGTAGCTCTCACACCCATAATCAATCAACTCTAAAAGCCTGCCCCATGACTGCATGAGGCTTTGGGGGGACACACAGACACAAACCATAACACTGTGACAGGGAAGTGCCTCACACAGCTTCTGTACAGTCACTGCTTGGTGTCCGAGGGGAACGGGTTCCAGGAAGCCCTGCAGATACCGAGATTTGCAGCCACCCGAGTCCTTTATATAAAAGTTCTGGTATTTGCCAGCTACCTACGCACACCTCTTGTTTGCTTCAGATCACCTCTGGGTCTACGGCTTTCAGACTGGATTGGGTCTACGGCTTTCAAACTCTGAGACCTAAGAGGCAGGGACCTTGTCTGTGCTGCCCACCGGCAGGCTTCCTGTGTCTAGGATGCCACCTACCACAGGATAAGAACTGCGTGAGGATTTGAGGAACCAACGAACAAACCCAGGAGACTGCCGCTCAGTAACACCCATCACCTGCAGCCTGAAGCTGTACCTCAGCTCAACGTTTCTTCACACCCGCTAGCACAGCAGCTGCCCACTCCGCCCCTGAATAAAGCAGCCCTAGCTCGGAACGCTCGGCTCATTGCCTGCAGCTCAGCGCCCTCTTCCGAGCACAGCCTCCTGGAGCTGGGGAGGTGAGGGGCGCGGGACGAGCCACACGTGCTCTGGGGCTCATCTTGGGAGGATCCCTCTGCCTGTGAGCCAGCTGAGGCACCTCCACCGTAAGCAAGGAAGCTGAGGAGAAGAAAACGGACAGTGCCACCTACACGGGCTTTCTGTGGAGAACAAAAAATGAGCATCTCAGGTCCCAGGGACCCGGAGCAGGCCCTCAGTGGATGCCCTGTGCAGCCAGGCCAGTCCTTTGAGGCCCATTTTCACAGGCGACAGCAATGAACACAGGCTCAGGGGCAAACCCAGTGCCGGACAGTGACAGGAATGTCAGTGTTTTAGGTCTGCACAGCCCCAGCCCCGTGCTCCTCCACCTGGACAGTGTGCGCCCACTCCCATCGAGGAGCCCTTCAGAGAGCGGCAGAGGCCAGGGGGACAGCAAGGCCCTCACCTTCCAGCCACCAGCCATGAGGCACCCGCCCTGTGACCCTGCTGGCCCAGAGCGTCCACATGCATGGCCTCCCTCATGTTCTCAAATGCTGTGATGCGTCTGGAGGGCTGAGAGCTGTTCAAGGGAATAGAACCTCACAAACTCCCAGCAGAAAGATGGCGAGAGGCCCAGCTGGCTGGGCCAGAGGGGCGCGGCAGCCCTGCAAGGCAGAGCAGAGCGAGACACGACAGCGGCAGGCAGCATCTCTCTCCTGTTCTTAGTCTTCTGCAGGTCATAGGCAGGGATACTGCTCATCACTTGCACACGCAGAAACTGCACAAGGCACTTGGGGGAACGACTATTTTCAAGGGTATTTTCAGCTGTACATGATTTTTACACCATACTCTGCAGCTTTAGAACCCAAAGAGCACGTCAGACGCAGCCCTGCCGCACCCTGGCTTCCTCTCATTTTCTCTTCTTGATGAATAAGCAAGAAATCCGAGACCTGGCAGGGAAGTAAAGGTTGCAAAGTTCTACTCTTTGCTGCTTCGAGCGCGTGGTTGGGGCCTCCCCTCCGCAGCTCTGGTTCCAGCACCCTCTCAGGCTTATCCGGAGCTGCTCCTCCGCAGTTTCCACCCACTGCTGCTGGCCCTGCCCTCCAGCCCTGCAGAATAAGGACAGCGCCTCTGCCGTAGGACACTCACGTTCAAAGCCTGTGCGAGGATGATACTTCCTTGATGTTCAAAGAGTTAAGTATCTGCACGGTGCTTTCAAGTAATCACCTGATGGTCTTTATTTCTGGGTCACTATTTCTGCTCAGGGGAAAGACTGACAACCCCCTCCCCAAAATACAGCTCCACCAACTAACCAAGCCCAGCGTTTTCACTGCTGCATGCTGAAAACGTGCGTCTGAGCTGGAAGGACAAAGACCAGAGCCACGTGCCGTGCAGCCAGGGCTCTTACAGTGGCATAGATGAGGTGCCAGCCATGCACGGAGGCAGACACAGGCTAGGCCCATTCTCTGGGAGACCCGAATCAAACACTGCTTGCCCCCAGCCCTGGGGGAAATGGCCAGATCTCACACTCGGCCGGCTTACTGGCCTCCACATCTCTGACACTTGCCCCAGTGTCCCAGAAGCCCTTCTTCTGTACCCCAAAGGCTTCTGCACCCCAAAGGCTCCCTGGAGGTAGGGGTAACTAAATTCAGGACACCTCAGTTCTCAAATGAAGGGTTTTTAAAAAAATGCATTAATAATAATACAACTTCAGATTCCCAACACAAGGGGGCTTGGTTTCCATTCCTTGCCATCTTTCAACTTCTGGAATGACATGAGAAAATTCCCCATTTCCCAGCTCTACAAGGAGGACCCGGGTCCAAAGGTCCGCAGGGCCCCTTCCAACGCAGGGCGCACTGAACTGCAGCCGTCCAGACAGTAACCGGGGAGCCACCATGCCTCAGCCGAGCGAGCTTTCTCAGAGCCACGCGTGATTCCTGGGACAAAGAGGTGCATGCAAGGAGGCAGAGGCAGACGTGGGCTCCAGCCCTAGGGCGACATGGTCTGCCTTGTGCTGCCACCCAGAATGTCACCTGCCCGGCTGGCACACCAGCCTAAGCGCTCACCAGGAGGACAATCTCTGGTCCCCAGCAAGTCATTCAGCCTCGGCCAGCCTTGGTTTTCACCTCTGCAGAGTGGAGCAAATCCTGCCGCTCCCAGGGTGCCGGGCAAAGCGTGATGATTCACGTGTGTGTGAAGCGCAGGCACCCAGGGCGCCCAGGCTGCGTGTCCCTTTACACGAGCACCTGTCAGTGTCAAATCCCCTCACTCACCACGCTCTGATTCCCAAGCTCACCACAAGCCAAAGCACAGACAGGCAGAGCGGCAAAGGCTCTGGAAAGCAGCCCCTCAACTCCCTCCCCCTGTGACCTACCAGTGAGGAAACTGAGGCTCTGAAAGGCTCAGCGCCTCGCTCGGGGACTTCCATATTCTTCATGAGCAAAGCCTGGCCTGAAGCACAGGGTAGCGGAGGCCATGGGTCACACAAGACACAGAGAGAACTCTATGAATGCTCCACTCTCCCCTGCAAAATTGGGGCCCCCCATCACACCAAACTCTGAGAAATAAAAATAGCAGATCTTTTCATTTATGTAAATTTTAAAGGGTTACAGGAGAGAGGTGGCGCCACAGCCTGTCTATAAATGCCAGGGGCTTCTTTTTTTTTTTTTTTCCCAGTACCAGGAATCAAACTCATGACCTCATGCTTGCCAGGCAGGCGCTGTGCCACTGAGCTAAATCCACAGCTTGCCAACAACTTCTGAATTTCGTATGAAATACAGGTCAGCGTGTCCTGTGTGCAGCCTTTCACAGCTACTTGGTGCCCGCATCCACTCCCACTTCTGCTCTTTTCCATCTGCACCCTAAGGCAGATATACTTGCTCAGGGCCTTTTATGAACAAGAAGAGAAGTTTCATGTGCAGCAATTGCCCACACCTCATTAAATACCAACCAGAAAACCATCACTCTGTGCCGTCCATCCATCACACAGCAGAATCCCTTGCCCCACCATGGATCCCCAGCCTGGACCACTCAGGAAAGGGCCCGATTCATCAGGGCACACTGATAACTCAAAGGTCAGGGACCCCCACACACACGATCAAAATGTCTAGGCCATCCAGGAATTTCTAAGCCTCCTCAGCCCAGAGCTCTTGAGATCCAGCACCGAGGGCCAGCCCAGACAATGTAAGGAGGGGCCTGGTTTGCGGCCGGCTCCAGAGACCTCAGACCAGCCACACTGGCTGGCTCCCTGCTCAGTCTGGCGGACAGGGAGCCCTGACGGCCAGCTGCACCGGGAACGTTCTGCATGCAGCTCCTCCTGAGCAGTCCCCAGCCAGCAGTGTCCACCAGAACTCAAAGGGTCCCAGCTCAAGCTGCACGGCTTCATAGTGTGCAGAGCTTAAGCCCAGAAAGGGAGGCGGCAGGCCTGTGGCACCCACTGCCCGGAGCCACCCCAATGGCCCTCAGCCTAGGGCTGTTCCCCAGCCTGCCCCGGCACCCCGCAACCTTGGGCTCACCTCCCAGGTCTGAAGGTTCCACCAGGTGGGACGGTGCTCAGCAGCAGGTGGCAGCTTAGTGGTTCATCAGGGGGACCTGGCACTGTGGCCATCCCAGGTGGCAGGAACTTCGAAAGGGCCCTCTTTCCTCTGAAGAGGCCTCCTCCTCCTCGCCCTCCTCCTCCTCGCCCTCCTCCTCCTCCCTCAGCTCAGCCCTCCTCCTCTGTAGTACTACAGGGACATGTGCTTTGTGCTCTGCTTGGAGGAGGAGAGTGTGGCAGTTTATTGGAAGGAGAAAAGAACAGTCTGCTGTGCCCTGCTAGATGCTCATACCTAGCAGAAGAGGGGTGGGGAGAGGGAGGGGGAGAGAGAGAGAGAGAGAGAGAGAGAGGTGCCAGGGAATAATTAACCCTTGTGCTCCAGCTCAGCTGCAGGGGAAACAATACACTTAACCAATGGAGTGCCAGCCCAAGACATTACATCATCTGCCAGCACCATCATTGGCTAAGAATTCTTAGAAGGAGAAATCCTGCTTGCAGGTGCTTAACCATTCCACCATCACAGCAAAGGGGACCTGCTCCAGACCAATGAGTCCTGAACTCCCTCTTATCAGAAGCACCCAGTGTGCTTTCCACACAAGGAGGCTGTCACGCTCCACCTCAGACCTTCAGAGGGGCGGCGGTGGTAATTCAAACAGTGCACTCAGAACCTCCTCCTCTCCAAATGAGCATGCATACTGCGCCCAGCCCTTCAACTCTCGCAGAGATTTCCCGCTCTGAGCAGTGGGCATCGCTGACACCATGCCACAGATACAAAAGGAAGGCTTGGCTTTCAATTGCTTCCAGGGTTACAGAAAATGTAGGCGCTGTCCACAAGCTGGAAAACACAGTGAGCGGTGAAGAGCTGGGGGCGAGACGAAGAGTTCGAGGAAAACCGCTCATCCTCTGCTTCAGCGGCAGATCTCTGCCGCACCATCACTTCCCCCACACCTGGGACAGCTGCCCCTGCCCTGAGCACTGCGGCCCTGGATCTGTGGGCTGCAGGGCATCTTCACTGGGCCAGGTCCCTGGGAATAGAGCCACATCTGCCTCCTCACCAAGAGACGCCCAGCTCAGTGCCCACCGTATGCCAATCCTCATCAACACTGAGGGAAGGGAGGCAGGAGCAGAGCGGGTGAGGCGCTTGCTGAGGGTCAGGGACAGGGACAGTGGCAGGAGTGGGACAGGGAGGCCAGGAGACCCGCAAGAGTAGACTGGCCCTGGGTGGTTTGCTTTGTGGGGACCCTCGCCTTCCTCATCTGAAAACGAGGACAACAGCACTGCTTCCTGGGGTAGTCCTGAGGGGCATATTAAAGAATGCCCGGCTCTGTCGCCTGCAGTCTGTCCCTGGGGATCATCTGTGTTCCTGACCGACACCTAGGGCTGACAAGTGCTGTGCCCGTGCTGCCAGGTGTGTGGTGGTGCCTGACTCCACAGGGCTACTTGATGGGCACATCCAAAAGAGGACTTTGATTTTCCACCACGCAGACAGCCTACTCCCCACTGATCTCCTCCATTATGGGGAAAGTGCTCCCACCCCACTAACCTTCTGAGGTGACATCTACACAGCTTGAAGACATATTCAGTGGCATTCAGTAGCTTTACAACATGTGCACCCTCCCTCTAAGTCATCCTCGTCACCCCTAAAGGAAAGCACACCCTACCACCGATGCTATGGTTTGTGTCTGGATCTCCCCCAAAGCCTCACACAGTCCTGGAGGCAGGTTCTAGTTTGTGATTGATTTATAGTCCAACGCTCGGATTATGGGTGCGAGTGCTACACCCGCTCTGGAGGTGAGCAGCCTGCATACAGTATAAGGGAGGGAAAGAGGCTTGCTCTCTCTCTCTCTTCCCCTTTTGCTCTTGCTGCTTTTGCTGTCTCCCGCAGCCATGAACTATTTCTCCACTGCCACACTACCTATCCTTGGAGCCAGCTGAGTATGGACTGAAACCTCCGCAAACCATGAGCTAAATAAACCTTTCCTTCCTTAATTTTGGGTGTTGGGCATTTTGTCTCAGCAATGAGAGAAAAGTAACCGGACAACCCTTCTCCTCCAGCTCCTAGCAGGAATCATGCATCTGTGGATTTACATATTCTAGAAAGTTCATGGAAAGGTAGTCATGCAATGTATGATCTTTGGTGTCCAGATCCTCCTATTTATATTTTCACATAATGCTTTCAGGACTTATGGAAGTTGTAGCACATATGTGTACTTTCCTTTTAATGGCTGAGTAATATTCCATTGTAAATGATATACACTCCATTCACCCATGATGGACATCTGACATCTACCCAATCTTAAGCTATAAGCCCACGCATCATGCTTGAGCCCTCTCCTTCCTGTATTCCCCCAGCTAAGGTGCCAGCAAGTCCTGCCCAGTTGGCATCCAAAATATAGTTCGAATGCTTCTGCTTTGCTCAGCATTACTGCCATCCTCTAGCCCAGGTACCCATATCTCTCTTGCTAACTTCCAGCTGGGGACATGATCCAGTTCTTTCTGCTCCCCAGGCCTCCTGGGGAACCTGGTGCACCTTCTCAAAATGTCACTAATTAGAAATGGTATTTTCCTGAGCACCGCTCCTGATGGCCTTTCCCTCCAAGAGGCACAACAGAAGACAACAGGCCCCAGCGGTCACCACAGGCCTAAACTCCTCTGATGACTGCATCGCCCTCTGCATCAAAGCCAGGTAGGCATGGCCTGCGGGGCCCTCAACTTCAACTCTGCCCCGGCAGCCCCGCACAACTGCCCAGCAGGCTTCCCTCATGGGCTCTGCTCCTCCACCTCGAGGCAGCTCCTGTGCCTCTGGACTGTGGCCAGGCCCTCACTGTTCCTATGTCTCCATGTACGAATCTCTCCTCTGAGAGCACCGCCCCCGACGGCCATGCCGGGCACATTCACCTTTCACCTCACCCACTCCAGGAGTCTGCACTCCACGCAGGTTTCCAAGCTGCTCTCGGGACGAGGTCACGCAGGATCCCTGCAGCATAAGCAGCTCCATCCCAAGGAGGTGGGAATGGATCAGAAGCACAGGAACACGTCCACTGGGCCGAGAGCCTGTCGGGGCCCTGAACCCTGGCTAAGCCACGCCACACTCCCCTTCACCGGCCTTGCAAGATCACAGTACTTCATGTCTGTCTCCGTCTACCCTTGTAGAGGAGCTGTGTCCCAGCACCGAGGACATCCCCTACCATCCGGGAGCCACTCAATACACATCGACTGAAGTAGTAAGTGGATAAATGAACGCAGGACTAATTGACCAATTTGTCAATGAAAGCACTCTGTGAGGTATAACAAGTCGCACACGTGTGGCCCATTGTTATTATCGCTATTGTTTTGTGGTAAAATGACATAGAGTCCTTTGGATTTTTGGAAGATGAGTTGACGGTAACTTGGAGTCTCACTGGACAAAAAGAAGGGAAAGCAAACCGGTAACAGGGTGGGAGCCTCCTTACCAAAGACGATTTACGCAGCCCAACTCCGGAAGTCATTTTCAGATGCAGTTAAGACACTGGAAGGTGAAAGAAACGTGCTGTGCAGCAGGTGCAGGACAAAGCACGGTCTGTTCACTCCCAAAGCCTCTGAGGGAGGGGCTGGACGCTGTGGGACAACTCTCAGGCCACCTCCAAGACCAGGGCAGCTGCCTCCCCGTGCAGCTGCAGGGCGGGAGCTAGCAGCTCACAGCCCACAGCTGAGCCCTACCCAGGAGCCAACCTGCTGGACGCCAGAGCCCTGCGGCCTTGCTGGGGCACTGCGAGCTTGGCCCCCTTGCCTTAGGGGATGGACTGAGCCCTCCTGCTGCATCACGGACCGCATTCTCCCTCCGCCCTCCTGCTCCGGGAGGGTGACTCTCTCAAACCCCCTGCACACCCGCAGCCTCTCTGAGCTGTCCTCTGGAGGACCTGACCTCCGGTAGGTGGGCATAAATCACGGTTTCCTTTTAAATCAGAAAATGGGAGCGGAAGGTTGGCCGTGTCTGCCAGGCACAAAGCTAAAGTTGCTTTCTAGCCCGGCTTCCCAGCACGCCCTGGTTCTCTATTACAGCCGTCTACACACCACCCTAGGGCCTCCCACGGCGGACAGAGACTGCGCCCCTCTGGGCCCCAGGGGCCAAGAGACAGAAGAAGAGAGCGGGAAGCCCAGGTCAGCCCCTGGCGACAAAATCGAGGTCACGGGCTCAAAAACAACATAAGCCTGGCGCGCCGTCACACGCGCCACACCGCACTGCCTGGATGCCCTGGGTGCCGAAGCGGCGCACAGGCATCTGCGGCCAAGTCCCCGAAGCCCAGTTCGGGAGCCCGGGCCGATGCGCATCAGGGTCCTTCACACCGCTCCTTCCCCCGGGACAAAGTTGCTGGCGCCCCAGGGCTGCACCTTAGGGCTGTGCACACTCCAGCCGGCACCGGAGCACATGATCCAGTCCCCCAGGCACCTGATGCTGTCTCGGTTCCAGGGCAGGGTACCGCACTTTTGCAGTTCTTTCGCCTTGCGAACGGAAACCTCCTGAATTCCGGCCGGCCCAGCAGCCCGCACCCGCCCGGCCCGCCTTCTGCAGCCAGCCGCGCGCCCACTCCCCGGTCCCCGCGGGATCGTCTCCCCTCGAGCCCTCGGCCCTGCGTGGGGCTGGCAGGCGCCCTGAGGAGCGAGGCAAACGCAGGGGGTGGCAGTCCAGCTCCGGCCCGGCCCAGGGCGGCGAGCCCAGGCTCGGCCGTTCGGCCCGAGCTGCCGGGCCGGGCAGCAGCTCGCCGGCTCCGGGGGAGGCTGCGGCAGCTCAGGCCGGGCGGAGACCCCTAAGCCCGAGCTTCAGGGAGTCTACCCAGCTTACCGTGCAGCCCAGGTCCGGGCGGGTGCTGCTCCTCTCGGCACTCGCCCGCGGCTCCACAGCGCGCTCCGGTGCAGGCAGTCCCTCGCTCCAGGCGCGGTGGCTCCGCCCGTCCCCTGCTCCGCGGCAGCGCCCATTGGCTTCGGCAGCGAGGCCCCGCCCCCAGGAGCTCCGCCCCGCCTCTCCCAGCGCCCGGCCCTTCCTTCCGTCCCACCCCCGAGCCCCGCCCCGCTCCCAGAGCCGTGGCTGTCATTGGATCTTCAGATAGGCCCCGCCCACAGAGGCCCCACCCACACGCCCCGCCCGGCGGGTTCACCTCTGCGGCAGGGAGCGTCACTCCAGACTCCTGCGCTTGGTGGCTGCGTGATGCAATATTTGTCTCTCCCAGGAGCGTCCGGCCCCTCGGGGAGTGACAGGAGTGCAGGGCCCCAGACGCCAGCTTGGAGAAGTCATCTGCCCCGGGCCTCCGTGGGCGCCTCCCCGCGAGCTGGCGGCCACGTGCCGCCCAGCCCCGCAGCCGGAAAGGGGACGACGCCCGCGGGTTGTGGGGTTCGCAGGAGCGCGCAGCGGGCGCGCCCACCACGCGGGTCAGGCTGCACAGAGCGGGAAGCGGATTGGGTGACCTCACACAGGAAAGGGCCGCAGCCACTGCTGTGTGCCGTGTCCACCAGGCCACCCGTGATACGGGTGGAGAGGGGGACCGGAGCAACTCCAGGCTGGAGAAAACGAGCCCCCCAAAGGGAGCCAGAGCTGGAGCGCAGCCCAGGATGGCCACTGTCAACAGCCAGCAGAGAGCCAGAGGCCAGGGGTGAGCGAGCCAGGCTCCTCCAGGGCTCCCTGACTTTCAGGAGGCTGGGACAGCTTACTTAGGAGGAGGGGCTTGTTGTGGCTCGTGGCGGCTCAGTCACTGAAGGCAGGAGGCGGTGGAAAGGTCTGTCAGAGGAAACATGCTCATATCCTGGTGGCCAGGAAGCAGCGGGAGAACGCAGGAGCCGGTGAGGGAGAGGGACCCTTCCAGGTCAGGCCCCAGCGACCTCTCTCTTCCCACCACATCAAGGCAGTCCTCTTCCCAAAGCCCTGCTGTAGGACTGCACGAGGTCTTGGGAGGCATCCTCCCTACCAACCATAGCAGCTGCCTGTACCAAAATGGGGAAGGGTCCTGTCCATCATCTTCTGCCTGCTGCATGACCTCAGGAACTAAAAGGGCACGGGACCTGCGGGGGATGCCACGCTCCAAGACTGGCTGGCCAGGTGGTAGGGTACCTGGTGAGCTGGCTGGGTCTACCAGAGCCAGAGAGGTGTGACAGACAGGCACATGCACCTGCAGGGAACAAGCACTGCTCAGCACCTGAGGCTTCCCCATGTGGGAGTAGGGACCCAGAGCTGCCAGATGTTCTGATTTTCTTGAAGTGTGGTACTGGGGCATCAATCCAGGGCCTTTGCACTGAGCTACATTCCAGCCCTTTTTTATTGTTTATTTTGGGACAAGGTCTTGCTGAGTTACTAAATTGCCCATGCTGGACTTTCTAGCGATCCTCCTGCCTCAGCCTCTCAGAGTGCCTGCATCATAGATGTGCACCACCACACTTAGCTGAAGATGTTTTGATTTTTATTTAAAAAAAAATTTTTTTTTAAGAAAAACTCCTATAATCCCAGCACTTGGAAGGCTGAGGCAAGAGGACTGCCAAAAGTTTGAGACCAACCCAGGTACGTAGGGAGTTTAAGGCCAATCTGAACTACATAGTGAGGCCCTGTCTCAGAGAGAAAGCAACAACAATGAAAAACCCCATAAACTGCTGATTTTCAACTATGCACAGTAAAGTCACTTGGGCAAAATTGGAAGGGGTATTCTTGCCTGGGTGTGTACACTAAAAAGTTCCCTACTATCAGGTTTTTTATGTTTTGTTTTTTGATACTGAGAATCAAACTGACGACCTTGCACTTGCCAGGCAGGCGCTGTGCCGCTGAACTATATCCCCAGCCCTACTATCAGTTCTAAAGAAAGAAGAAAAAAGCAAACTGTAGGATAGAGGTTTAAAGGAGAAACCAGTCAAATTATAGTATGGAAAGTTATTTTTATTGCTCTATAAATAAGCAAAGGAATGGCATTAGATTCAGGACAGGTTAATGGTTCCACTGATTGTAGCTAGTCCTCAAGGTCTGTCACCCAGAGTGGCAGCAACAAGATTCTCCCGTCATGCACTGGAGGTCAGCCGAGTTTGGTGTTGCTTGTTTGTACGACTGAGCCAAGTAACAAAAGGTGTTCCGAAGCCCCACTTCCCCCACCTGCGATATTGTCTACGTCTGGAAAACCACGTGGTAGCATAACCCACTGAGTTTAGGTTGAGAGGAGAGGACATCAAAGACCTGAGCTACATCATCCCGTAACTTCCCCCGGCCTTCCTCTTCAGCAGAGAGCTGGGCACCAGGCAGCTTTGTAGAGCTTCTGTCTGTATCTTCACATGTCTTTGGGGTGTGGGTGTGGGGTTGTTCCTTGTGTGGAGACCCGATGATTCCCAGGGCAAGGTCCTCCACCATTTGCCACCCTGAGTCCTGTGGGCCAATTCCCCAGAAATCCTGGAGGTCACCTCAGTTGAGCTGCATAGCTGCCCACTCCTGGGACTTTGTCTTCCCAGAAAGAGGCGAAGAGCCGGGAAAGAGACCCGTGCAGTGACAGGGCAGTACCCGCAGCGTCCTGAAGAGACTGGACTACAGGGTCACAAGTGAAGTGAGGAGGAGTAACCGGCTCTTCAGACAGAATCTTGCTGTGCAGCCTTCAGCACTCCCCCCTTTCCTGCCAGATTCTCAAATCGGCCATCCCTGCCCCGCCCCTCGATTGTGTTTGTGTGTGTGGGTGTGTGAACCTCCCATTTCTGTGGAGTTCCTTGTGTTGCCACCCAAATTACTTCTCTTGCTTTTAACCGAAGTCCCAGTGCACTCAAGAAGGAAGGAAACGCTGCCCGCCACACCCCCCGAGGGGGGCAGCAGTTTGGCGCAGGGTCCACACACAGATGGGAGCGAACAGGTGACAGGTGGACGTGTGTGCTCACAATGTTAGGAACCCACCCCATAGGGCGGCAGTGGCAGTAGTATTTTGGTGTTATTTTTGAAAAGAACCGAGATCTGCTATTCTTGACAAATCTAAAAAAGTGAGGAGGCTCTTATCCAAACAAAACCACCACTACCTTCTTGTATGGAAATTTTGTAGTGTGCAAAGTAAACCACAGAAATTTCCCTCCTTTCATATGCATGGCCAGTGAGTGCCAGAGCTATAGCTAAACCTAGGTCCTATTTCGGGATGGCTTCCACTCCACCTGCCCATGGCTTTCTATACTTGCCAGCAAGAGCAGAGCTGTTGGCCAGGGGACAGGAAAGGTGCCCTTCCTCTTGCTGACTTAGCATGGTGCCTGAAATCTGCAGGATTCCCAGCAAACCTCTAGGTTTGGTTTTATCAGCAGGGGAGAAAGAGGGATTGTGGAGTCTGCCAAGCAGGACCAAGGAAAGAGGCAGAAGTGGGAGAACTTTTCAATTTCACCCGTTTTCTATTTGGATTTTTAAAACTCCTTAGGAAGATGTCAAAGATAGAGTCAAAACAGTTTTGAAAATGTCAATTTCCTTCACCACAAGGCAGTTTATGACTGCTCCAAGCCCTGGGAACGTGAGGGGAGTTTGGAGGGTTTCACTGACATCTACAATCCCTTTCTAGTGTGAAGGGTCGGCCTGCCATGGCCCGGCCTGGGCCTGGCGCAGGGTCAGCTGCCGTCGGGAGGTCTTGGGCCTGCTTCTTTGTAGTAGAGTATTTTTGCTGATGTTGCAAAAGATTGTCATGGCAACCAGAAAAATAAGTTTCTGAGTCCTCCCAGTCCCCCTGAAAGGGAGGCAGATGTCAGTGGGAGTTCCTTTGTCATCGAGGGTGCGTGCGGGAAGGTTTCTGATGATTACGTCACCCCCGAGGCGGTAATGTGTCTCCTCCACACGGGGCCAGGAAGCAGTGCAGGACGAGGTAGGAAGAGGCCCGGGGCCCGCGCGATGGCAGTGGAAATCCTGGCCGCACGTGCCTGTCACCTGGGGCTGAGCCTGCACCCGCCAGCGACAGGGCTGGGGAGTGTGGCGGGGAGTACAGCACTGTGTCATCCTCCGCCCGCCCGCCCGTTTGATGGTAGTGCTGGGGTTAGAGACGAGGTTGCGGGCCGTCCCGGCCACTCCTCCCGTGGTCTCTTCTCTGTGAAGTGAGGTGGAATAACTGGCTCTTCAGAACCATCCCAAAGCTCAGGAGTGCGGGCACCTGCGAATACCAGTTCCATGTGCATCGGGGCCAGTGCGGGGTGCAAAACCCCATGAGGCTCTTTTGGATTATGCTCTCCCTGGCTTCATGTTTTACTTGGAGTCTCCGAGGTCTTTGAGCACCAGGACCCAGTGAAGAAGGTAGAGAAGCTGCCTCCTCCACCCTCCTCCTCTCCGCCCTAACCCACGTGTGACTGTCCACAGGACGGTCCCATGTACATCCCTGTCACTTCAACCAAGCTCTGTGGCTGGACGAACAGTCAGGCAAGACGACAAAGCGTGTTTCCCCTCCTCTGCAGGAACAGGCAAGGGCGCGGTGCCGAGAGCAGGAAAGCTGGGCAGTGCTGCCCTGTTTAATCTCGCTCTGCTGCTTGCCAGGCACCTGACTTGGGCACAGTATTCGCCTCTAGCTCCACCCCTTTCACACCTTTTGTAAAAGTGTGTGACGATGCTGCCCACGGGTTGGGCTGTTGGGAGGAGGAGAGCTGCTCAAATGCACAGTCCTCAGAGCTGAGTCTGGTACAAATTAGTCCTCCATCAGTGTTATGCATTTTATTTGCATCTGAAGGATCAGCTTGATTTCACAAAAGGCAAACACACACACACACACACACACACACACACACACACACACACATACACACACCTTATTCCGAGCTCAGCCAGTAGGCGGACCCTGAGTGGATTACTGTGAGGGTGTGCAGCCCAGAGTGTGGGGCAGCTTGGTCTCTGTCCTCTTTGTCTGAGGCCACAGCTGCTGGATTGGAGTGGGGGTGTGGGTACTGCCACCCTGCACCTTCCTTCCGGAGCCCGCTGTGGATGCGGCAGCTGCTTTCACCTTTCTCCTCTCTCCTCCAGCCCCATGGAGAGTATGAGCCGACCTGCAGGAAGCTGCTTGGAGAGAAGTATGAATCAGGCATCCATCAGCGCTTATCACAGCAGCTGCAAGCTCCCTCCCGTGTGCCAGGCCCTGTGCAGTGCGCTGCAGTCCTCTGCTCGTTAGATTCTCCCACCAGCTCTGAGAGGCCGGCACGTACCACTTCTCATTTCACTGGGTGTGAAAACTGAGGCTTAAAGAGATAAATCCACTGGCCAAGACCCCACAGCTGTTCAATCAGGGACCAGAATCCTAAGCACACAGTCCTGCCCCTGAGCATCAGCCTGAATCACCCAGCAGCCTGGTACGGTCTCCTGTTCCTTCCGTGTTGCCCCTGGTGGTTCCCTGATTCCTTCCCCCCAGCTCTGTCTCAGGGCAGGGCTCCCTCACTGCATCTTCTTTATTGCTGCTCAGCAGGTCTCGTGTGCCACTTTTCTGAAATGGCTCCCTGAGGTCTTCGCAAGCCCCTGCTGGAGACAGTTTCCCCCACAAGTGGGCCGCTTGTAAAGTCTGCTGGGGCCGCTGGGGTTGTGCTTTGGGCCAGGGCTCTGGCTGGCCCCTCTCCAGGCCTTCCCTTCACATGTAAGCTCATCCCTTCCATGCATGATCTGTTTTCCACAGACATCTTGCCTTGTGCGTGTGGCATTATTTAATCAAGGAACTATTTTATCTCATTTCCTCTCTGGTGTGGAAGGAAGGATTTGGGAGGAGTAAACCTCCTGAGACCGCTGTGCATCAAGAGAAATGATGTGAATCTGTACCAACATGGAAAGTGCCTCTGTGTCACAGTCCATCTGTGTCACTCAGAGGCTTCGCCAGTGACAGTGTCACACATGTGTTGCAGTGTGCCCAGGATGAAGCCATGTCCATAGCATTGTTTGAAACCATGGAACCACTTGCCAGTGGGGGCCAGCTGAGTGGGCCAAGGCATTCCCACACACCGAGTGCTGCAGAGGGCTCAGAAGAGAGTGTGCTCACGTGTCCATGTGGTCAGGATGGAAACTAGAGCAAGGCTCCACGTGTAGTGCCATGCAAGAGGAAGAACACCGGCCCGGGAATCAGGGTGCTTGGCTGTGTGACCTCAGGTCGTCACTTGGTCCCTCTGCATCTCTGTCCCAGCTCTGTGGTTTTCTGGCTATATTTTGCAGGGCCCTGGAAGGGTTTCCCACAGGTGGTCAGGGGCCCTGATGCTCCCCCAATCCTTGCACATGTGGGGTAGAGAGACAAAGAAAGGAAGGAAGTGATCTTTTGCAAAAGGGAAGGGACCAAGAGATGGAGGGAAGGGAAAGGGGGTAAAAATGAATTAAGACACGTCACATACACGTACCAACTCCCCATGCAGAATATAATCATTATCAACTGCAAACATGTACCATGTTTTATTTCTAAAAATAGAAATTAAAGAAAAGAGAAGACAGAGAGAAGAGACCAGAGAAAGAGGGAGAGAAAGAAGATTTCCTTTTTAAAAACCACATTATTAAAGAATGACCGACACAAACAAGAGGATTTCTGAAACTCCTCTCATGTCTGCTCTTCTAGGCAGAGGCAGCCTTGGCAGAAGCTGCATGGTTGGGCGGGCGGTGGAGCCCTGGCTGGGAGCCTGGAACCCGCAAGGCACAAGTAGGATTGCCCGGGCCCGGGCGTCTGCTGCACACTGCCTTCTGTGAGAGTGGCTTCCTTCCCCTTAATTTTCTCCATGAGGACACCTTGAGATGGGCGTTGAAGATCCCACTTCATATTCAGCAAAACTGAGTCTTCAGAGCAGCTGAGAAAGCTCACTCAAAGTCGCACAGTCTGTGAGTGGCAGAACCACTCACAGAGGAGGCTGTGGAGAACCACTTATTGACTCTCTTATAGCATCAGCAGCTGGATCTGTGCTGTAGGATAATCTCTGGCTCCAGCGTGGAGCTGAGCTCAGTGTAGGGGGCACCCATCAGTGTTAGAGCATGGGCCACATCGCTGTGACTCACTGACCCTTGGCTGGCTCCCTCACGGCATCCTGAACCCCTCCTTAAGACAAGCACACTGATTCATCCTTGCATCCCTGCGCCTACCTCAGCCTGCAAATAAGTGACACCTGCTACCTTTTCTCACATGAACAGATGTGGTTTCCAGGTGCTTTATAAAACACAGGCTGAACAAGGCAGATGCAGTATTTATTCCCATGCAGTTAGTAGACTGGCGAGCACATAGTAGGCACTTTATCCATGTTCTTGGAGTGACTGAGTGAGTGGCCAGCCTCAACGGCCAGAAACAGCAAGGACTGGAAAGAGCACAGATTGGGTAGTTGTGTTTAAACTGGTTCCTTGGTTATTTCTGATGTCCAGGGCTCTGCCCCTAAGGGCTCTGCGCCTAGGAATCACTGTGTGGCTGACCTGAGGTGCTGTCTCCTTAACTGGCTGCCTGAGCTTAGGGCTTTCTGCACTGGCTGTTCCTGTCCCTTGATGCTTGGCATTTTAAGCCCCTGGACTCACCGAGCTTCGGGTACCACCCAGCCTTTTCTGGTCTTGTGTGGTCTAAATTGATCTTGAAGCACTCACTGTGGGACCTTGGTGGTACCAGTTCTGATGGAAACCTTTTCTTTCTTTGTCAACCCCTGGGGTGCTTCAGTCTCTAGTTTCCACCTCTCTGCCTGCCCCACTCAGCACCTGTCACCTAGATAGCACGGCTCCACACACCTGGGTCTGCAAAGCGTCTCCCAAGATCTACTTGAAGTTACCCAGGAGGCGGGATGGTTGCCATTTCAAAGTAGATGTGTACACAGTAGAGCCCTGTTCTGTCCTTCATGTGCAATTAAAATAAAACTGCATAATATTTAAAGGGAGGTTGATAGATTTTCCTTCATTTTGTCCTAGACAGAATTTTTCTGTAGAAATGAAGAAAAGAGTTGCTAATTGAGGAGTTTGGGGCAGGCAGATCATTTCCCCGTCGGCTGGTGATGGTGAGAATAGAGGGTTGGGACAGATGTCACTGGAGGTTCTCAAATCCGGCTCATGGATGAACATCACAGGAGCCATGAGTTTAGGAAGAACTTGCCATGTTCAGCTTCGGGATCAGCGTGTCCAGTGGAAGGGTGTGTACCTCCTGGAACAGTCCCTGGGGTCTCAGGGTGCTCCCTGCACTGATGGGCGCTGCGCAAATGCAGGAGGGTGGGTGGGAGACAGACCACTTCCCAGCCTTGTGTGCTCCTCCTTCTAAGCCAGCACTGCCCGCCTGTGTTCCAGCTCAGACCCAAGCTCAGTGTCGCCTGGCCCAGGCCTCAGTTCATGGCCCCAGGGTGCTTTCCCAGCAGTTCTTTGACCCAGCCCGCGGCACTCAGGCTGCTCCCTGTCCTGGCTGTCAAACACTGGTCCCTGAAGCCCGGGGGTGACCTCCATGTGCACCCCGTGAATGCTCAGCACAGACATTTCTGGGCAAGGGAGGAAGCCAGTTTCTCCCTGCAGCTGTCTCAGGGGACACACATTTCATATCATTACGGCTCATAATTTCCCTGATGACGGGAACGTCATGTCAACTCTCGTCCACTTTAAACAGGTCATCTGTTGACCGATGGTTGTCCCCCACAGGGGATAAGTGTTGTGGTGAAATCCTTCCTATTTCTGTTCAGGGAAAAACTCAAGATGCTGCCTCATTTTCTTTAAACTTCATTCTCACAGTTTAAATAAACTTCACTGGCATTTTCTCTTCTGCATTTACTAACAGCCCCTTAGTAGGACAAAGGGGCTCCAATGCCTTGAGCCAGGCCGCTGGTGTTTGCGCTCTGCCCTAGAGGTGGGCGGGCGCATGCACAGCCCTGACTGCGGGACCCCGACCACGCTTTCATTGTGTCTCCAGTCATGTTGTCAAAAGTCTGATCTAACAACCAAAAGGAATTTCAGCCAACGCCTTACTAAAGGAGGTCCACTTTGTGTCCTAGAGCAATGCACTCAGAGACCCATCACCCTCCCCGTGGTCCTCTTGCCTCCTGGATGGTCGAAAGCCAGCCCTCCAGGGTCTCCAGGCTCCAGGAACCCAGTCCTTGCCGCTTTCCTGCCGTTTCCTCTTGTCCTCCTTTTGAACCCCTAAGCCTGTCTCTCCAGTCACATTTGTGACATCCTTTGAGTCAGTATCATACAGCACTGTGGACTGGACTAGCAAGCTGAAATTCCACTAATTCTGGAACAAGTGAAACATGTCCTTTCATAAGGGGGTGGGGGATGTGAAAGCTGAGGCCATCAATGCCCACCTCCTCTCCTCTGTGTGTGTCAGGGGTCATCGCCTGCACTGTAGACCACAGCCCTGCACACCTCAAGGGGAGCAGTGTGCCCACAGCCCTCCCACGGGGACCCCTGCCTCTTCTGACAGCAGCCTCCTTCCTGAGCCTGCCCTCCCCCGCCTCATCTGTGAGCTCTGCCAGACCCATCACTCACTCATCCTGTGACTCACTGCATTTCTGTGCTGCAGACCGATGTCAACAGGAAAGCAGCGTGACCGTCTGAATGAGCTGAGGTCCTGCCCGGCTTCGTGAATGTAGGGAGAAGGCACGGAGCCGGGCTCACGGCTGCTCCCCCGCTTCTTCCTCATGGCTGGGATCTGCTGCTCCAGCATCAGGTCCCCTTTCCAGTCCTTTCTTCTCCATAGAAGCTCACTCCTTATATGTGGATGTAGGGTTGTGACCAGAATATCAGCGATTGTCCAGGCAAGCAATGGGCTGAAGAAAAAGACAGAGGTGTGTTTCCAGGACACAGGTCCACGAAGGAGAAAGGATGAGGTACTTAACAAGGGCCTGGACTACTTTGTGTCTGGCGCAGCATGCTCTTTGTCTATCTGATATTTACTGAGCCCTTGTTATGTGCTGGATACTGTTCCAATTACATTACCCCAATTAATATTTTAATTATCACAATATACTCATGAGATAGTTATAATTTTCCCATTTCACTGACCTGGGGCTCCAGGCTCACAGCCCTTGAGTAACTTTCCAAAAGCCATACAGATAATGAGTAATAGGACCAGGCTTTAAACCCGGTCACAAACCCCTGCTAGAGCTGCACCCCTAACCTTCACATAATACCTCCTTCTCACCCACAGAAGGGTGACGGCATCCCCTAACCCAAGCAGCTGAGTCTTCACCATGATGGAGAGGAGACCTTTATCCAAGTGTCTCTCTGTGGCCGGAAGAAGGGAAGCCTTGTGGAGGGGGGAGAGGAGGCAGCTCTACGTGGTAAGGCTGGAAATGGGATCTGACCTTTTTACTCCAATATCGTGGTCTTTTAGCATTATGGAAGTTGAATAACTTGTCAGAGACAAGAAAAGTCCTTACATCTATCAGTGGGTGGAATTTCCTTAATTGCATTTTATCAGACGTGGTTTCTGCACCATTAGGTGAGTCAGCCACCTGTGCTCCATTTCCTGCCTCCCACGACCATGCACCATGTGGCCACAGACTGTGTCATCCTCCTCTCATGCCCAGGGAGCCTCCTCCCAACACAGATGCTGCTCCAGCACATCAGTAACTTTCCATGGCTGCAGAGCTGTAGGTGGTGGGAACAGAATACTTGCTAAAGGGTCTTGGAGGAGAAAGACGTATAGACTAGCTAAGATAATAACCACCGAGTCACTGAATCCGTAAATCTGTATTGCCTCACAATGCCACATTCTTTCAAAGATGTCTCTTGTAGCTGTTTTAATGGGATAGGATTGCAGAAGCCAGGGAATGGAAAGTTTTCTTTCCACAAGCTCTGGAGACTATCTAAAATAAATCTCCCAGACAAAATGATGTCATCCAGATTAGATGTGTCCCTGGAGAATGATAACATGCTTACTTGGAGTGAGTCACCTTCCTCTGAATGTCAGAATTAAGCAGTATCAAATCTAATAAGCATTGATAGGCCGGAAGGAATTCTAATGTAGTCAGTGAAGCCAAAGAAATTCAGTGTCTAAGGTAGAGGAAGTAGTAACTTAGGTCTGTTTATCCCCTAACTGACCTAGAAATTTATTTTAATGGGTGCTTTAAAATACATTAAGAGTAAGAAGTAAGAAATCATAAATAATAACAGTAGGAAATAAAGGTCCTTACTGATGAGATAAGGCGTTCCTCTGGAGCTTGAATCAGAGTGCCTGAGTTCTCCATCCATTCCTGTCTAAGGACTTGCCACAGTATATCAACTTCTGTCGCTGGATGTACACGCCATATTTCTGCCTGGTGCGGCATACACTCGCGACAGGGTTGTTTATGGGCAGCTTGCTTCTACTGAGACACGTAGTTCCTGGCTGTAACTGCATGGTTTTGTGGTTGCGGTTTTCCTTCTTTGTTCATTCCAAGTGTCTGTGTTCCTCACAAGACTGTTTGAACAACTAATTGTATGTGCAGATGTGCGTTCTGTGCACCTAGCCTTCATCAATTCGGACAGGACGAGGAGGCTCCTGGAATCCCTAGGGGCCAGACGCTGTCCATGGTGCTGAACTGTACGAGTTCACAGGTAGATGCTTCCATCTGGAAAGGGGGAAAAATTAACCAAATATTCAGACTTTGTAAGGACCTATAGACCTTGAAAATGTTAGTGATCTGTACGCTTAGAGCAGAATAATGCATCCAGGTTTAAAGACCCCGGTTTCCTACAGAAATTATAACAATGGCATTTTGGATTTCTCTTCTTTGGTATTACATTCAAAAGCTGCCACATTACTCGGCCCAGAGTAGATTCTCTTTTGAGTGAATAATGAGTGTGGTCACCATTCTTAAAGAAGTGGATATACGTTCAAAAATGATACGTGGTGTGCGAGCCATGTCTCTGGACTCCCACTGCTGGAGTTCCCACGACAGTCAAGCTCTTAGATCCCATATGAGAAATTTCACTTCTTCCCAGCAGGATTATCTCAAAGGGTTGATGTGAGGATTGAAGAATTAATATGAAAAAATACTTAAAACTGAACCTCAACATGGAAAGTATTATGTTTTATCATTATTATTACTTCCTTCCACTTACTTTGATATGATGATTTATGAATAATGTACACAAATTATAAAACCATGATAAAAATTTAGTGTTTATTATGAACCAGAAATATTAATTTACCAAATCCCTTGGAAAACTATGATATATATGTACAGCAATTCATAGTCACAATGCATACACTAACTTCCCAAAGTTGTATAAGTATTTTTAAAACTCAGATTTAAAATTAACTTGTCTAGAAATCTATGTGTTTATTTCAGCTTTTGGGTTTTGTTGTTGGTGCTGTTTTGGAAACAGTGTTGCTAAATCACTTGACCTTGTGATCCTCCTGCCTCAGCCTCCGAGAGTGCTGGGATTATAGAAATGAGCCACAGTGCTCAACCCCTATTTCAACTTCTAAAAGTCTAAATGAGGCCAGTAAATTTAATAAGACAACACTTTACTGCTTTCTCAATATTTGGATTCCATAAGGTTGGCAATGTGGAGAGCAGACTGGGTATGGAATGAGAATTTTCACAGAGAATTTCCCAGAGAATCTTTGTGTTACAACCCTTCCTTCAATATCGTGCCATAACAGCCTCACATGAAACAAGGTGAATTTTCAACATTTTTATATTTTTCCCTTGAGAAGAGAGGAAGAGAAGGGATATTTTCGATTCCTTTTCCAATTAGTAAAATTAGCACATAGATCCTAAACATATGCTCTGTCTCTTTTACCGATTAGTCTTGACACAGAGATTAAAACGTTTTTCATTTTTATCTTCATTTTCAATCTGATTATTAAAATAACCTTGATAATCCATTTCAAGTTCACTCTGTCAGTTATCTAAATTTGAGTGCTGAGCAGTCTTCACTGGACATTCCCTGTATGGACTGGGTGTAGTAGTGTATAGTTCATACCTGACCAAGAAGAATATGTTTACTCATCATTGCTTGGTTTCATTCTTTTTAAAACTAGGATTCTTTGAAGAGAAATCAGAATTGCACGTGCTATTTTCAATTTTCAGTGGAAGACTAAAATAAAAAAGAAATGATAAAAACCATTATTATTTTCCTGGAAGATAATAGACAATGGTGTAGCCAATTTTCTCAGGGCTATTTCTTTTCCCCTCATTTTGACTGCTCTGTTTCTGCCCATACAAATAGGAAAAATGCTAAGCACATGCTGATATGTGTTGGGCATGGGCTGAATTAGCCAGGGTGCTGCAGCTGTCCAGATGATTTGGCTTACAGCTCGTAGCCCACCTGGCTGTCTCTTTGCTGTATCCACAAGAGGCCCTACTCTCATTGGTCAGTGACATTATGTCAGTGATTGGCGTTACTATAACTTGCCTCTGGTGAGGAATGTGCTGGCAGCTCGGATGGCGCGGGTGGGTGCTCATGTTCACTGAGCACTTGCTCTGTCAGGATTCACGCTAGGTTCTGTGCTCTGCTTTCTTATTCGAGCCACACAGTGACCCACTGCAGTGTGTCTAGTTAGTGTCTGCACTGTGTAGCTGAACAAGCCCAGGCACAGAAAAAACAAATTCGCATGTCCGCGGTTAGCACAACCCCATTAGTATGGAAATTACTGGCTGAGATTTGATGCCAAGCAGCCTGACCCCGGAGCCACTCCTCTCCATCACTGCTCTGCTGCTGTCTGTGAGCTCTCTTTCTTGAATGCCTAATAATCAATTTAATAACATTTAATTGGCCTTCTTGTATGCCAAGGGTTATGCACAACAACAGGGACGGTAGGGCTGTTATTATGTAAGCTACTTATGATTTAGGGTGAAGTTGGCAATAAAAGCAGAGAGGGTCACAGAAAAGCAATTACCGCCTCCAAGGAGCGGGCTGGGGAGAGTTGAGCCCAAGCTCCAGAAGAGACATCATGTGCAAAGGCGTGGAGGTGCAAGACCGCTGGGCCTGACACAGGTGAGATGGTGGATGCTGGAGCCAGGACGCTTGCATCTGATTCCAGCTCTACTTGATGAGCAACGGCAGATTCCTCAGCTTTTCTGTGCTTCTTGTGTTCTTGGATGAACAGCAAGGATGGTGATGCTAGTAACTCCCTGGCAGTGTGGCACAAGGGTTACAAGGTTTTGGTGCATAAAGTGCTTAGGTATGGCAGGGTCTGGCACATGGCAACTGCTCCATGGTAGCTAGTTCTCTCACTTATTACCCACAGGTGTTATTTTTGATGCTTGCTAGTTCCCCACTGTGATGGTAAGCATAATTCAGACACTGGGCCATACACTGAAGTTTTCTTTGAAGTCTCTCTGAGTTCTCCAGAGGTGTCAACAGTGATCAAACTCCAGCCTCCTCCAGAGCAGCTTGACAGGAGATGGCCTCACCCACCTTTCTAATGTGAAGGGACCGTGGCACCTTGAGCTGTCCATTCTGCTGAGAGGAGCTCAGCCAATTCTTGTCACTTGGGTCTTTGCCTTCAGGCACAATTTTACCCACAATTTTTCTGGTACATTAGAAATCCTTTGAAAATCTGCTGAAAACCACGTGCCTTCTCCCCAGAAAAGGCCGCTGTCACGCAACATTTGGGATAAAATATCAGAGGTTTTACAGCTACCAGCCCAGACTCTCCACTGGAACTTCTGACAAACATAAAGACACTTTAAATACTACATGGGGAGGGTCAGAGGAAGAAACTGTTGTGATTTATAAGCGTCCTCTGCGTTGGAAACTGCTCATTACAAAAAACTGCTTATTTAACATGTTTCATCATCCCATCTTAGAAATGCTGAAACCGAGATTCAAGAGCTCACTCTACCTGCCTTCAGCTAAACAGGTAGTACATGACATAGAAAGACTTAGAATTGGGATGGGCTGCTCTCAGCAGGTATTCTGCATCTCAATATGCAGGGTGTGGTTCCACCCTGCTGAGTGTCTTCATGATCAGGTGAGGGTTCTGTGCTATCCCTAGCCCAGGTGGGACCCATTTCCTGTGCTGCTTCTGGTGACACTGAGCTCCCCTTTCCCCACTGCTTCTCTGGTAACCTCATACCACAAGTCTCCAGCAGAGCGGTGAAAGGGGATCCTGCCCGAGGGCCATGAAGGAGCAGCAGCTGTACATCCTGTGCTCCTGCTGTGTGAATTTCAGCCCTTTGAACAAGCAGGAGCTCCTCAGCTCTGAAGCTGCTAACAGTGACACTGGCTCTCCAGGCCTGAGACTCCCAGGAGCTCTGGTCCCACAGACTGAGCAGCTGTGCATTTCCCTGAGCATTCCCTGTGCAGGTCAGGAAGTGACCTGGGCTGTGAGGAGCAGGGAGCTTCCTCCTCTGGGGAAACCACACGAATGACGAGACAGCTGGGAAGCCACTCCCAGACCCAAGACACACCAGCTGGTAACAGACACCTTCTCAAACCACTGGCTCCGCATTTCCCTCCGTTACAGCCTATGCAGCAGTGATTACTTAAGGGCAACAACCTTGACAGAGTACATTCTAGCGGTGTTATTGCTCCTGTCACAACGCTGTTGGTCTTGCTGTCCTTTCAAGGCCCAGAGATGCTAATTTTCTTCCACAGTGTTGCACCACAAGCCCCTGCCTGGAGTCAGAGCACAGTAGAGCTGGGTTGCAGTTCTACACATGGCCACTAGGCGCCACTATCTCATGCAGTGTGACTTTTCTAGAGTGTTTACTGAGTCCGAGCTACTTGAAAGGCTCTGCTGTAGGTGGGCGGCCTGCAGTCCACAATAAGATGGTAATTCTTTTCATATGGCTTACATTCCACAGGGGAAGCTTGGGCCCAAGCAAATAAATGTGCGACATTATATCACCCAGTGAACAGTGAAAGAAACAGGTGCTGAAGTGGAAAGCGTCAGGCTCTGAAATTAATCTGCCAGGTGAATGCGAACTCTCTGTTAGGGAGCAGGCCTGCATCTAGTGACAGGAAGCAGCTGTACAGTGCAAAGCCCAGGCTCAGGGGACCCCTTCCCCTACTCAAGCAAGCCTGCCACTCCCCATGGGGACAGCTGCGGTCAAGAGGCCCTGGGACCCAGGGTGCAGAGACCCTGCCTGAGAGCCCTTCCTGAAGCCTTGAAAGCCTGGAGTACCCAGCTTCCTCTCCAGCCCAACACTGGAACCAGTTCCTTCTCACTGAGCCCAGGGGCCCCGACTCTGCAGGTTGAAGGTGCCAGTGACCCCTCCTCGGGAGTGCCGTTTTTATCCTATTCATCAGCTTAATGCCTACTTTTCTTCCTGTTTTGCCTTTCTTTCTTTTTCTTTCTTATTTTATGAAAAAATAAAACAAAATTTCATCATCAACAAGAGAATAACAATTATTATGCCATGTATCATTACCTTCAAGCTGATCACCCAGAGTGCAAGACATAAATCCTAAAAGATTCTAACGATAAAGAAAATATCACAAAACTTTCTTTTCAGCAACCTAAAATATGCTATCTACTTCTCTTCTAAGACCAAATCCATCATCACTTCTTATAGGAAGCCTTCCTTGTCTCCCCCAAACTTGGTCAAGTGATCTTTGACCATTTCTTCAGAGAATTTGGGCCCCATGGCTTGACTCCACTTCTGAATCTCAAGGCTGTTTCCAGGTTTATTTTCTGAAGCAGATCTTACTGTATCTGCACTGTCATAGCTGCACACTGTGCAGTTGGGTAGGAGTAGAATGTAAGCCACATAGGTAATTTAAATTTTCATAGTGGTCATGTAGAAAAGCGCGAGGGGATGGATGAAATTAATTTTCACAATGTGTTTTATGTAAACCATTATATCCAGCATTACCACTTGGCATGTAATCAATACAGAAAATTATCAATGATATTTCAATTCTTTTTGCCATATGAAGTCTTCAAAATCTGCTAGATATTTTATACCTCCAGTACATCTTAATTGGGCGATAAATTTCCATTTGAAATATTTCACCTATGTGTAATTTTCATAAGATACAGTCTCAGAAAAATAGAACTACATGCCCAAGCTATTTCAATCATAGTCAAAATTTTTCTAGAAATGGAATTGAATACAGACATAATTTAAACTTAATATTCAAATCCACGTTGACAAAAGTGGCTCATCAATTATACAGCAATTACTGTGACTTTGAAGCTGTTGCGATTTGTGTCTGGGTGTCCCCCCCAAAGCTTCATGCAGGCATGGGGTGGGCCTCTAGTTTTTAATTGTGATGTGGGTGCTGCACTGCCCTGGGGCGGGTAGTTTGCGTACAGTGTAAGGCAGAGGAAGAGGCTGCTTGCTGCCACTCCTCCTTTTTGCTCTTGCTGCTTTTGCTGTCTTCTGCTGCCATGAACTGTAGCCCTCTGCCATGTGCCACTCAGCCTTGGAGCCAGCCAAGTATGGACTGAAACTTCCAAACTGTGAGCTAAATAAACATTTCCTTCCTTAATTTTGTGTGTCAGGTATTTTGTCTCAGCAATGAGAGAAAAGTAACTAAGACAGAAGCCAAAGCAGACCTATTTTGAAATTATGTCTGTCTGTAGTAAATGCACCAGTGTGTGGAATTCGCATTAATGTTAGGTTCAGAATGGTACTGCACAAATTGAAAAGCAGGTTGAAATTTACCAACACCAATAAAACACTCTTCATAAACTTCTTGTTCTCTTGCAGCAAACACCCATAATGCTGTTATTTACAAACTTCTGCATGTTGATTTGTTTTAGAAAAATATGTAGTATTGTTAACTGTATGTTCAAATTTTTAATTTGCTGGGTTACAGATAAACTTTTTCTTTTCAAGTTTAGCTGATCTATACAGGATGTAGGGTTTTAGTGGCAAAGAAACATGAGTCACACTGCCTTTCTAAATTTTATTTTTTTTATTTTTTTATTTTTTTGAGACAGGGTCTTGCTGATTAGTGCAGACTGGCCTGAAGTTCCCTATATAGCCCAGGTTGACCTCAAACTTGTGGTGATTCTCCTGCCTTGGCCTCCCCAGTGCTGCGATTATAGGTGTGTGCCACTACACCTGGCTGTACTGTCTTTTCTAAAATCCTTGATTTAGTTTTTGATTTTTTTGTGTACCAGGAATTGAACACAGGACCTTGCACTTGCCAGGCAGGCACCTGTGCCACTGAGCTATATCCCCAGCCCCTAAAATCCTTGATTTAGTGAAGTTTATTTCCTGAAAATCCTGAATTGGAATTAACAATATGGTAAGTTTTTGGAACTTGGTCAACTGATGAGCAACTCAACTGGTGAGTGCTGGCTAAACTCACACAATCACTGACTGGCCTTGTGTTTCGCTCTGCAGACTGTGAACCTGCGATGGTGCTTGGTGTTTACAGCTGTGTACTCAGCGATGTGAACCGTGAACACTGACACTTTTCCCAGAAAGTGCCTCCGAAACTCAGCACAAATAGTTTTGTCATAATGTCTACCACTCAGTGAAATGATGCTGTGAATATACTGCTGAAGGTTGTTTAAAATTCCAACAGATCTGGATTTTTAAAAACTGAAAGAATTGGAGTGCTCTCCACCACCTCAAAGTTTGCTTAACATTGAAGTGAAATCTTTGATGAATGTAAAAGAATTTAAAATATCTAATGCCACACAGTCCATATTTTAGGCCATGAATTGACAACATTTTTTACACATATATAAGCATTTTGAGAGACATGCACTCTCAGTATTAATTGGTCAGTGTGTTACTCCCCAATTCATTTAAGTTGAGAAAAGTTTGATCTTTTCATATCTGAGTTAATTCATCTTGAAAATTGTTAGAAAGGTCTTGTGCTCTGTTGGCAGATGTTTGGTGTCCTATTTAAATGTCTTCCACTTTTTGTAAAATATTATTTTTAGATGTTTCTTTATCATTTTCTAACTAACTGTCCATAGTGGAAATAATAAATTCTTTTTGTTAGTTCTGTATCAAAAATATCCTGAGTATCTGTGTAAGTACGAGTAAGACCTACGCTGTTCAGTAGCTGGCCAGAAACCACAGGCTTGGATACTGTGAAAATCATTGCATGCTTTTGGCTGTCGTTTAATTCTGAGCTCAGGTGACTAATTTAGTCAATTATTTTTGACTACTGAGAAGGAGCTTGTCAAAGTCAGTACGTATTTGCATCATTTGAACAAAACAAGTGGCTTCTTCTTTCCTTCAGAAAATTGCACTTGCTATTACTGTAAAATTTACCACTGGCTTTGCCAGTCTGTGGCTTTGCCTCTGTTCTGACCACAGAACCAGTTTCAACACGTCACGGGTCCCTGCCGCAGTAGGCTGCCTTCATTTTAAGTGAAAAAATTTCCCATACTTGGTTTCTAGTATAGATATTCCTCATTGAACAACCTGCCTGTTTAAGGACGGTTGGGGCTTATCACTGAGGCAAGCTCTTTGACTTAGGTGTAGTGATGCAAGCAGTGTGGCCTGATGGTGGCTCCTACAGCCCGGCCCTGCAGTCTTTGTTGACAGTGCTGCTCAGCACAGCCATGCACTTCTATGCTCTGCTCTACATCACAGAGCTGCCTGTGAGTTGGGCAAAGAAAAGCAAAGCAATCAAGTTGGAGTTTCCTTTGACCATTCTTTGTCTGAATACCGTAATGTCCATACTGCACTACCTACAGTTCCTCCTTTACAACCAATTCATTCAACAACCTGCTGTGGGAATGGAACTCCACCGTTAAACGAGGAACGTCTGTATTTCAGTTACCATCTACACTGTAGAGTCATCACAGTGGTGGGGTTGACAGTGCAACATATTTAAAGATACATGTTACACTGTTGCATCTCTGTGCACACAGAAAACAATTTAATTCTTTAAGAAGTTATATATATATATATTTTATTTTAAAGAGAATAAAAACACTAGAAACAATATAGAATTTCATAAAAAACAAGGTGGTAGGAATTCAACAATGGTTGTTACATTGCGTTATCATCAAAGTAGTTGTTCAGATTACCAGATATAAGTATGTAAAATTGGTGAAAAAATTAAGCATTAACTGTTCCTTTAAGTAAACCAATAGACATTAGTAGTATAATTATCTTAGCTATATATATATTCCATTCCTTTCTTCTGTCCCTCATCCCAGTTCTTCTTTCCTTTTGAGCAATTCCTTTCCCTTTCACAATATCTATTGTACCTTTCAGATTTTATTCATTCTTTCAGGTTCTTACACCAGGGAGACAATACAATATTTACACATGCAAGTCTGATTTATTTCACTTATGAGTATGGTCTCTAGTTGTATCCATTAATTTATAAAAGCCTCTAGTTTATCTTTCCTTATAGGTGAGTAATACTCCATTGTATAAAAACACCACATCTTTTTTGATCCATTCCTCAGATGGTGGGCATTTGTGTTGTTTCCAAGATTTAGCTATGACAAATTGTGCTGCTATAAATATGGGTGCACATATATTGCTGCAATATGATATTTTCAGTTCTTCTGGAAAAATATCCAGGAGAGGAGTAGCTGGGTTGAATGGCACTTCTAATCCTAGTTTTTTAAGGAATCACCGCACTGATTTCCAGTGGCTGTACCAGTCTACACTCCCACCAACAGTGGGGAACGGTTCCTTTTCCCCCACAGCCCCTCCAGCATTTGTTATTGGTTGATTTGTTGATGACAGCCATTCTTTCTGGGCTGAGATGGAATCTCAGGGTTGTTTTAACTTGCATTTCTCAAATGACAAATGATGTTGAATATTTTTTCATGTATTTATTTGCCGTGTGTATTTCTTCACCTACGTTTCGTACACAAACTACAAACATACTGAGAGAGAAATTAGGGAAACCACACCTTTTACAATAGCATCCAAAAAAATGAAATACTTAAGAATCAGTCTAACAAAGGAAGTAAAAGATCTATACAGTGAAAATTACAGTTCTCTGAAAAAAGAGATCAAAGAGGATTTCAGAAAATGGAAATATATTTCTTGCTCATGGATAGGAAGAACTAACACTGTGAAAATGGCCATACTCCCAAAATTGTTATACGGATTCAATGTAATCCCTATCAAAATATCATTGTATACCTCACAGATCTAGAGAAAACACTCCTAAAATTCATCTGGAACCAGAAGAGATGCAGAATAGCAAAAAACAATCCTGGGCAACAAAGGCAAGGCAGGAAGCATCACAACCCCTGACTTGAAATTATACTACAAAGTTACCGTGATAAAATCAGCATGGTGCTGGCAAAGACACAGACCTGAAGATCAATGGAACAGATTAGAATATATGGACACACTCAGCCACCTTATCTTTGACAAAGGGGCCAAACATGTTCACTGGAAGAAAGACAGCCTCTTTAATAAGTGGTGCTGGAAAAATTGGCTCACCACATGTCAAAGACTCAAACTAGACTCATGTCTATCACCATGCACCAAAATAAAGTCAAAGTGGATCAAAGATCTAAATATTAAAGCAGAAACACTAAATCCACTGGAAGAAAAGGTAGGTAGAAATCTTGAAGACATAGGGGTAGCAGGGAGTTCATGAACAAAACCAAACTGCATGGGAAATACTTCAAAAAACAAAAAAACAATTTAGATCAGTGAGGAAGTAACTCAGCTGTGGGAACAGGACTCGTCTGCAGAAGCACACCATCAGATACGTCTACCATCTTCTGTAATACAAAGACTAAAGTGAAATAGAATTCTACCAAAATGAGAAAGTATCCTTATTTTATTTATTGGGGTAGTTTTCAGACAGAGTCTGGCTATATAATTCAGGCTATCCTCGAATTCGCATCATATCCCTGGCTGCTCTTAAACTCATGGTGATCCTCCTGCCTCAGCCTCCTGAGTGCTGGGACTACAGGCAGGTACCACCGCACCCCGCAGAAAGTAGTGCTTAATACATAATTTACATTGTTTCCATTTTACATTTAAATTAATAACAAATAAAACTAAAAATTCATTTTCTCAGTGACACTAGTTGTGCATCAGCTGCTCAATATGTATGGGTGGCCAGTGGTCATCACCCTGGACAACACAGGCCTAACTCACTCATTGTATGCAGTCAACAAACCTCCTTTGAAGCAATAGACACTGACATGTGTTTTTTCCCCTGACTTTGCATTTAAACCCTGGAAATTAAGTTCTAAACGTAGTTTTATGATATTCAGCTCTTGCCTAGCCTAAGATCAGCGATCCAGACCGTGTCTAACCTTTCCTGGGAGGGAGCGTAATAGGTCCGAGCAGGGTGTGTGGACATAACTCTGTAGGCGGAGCAGCACGGAGCGATGGAGGGAAACCGTGGCTTGGGCTGGAGCCTGGGTCGGGGCTCCTCAGCTGGGTGTGTTCTGTCCCCTTCTTTAAAGCAGCTTGCTTGTGATGCTTCACATATTTGCCATAAGGATCAAATAAAAATATTTCTATTTGTGAGTTTTAAAACACAGTCCACATGCTGGGGTTTTCCTCCTGTGTGTGCCAGTAGGGAGGCTGTCTGGACTGAGCACACACCATTTGGAAGCTGGAGGCCTGCGCATGTGGTGGGGAAGCCCACGCCCCCAGGGCAGGCCGGCCACTGCCCAGGCCGGCGCAGGAGCACGGGTAAAGCTCAGCCCAGCCCTCTGCTGCGCAGGACCGCCTACCTATGCTCTCAGGCTGCGGGATGGACCGGTTAGTGTGTGCGCTGGGCTGCCCGGCTACCTGGGCAACTCAGCTGCTAGGAGCGTTCAGATTTCAGATTTCACAGTCGTGTGGTTTAGGGCACAGGAATGAGCCTGCCTCATTTTTCTGATCTGTAAACAGGAATAATAATGGAATACTGGGAGGGTCAGTTCAAGTGTGAGGCCGTCCCAGTGGAGACTCTGGGAAGAGTGGCAGACGCTGGTTCATTCCTCCCTGGGGGTGATTGGTTGTCATCTTCCAGGCTGGGTCCCTATGGATGAGCTCCTGGGAGCTGCCCCCTTCTTAGGGTCCCTCTCCTGCCCTCACACAGCCCTTCTGCTGCTCACAGGGTCTGGATTCTCACCCAGTACCAGGCTCCCAGAGACCCCATGCGTGCCTGGGGGAGATAGGACGTCTTCCTCTTCTCTACGCGGGCCGCCCAGCCTGCATTTGGTGGTGAGGACCATTAGACACACCGTCCATCCGGAGTTCCTGCTCTCTGCTGACCCAGGAACTTTCCTCCCAACGAAGGGTGTGAGGACAGAAGGAAATCCCACACATTCACCCACATCTGTTTACTGAGCACTTGCTTCGTAGCAGACGCTGCCTCTGTGCTTGGGAGTTAGCTGGCAACAAAATGGTGCAAAATACTCTCGTGCTGAGCATTCTTGGTGAAGGGAGGCCGACGATGAATAACAAAAAACATTTTTCAGTAGTTAGGAAACAGTGGAGCAGATGGAGGCCTGGAGGGATGGAGTGCAAGGCTGGGGGGGATTTTAGTAGACATCTTCGGGGAGGGCTGATGGGGGACAGGGCAGCGGGGCCACAGAAGGAGGTGGGAGACACACAGGGCTCTGGGTGGGGATGGGGCTTGGCTGAGGTGACAGCCACTGGGTTGGAAGCGGGGACTGCAAGCCCAGCACAGAGAGATGGAGCCCCGCCGCAGCATGCAGGAAGTTCTACTTCAAGGACGTTCTACTTCCTGTAGAATCAGGGGAGACACAGGACGTAACTGTGGAGCTGAGGTGCTAATTGCAGAGTTATTTCAAGTCAGACTTGGGCATCGAGAGGAGAAGCAGACCTGCAAGTTAGAACCTCTGAGCCGTGAGAGGCTTCCCCCGAGCCCTGCGGATGGAACCAGGGCCTCCACGCTGAGCTGCCTGCCCAGCCCTTTTCCTTGTTTTGAGATAGGGTCTCACTGAGTCTCAAAGTTGCCCAGGCTTTCTGCAGTGTGTGGTTCTGCTGCCTTGGCCCCTTGGAGCGCTGGGATTCCAGGCGCCGGCTCTCACGACTGACTTTCAAGGATCTGAGTTCTCACGGTCAACAACCCTGAGTTCCCTCCACAGTCACGGTGCTGTGCTTGGTCACCCTGGTGGCAGGGGCGCTTTCTTCTCTCAAGGCTGCCCATCCTCCCAGCTTTGCCCTATAGATGAGGATCCCAGGACTGAGCTGACATCTGTCTACCTTCTGTCACCGCCATGCATCACCTGTACTTCTGCCCTCCAGGGGCCTCTGCAACACACAAAGTCGCTCTTTCCCGTGACAACCCTTCAAATATTTGGAGACGGCAGTCGCGTCCCTAGTGCTCTGTCTTCCCCAAGCTGGCGGACTCCAGTTCCTGCTGTCGTTCCTTGTATGTCAATTGTATCAGCCTCTGCCCTCTCTCCTCTCACTCTGCTCCAGGTCTGCTTATCCGATGGCCTGAAGGGAGTCCAGGTGAGCCCAGCTGGGAAAGACCAAGCCAGACTCACCCCAGACTAGCCGGGTTCCAGGTGGGACGTGGGACGGTGGAGAGGACTTTGGAACTGGACAGACATGGCCTCAAGTGCCCACTCGGCCCCCTCAGTGCTGTCAGAAGGGAGGGTCATCCTCTTAGCATCTTTGTTTCCTGGCCTGCGAGATGACGACAATCATAGCAGCCTTGGAGGTTTGCTGAGAGCTAAGCAGCTTGCTGCAGAGTCAGTTGCCTGGCCCCTTGGAGAAGTTCAAAGTGAATTCTTTATTCCCCTACGTCACACCCAAGCCTTGCATTCCTCAGCTCACCCGGGCCCTTGGCTTGAAATAGAAACTCTAGTGTGTCTGAAACCAGCGTGCTCATGACTAATTCAGGACCTTCCTGGCAGAGACCTAGGAACATGGGTGTCTAGCTGGGCCCCTATTCCCAGGGGTCCCTGAATCCCACCCCACTCCACATTGTGGGGTTTGCTCTCTGTATCCACACTGTAGGCTCATCCTACAAGAGACCTATGGGCCAGGATGGGGGTTTACCCCTGTTATTTATAAAGACGGGAGAGGCAGAGAGATAGCACAACTGGCTCAGGGCCACACAGCTGATGGAGCAGCCATCCTGACAGCGGGGAGTTAAAATGATCATTTATCAATGCATGATTCATGGGTTGGCAGTTGGATGTAAGGGCTCCCGGGCAGGTCTTTGGTGGTCAGCCTTGGCTCAGCCAGTAGATGGGCCAGCTGAGGACTGGTTGTTGCAGGAGGGTCTCCACCTCTCTGGTGTTGCTGGTGCTAGCTGGGGGGATGGAGGTGATGGATGTGTCTCTAGGAAACTAACCTGGGCTTATTCACATAGGCCGGTGTCTTAGTGTCCAAGAGCCCAGAGCAAGCACCAGTGCTAAAGTGTATCCATCCTGCTTTTGTATCATATTAACTACTTTATCGATGGTCATTACAAAGAACATAGTCAAGGTCATGGACGAAGAGTGAAGAAGTAGCCTTTATGTCTTGATAGGAAGAGGGAAAATTACTTTCCAAAGAGCCAGGAATCAAGGCATAGGAAGATCTGTGTCTATTTTTACAATCTAGCTAGTGAGTGGTAAATACAGGCTGAGAGCTGAAGATTATTGAGTCTCCTCTTTCCTTGACAGGGATCTAAGAACCTGCTCAAACAATGCTCTGATGGTCAATATATTTTTCCTATTGCAAAATGTATTATAATTATGATTTTGCATCATTTGTGCAGCACACAACAAGTTTACAAACAAGCTTACATCCTAACCCACTAACAGGCCTATGAATGAGGGCTGGCTGTGATTAGGCAACAAGAGAAGCAAGGTGAGAGGTGTCAGTGGCTCATCGGTCTCCATGTAAGTCAGTGAGCTTTTATTGATCACCTACTCTGGGATAGGTGCTATGTATTTATAAAGAACATGGACGCAAAAGTGGATTAGTCCTGATGGGGAGTCTCAGAAGACCAGTGAGAAAGATAGACACTGAACAAAACCCTATTAGAATGCAGTTCTATGAATGATGTTTGGGAAGCACATGAGGACTAATTCTGCTTTGTGGGATGCAGTCAGAAACTACAGAGAGAAGGTGCTGGTGCTGAGCAAAAGCCCGGAGGTTTCAGCCTGCGTGGAATATTCTGAGAATAACGAGACCACCAAGCGGGGGTGGGGTGGGGACAGTGTCCAGAGGTGGAAACTGAATCGTTGAAAGTGACTTTGAATATCATGCAAAGAATTCCAAATCCATCCTGAAATTTATGGGGTGACACAGGAGACTTTCAAAGTGGTGAGGAGGGGGACAGAGAGGCTAAATTTTCTATCTGAAGAGCATAGTGATTGCAGGCTGGGAAGAGGAAACCAGAGACAGGAAGAACAGTTAGGAACAATTAGCTATTGCCAAGGAAGAGGTGATGATGAGCAGAATCAAGAGCCTATATGCAGGATTGGGGAGGAGAGGGTAATTTTACAAGTATTTAGAGGAAGGCTGAAGACGGATTGCGCATGCGGGATGAGAAAGAGGTGTGGAGACCACAGGCTGCCTTGTTTGGGCAACTATTTTAGCAAAAGCCGACAAAGAAGCAGTTCATGGAGTGGGAACAAATCAGGGGAAGGGTGGAGGAGAATGTGGAGGAGGTCCAGTGTGGGCCATGTTGCACTGGGGGACCACAGAGGATCTCCAGTGAAGAAATTAGATCAGACCGTTATTGAGTATCCAGTTCTAAGGACAAGACAGATCTGGGTAAGAGATGGCAAGCTAGAGGTCTTCCACATGCAGGTGGAGAATTGGTAAGAATTTGATAGCAACTGATTGTGGCAGTTAGGGTGGAATTTCAGCTTGATTTGCCCTGGGATTAGACTTAGGAATTGGAGGTGCACACTTCTTGGTGGGCGAGTCCTGGAGGGGTGGCCTTGTGGTCTACGTCTAGTCCCTCACTTCTCCCTCTCTGGCATGATTACTCTGCTCTGCTTCCAAGCACCATAAACTAAGCAGCTTTGCTCTGCCACACCCTTCCACCAGGAACTCTGCCTGGAGTCAGCTGGTTATGGGCTGAAATTCTTAGCAAATTAAACCTCTCCTCTTTTAAATTGTGAGTGTTGGGTGTTACATCTCAAGAACAAGAAAGTTAATCCAGAAAATGGATGCCAGAGAAGTGTGGTCATTGTTGTTACTCATATCTGACCATGTGGCTTAGAACCTTTGGAACTAGTTTGTGGCAGGAGTTTGGAATGGTGTGGAGATGCCAGCTAGAGAAGCACTGTAATGCTATAAGCAGAGCCTGATAGGTGATTCTAGGCAGAGCTCAGAAGACCAGAATGCTCACAGAAATGTGGGCAGTAAAGGCCAGGCTCAGGAGCTTTCAGTTAGGAATAAGGACCAAACTGCAGTTGGAATACAGGGCATGCGTGTTACACTCTGGGAGAGAACTTGTCCATATTTTGCACATGTTCTGAGTTTTTGTGTGAGTCAGAGTAAGGGTGCTGGACTAATTAATCTGCAGGAAGAAATTTCAAGATGGCACAACATTAAGGCTATGGCATGGATACTACTGGCTGCTGTTAGCCAGATTTATAGTGAGAATCAACAGGAAAAGGCAGAGCAGGAAATTTTGAAAAACCAAAATTTTGGCCTAAAATGAACCATAAAGTTGGAGCCAAAGGAGGTGTGGCTGCTAACAAGACCAATATCACTAAGAAGAAACCAAGTGCTTTGCATAAGGAAAGCATCTCAGCAAGACTTCACCCACTGCAGGCTCCAGGGTTTAAAACTGTCAACCTTTCATTTGAGAAGAAATTCCCTGGGAATTGTTCCCCTGGGATTTATTTAACTTGTGCGGTCTTTCAGGCACTCAGTTGCTGCTGCAGGCATGGTCCAAAGGGGCCTTGCTACTGCTTCCATCGACAGCAGACTTCACTGTAGTCCTCACAGTGCCATTTTTACTGGCATGCACAATGTAAGAGTTGTGGGGACAGGTAAGCTTCCACTTAGATTGTAAGGGAAGAGCTGGGAGTCCCTGAGAGGACAGTGTATGAAGCTGTGGGAATGAGGCTGAAGAGGTATGGAGATCCAAGGGAAGCAGAGATGTCAGGAATATGGAACATCTTCAGAGGAATATGGGTGGAGCCAGTCCAAGAAAGACAATTTGTGGCTGCAACTGGTAAAGCCATAGGGGTGAAGTGAAGCCACCAGTGCCTCCTGGAGCTCACATTTTACCATCTATGGCCAGGATGTTGTATATGAGGTACAGGATTTTCCCTGCTGGTTTTTGGTCTTGCTTTGCCCTGCTTATTTTTTGTTCTTCTCTTCTGCAATGGAAATATTTACCCTGTGCCACTGTACCTTGGGATTATGTAACTTGTTCATTTTTGGAGAGATTCATAGTTAAGATTTGCCCTGAGTCTCAGAAGAGTCATAGATTTTCAGAAAATGCTGAAACAGGCTTTGTAGGAAGGGGTTATTGTGTTTCTGGTTTTAGGTAGGGTTGTTGTGTTACATTAGGTGGAATTATGAACTTTAGCTAGCTGTATTGTCAGTGTTTTACTAGGGAAACAGAAATAACATAAGATATACAAATATATAAGAAATTAGAAGATTGGCTTATAATGTTCAGTCATAGAGTTGGATGAGGAAGGGTGCTGAGGGTGTCTGCACACTGGAGATGGAAGGTTTCAGTCCAAGGTCTGCAGCTCACTGCAGTGTCTTTGCAAGTCTGTATCAGGAGGCCGATGGGTCTGTGATGGAAAGCTGGAATCTACTCCAGAAGGCTGAAGGATCTGAGGCAGAAGATGAAGAGTCTGTGCTCCAGGAGGTGACATTCAAGCTGAAGGTGAAGACTGGAGCTCCTCCAAAGAACAGAACAAGTCTGTCCTTCCTCATTTACCCTTTATGCTCTCCAGGTGATGAGTGGCCCTAGGGTAGATACTCTGCACCCTAGGGTGTAGAATTGCTGAGCAGACTTAGTTGAGATTCCAAACTTGTCAAATTAACACAATCAATCCACCATTACACTAGTTATTGTCCTTGTTTAGCAATTAAGTATAGTTTAGGACTGTGTATTTTGGTAGCTTTACTTAGCTTTAATTACAAAGGGTGCGAATGAGGTGGAAAGGATGAAATTTCAACTGGATTCTGAAGGAGTCTGATCACTGCCATCCTAGGCTGACCAGAAACCACATTAAGCCTCTTCCATCCTGCTCTGCTTTTATACCTGCTAAAGATGTGTAACCACGGGTTGATAAGGCCCAGTACGCACAGTCCCACCCCACACCCTCCACCATCCTTTAGGCCTGCTCTCGGCAGGCAACCTCTACTCTCCATGTTTTCTCAAGCCTTGCCTCTGGCAGGCAGCCACTGTTCCTTTTTAATGAACTCTCCCTTCGAAAGTCCCAATTTGAACTTTTCCTTTGTGTACCCCCCCATGCTCATGATCCTATAAAAGACCCTATACCCTGTACAGGACTGGCCAGCGTGGTCCAAGTGCCAGGGCAGCCCTCTCAGGTTTGTTCTAAATAAACCTGCCTGACTGGTGAGCTTGTGCCTTTGTTTTGGTCTCCTTTTTCCCTAACAGCTGGCTCTGAGGTCTGACTGGGAGCTTAGTAGCTACACTTCCAGGTGTGTCCAGGTGGGTAATGAGGGCCTTGGGGTCTGTGTGTGCCCTTTCCTCTCTGGCGCTCTCCCTTTGTTCTGTTTCCTGACTGCCATGAACTAAGCAACTTTGCTCCACTGAACCCTTCCAAGAAGCCTCTGCTGTGGAGATGGCTGATCATAAACTGAAAGTGGAAGCAAATTAGAGCACTCCTACTTTAAGTTGTGGGTGTTGGCTATCCTGACTCAGCAACAGGGAAGCTGCCTGTTACCCTGATAGAAACGCAAGCTACCTCAAAACCAAAACCCAATAAAAAGAAGTTTTGCATTCCTCCACCAATATCACTACAAAATCCTGGACTAGCCTTGCTTCATTCACTGTTGGATCCAGATGTGCCAAGGGTGTAACGAGCCCTTCATCTCCTTCTCCGACTTTGTTCTTCTCCCTCTGGAAGCTGGCTTTACCCAGGCAGGCTTGTTTTTCTTTCAGATGGTGGAAATGTGCCCAAAGCCAAGCTCTAGTTTGTCATATCTCATCCATCCTTCCAGTTGCAGAGGATGTAGATTTAGGACATTTGCTGAGCAAGACCAGGGGCACCCCCAGGAACTCTCCTGAGGAGTGTAATTTTGTCTCGGAGTTTTCTGGACCATGTGGGGAGGAAGGAAGATATCTGGGTTTATTCGGTGTACTCCGACCATATTCAAATTAAAGTTCTTTTTCTGTCAACACTTGGTTCTTGTTTTCTGGACAAGGCTGAGGTGCCATCAGAGAACTGTGCCGTGGTTTCCGGGACTGGAATTCCAGGACTTCCCACCAAAAAAGAAGAAGAAGAAACAGAGAAGGAGCGGATGTTGAGACACCACCCTCAAGTGCCTTAGGAACTCTGCAACTCTCACCCGGGCACTTCTTACTTTCCCTCCAGAGCCAGGTGAATGAGACAGCCCACGGGTCCAGAGGAGGCCATGATGAACCCAAGGACATTCGTGTTCAAGGCCCTGCACAGAAAGCAGCGACTCCAAACTGAAATAGGGAGGGTCGGTGAGGCGGGGAGAACCAGAGAAACCCACTTCATTTGCTCTCTCCCAGAAGCACAGGAATTACCAGGCACCTGTCTTTGTCTTGTTGGGCTTTGGAGGCCTCTTCACCAGACAGGCGATTTCTCCAGAACGTTAAGTGCTTCCCCAACTGCGGTAAACAGCCCCAGGTGCATATCCAATGCCTCTCACGCAGATTAAACTATTAATATGGAGGAGGGAGCCGCAGGAGACGAGATGGGTTTAATTTGATTTGTTTCTTCTAAGAAAAGCCTGAGTCAGTCAAGAGTGTTTATCTCAGCCCCTGAAGACATCTCTTTCCATAAGAATTAGGTCCGTTTCTCTGGACCCTAGCATTAGCAGCTCCTTTGTTATCACAATTAGTTCTATTATGCTTGTAGCTAATTCAAGATTTAAGAGTGTAAGTCAGGGGCTGGGGATTTAGCTAAGTGGCAAAAGCGCCTGCCTGGCAAGTGCAAGGTCCTGAGTTCAGTTCCCGGTATCGGAGAACCCCCCCCCCCCAAAAATGAGTGTAAGTCAACTGAGAGGACCCACAGAGGTTAGACAGATCTGAAAATGCTTGGGAATAAAGGACATCATGTTGAATGCATACTGAATTTTGCTCTTATCTTTGTCCACTACAGCACAATATAACAGCCAGTTACATAGCATTCCCACTACATTAGGTATTATAAATAGTCAGAGATGGTTTATAGTATATGGGAAGACTGCATAGGTTATGTGCAAATGCAGTGCCATTTTATGTAATGGACTTGGGTATCTTTGGATTTTGATCTTAGAAACTATTTCCCTTGGATACTGAAAAACAGCTGAATTTTTTCTGATCATCAATTTCTTTATCTAAAGTAGTGTGTCATTAAAAAAACTAAGTGACATGTTTTTCAAGTGTTTTGAGCAGTCCTGGTCAATGCTGAGAACTTACTTATGTGGAACCCTTACTCTATAACGATACACATGAAACTCTTGGAATGTATTTCCCATTTTTCTGTGCACACACTTCTGGCTTTTGCTGAAGTGAGACTCTGCACAAATAAGCAAGCAAAATACACAGCACATGGAGGGCATCAGAATATACTGCCCCAAAGATACCACTTTGGCCCAAGAACTATTGTGAGCTAAAGGCATTTGAGGTTCCACAGAAAGATGTCCCAGAGAGCTTCCCTTCTCTGTAACCTACAGCAGAAAGTTCTAGGAAATGAGGACTTCTGTAAACCTTCCTGGCCAGTGTTATGGCCACGGAAGAGGCGGAAAGTCGGTGGGACGGAGCTGCACAGACAGACCTTTTTCTGTTCATTCCCCTCACTCAGAACATGCTCAGCCATCATTCTTGCCGCTCTCTGAGGCAGGTCTGGAAGTCTTCTCTCATCAGTGTCTTTGTGAGGTGTGATAAAGAGTTTGGTGAATACTGCTGCCAAGCGCCATCCGATAGAAAGGCAGCTCCTAAAGACACCGGGGTGTGTCCTTGTGCGCTTTATTCACTGGATCCGGCACCATGGGACTCTGGTTGTTCCCTAAAGTCAAAATGACATGAAGGGAGAATGTTTTGAACCAGTTCAAGGCATCCCGAGAGCCAGGATTGCACAGCTGAAGATGCTTAGGAAAGAGGACTGCAGAGCTGCTGCAGAAAGTGGCAAGGACAACGGGATGAGTGTGCTCCAAGTGAGGGAAGGGTTTTGAGGGCGATTTGTGGCAATGTGTCTTTCACTGTAATAAATTTTCTTTCATTTGAATGTTCTGCGTTCACTGTATTATTTGGTCATACCTCCTACTTACCTTCCCACAGTTGCCATTTTTAGAAGTCTAAAACCCTTTTCTCCGTCTTACCACTTCTCTACACATTTTCCTCGTTAATATGTTCTGTAAGTCTAAACTCTGGCTACTCATCACCAAGTTTCATCCCTGTGCTGTAAATTTTGCTTTTCCATGGGTAACCTCAGCCTGACTTGCAGAACCCACACCACAGAACACAGAGAGTAGAGGGAAGGTTTCTCTCCCTTCCGCACTGTCAAATGTGTGTAGCAAAAGATGCACAGACAGTGGGTGTGGGGGAGAGGGTGCTGTTTAAAATAGGAAGGCAAGCAGGGCTCGTTTCCAGCAAGCATGTCCTTCCCGTTACTTACAGCTGGGGAACGGGAGGGTTCTGTTGAGTTTCCTAATAAGGCTTGCCTGTTGGCTGGGAGAGCTTGCAGTTGGCAGCAAATATGGGTGAGTAATCAGAAGATGATACTACATATGTGAGCATGGGAAATGCAGGCTGAAGAAGCACTTAGGTGAGCCAAGCAGGCGACGGGACTGGCTTGGCTGCGGGATGCTGTTGGCTGTGATCCTTGTCTTTACTGATGCTCTGGCCAGAGTCAGGAGGAGACGAAGTCCCTTGCTGGGTTCCTACAACACAGCTCTTTCAAGACTGACTCTTAATGCCCTTATAAAGGGTTATTGGATCACAGGGAAATAAACACAGGGGAACCATCAATACGGAGCCTGTGCTGTGTGGAAAGGTAGCCGCTGCCGCAGGAGGGCGTTTCAGTGTAAACGCGTCAAGAGAGCATCACTCAGAAGACGCCTTTCCTTGGTAGTACCAGCCCAGTGCGCTTCACAGTCACGTGTGGCTCAAATGTGTAATGGCCACAGGTGGTGGTGGCAACTGCCGTGGGCAGTGCAGACAGAGCATTTCTATCATCTCAAAGGTTTTCTTGGACTGCACTGCTCTGAGTACTGTGGCTTATGGTGGGACTATTCAGACTTCAGTGCACAGATGAGTTATTAAAAAGCAGGTCGGGCTCAGTGGGTTGGCGTGGTTTCCAGGAATCCACATTTCCAAAGAGCTCCCTGGCAGTTGGTTCCCGCCATCTCATCTGCTACTCTACAGAACAGGGCTTAGAATTGCGCATGTTTCCCGGAGCTGGTAAAAATAGATGGTACTAGGGGAGCTCCTACATTAACTCCCTCCATACCTTCTCAAGGCAGAATTACAGTGTATTAACCTCGTGGCCCTTTTGAGAGATAGCTATGAACAAATGCATGAGCTACAGACCCAGAATGCCTAGGCTGAATACCTGGCTTCAAAATGTACCAGCTGTGTGCATGAGCAGTCATGTAACCTCACTGTGCCTCAGTTTCCACCCTCAACACAGGAAAAACAGTACCTTACAGTGTTTATGTTTGTAAATGGCCCATACATGTTACCCATCATCTACTGATCAGTGGTCTCAGAGACAAGGCTGACTTCCCCATGTGTGTACTCTGTACGAGGGACCAGGACTACCAAGATGTGGAAGTTTAATCCTGACCTGAACCTGAAGTGTTCCCAGTAGAATTCCAGGTTTCTGGCACTGGTGTAGATTTGGGGAGTGAGATGTACGTGTTCTGTTTAATAGCTGAACAAGATGTCTTGTGCTCTTAGACGGCTTCCTCTTCCCCAGCACTGTCCCCTGTAACATGCTGCTCAGGGTGTCTGTTTTGTTACAGGGCAATCCTGCCATGTGCAACTGGGGAGATAAGGTGTCACACAGGCATCTGCAAGATCTGTCACCAGGGCCCATCTGTGCAGTTCCACATTCAAGGAGAGACAGGCCAGGAACTGACTTTACTAAAACCAAATCTAGGCTTTTACTGGCTTCTTGCAGAAAGTGCCCCAGAAGATGCAATTCCCAAGTCAAAGTTGTGGCTCTTAAAACCTTTCCTGTGTTCCTCTCATTCTCATTCTTTTTTTCTACTGAAATTTGCACCTGAAATACCACCTATGATTTACTCCTGCTTCTTTCCCCACTCCTGCAGTGGCCCCAGCCCTTCCTTCTCTCCTCTCCCTGTCCCCTCATGCCCCAGCTCTCTCCTGTGGCTTCCTCTTCCCCCAGCACTGCTGTTCCAGTCCTTCTCCCCCTCTGAAGTCTGTGCTTCTGGCTTCCCACATCTTGCAATCTGCAGGAGTGTGCTGAGGATTCTGCTCTCACTGCTCCAGGGTGGAAACCTGCTCATTCCCCAGAAAACAGAGAAAATTTAGAAGCTGACCTGAAAGAAAAAAATCTTTCCTCCATAGAAAGGAACCTGGAGGGTGTGGTAGGCAGAGTGCCAAGATGCTACTAGGATCCTTGCATTCTGATGTATGTGCTTTGTCTAAGCCCTGAGGCTGTGAACATGCTGGATGTTGTATTCATCACCTTCCCATTTCTGGGACAAAATACCAGACGTACACAGCTTAAAGGGTGAAAGATGTGTTTCGGCTCACGGTTCCTGAGGTGCAGTCCATGCTCCCGTTAATGCTGCTGTTTCTAGGCTGTGGTGAGGCAGAAACACCATGGTAGAAACGGCAAAAGGGAGGAAAGCCACTCACTTCATGGCAGCCAGAAAGCAGAAAGAGAAGGACAAAGCCAGAAGGAGGGCACAGGGGACCAGAGACACCCTTCAAAGGTGCACTCCTCCATGACCTAGTTCCTCTAGTCTGGCCCTGCTTTCATAGCCTAGGCTGCTAAGAAGTTCATTGGTGGACCAGTCCTCAGATGGCTTAGTGTCTTCACCACCCAGTATTTCTCCAGAAGTGTCTGACAACCAAGATTAGCTGGCACACAGAGGACCCCATGACCAGGCTATGAGTCATGTACATCCACTTTAGGAAGGGGAGGCTGTTCAAGGAGACCTCACTGACTCAAACAAGCTCTTTAAAGGTAGATGCCTCTCCTGGTTAATCACAGCAGAAGAAGTCAGAGGGATGCGCTCTTGCTGCCTGGAGGAAGAAGGAGAGCCGTCCATCCTGCGAGTGGCCCATGAGGCCCCATGGAAAATGTCGGTGTCTTGTTGGAGGCAGAGCAGTGGAAAGGAAATGGAGACCTCTGTCCTACAACCTCAAGGAGCTGATTTTAGCCAAAAACTTCCATGAGCTGGAACAGAACCGTGAGCCCTTGACTCCAGCCGTGTGAGATCTGGAGAAGAGAATCAGCCGTGCTGTGCTGGATGTGTGACCTTGAGAGCTGAGAGCTTACTCAGTGGGTGCTGTTTCTAATGTCCGCCTTCCATAATTTGTTGCCTAGCAATAGCAAATGAACAGGAATGGGGAGAGGATAGGTGATGAAAGCTCATACATCAATGATGTGTTTAAGTCATGGATGAAATTATTGCTAGTGTCACAGAGCAAAAGCTGAGTGCTCAGGAGAAGGCTTGATAGTGTAGGCTCATGGGACAGGAGAGGACCTGTGGCTGGGCAGGGAGAAATGCTCTTAGAGGGCTGGAGACTGCAGGGATGGACCACAGGACTTGGTAGCTGCAACGCATGGGCAAAGACTTCAGGTCAGGGAGGGCTTTGGGGGGAAGCATGTGAGCAGGAGTAACAAGCAGTGTTCTGGGGAGAGCCAGGGGGCTATGGATACCCCAACCTCCCCTCTTACTTTGCTGAAACCTTTCCTGACAACAACCTGAGCATGCAGGGCTTTCATTCTACCTAGAATGTGTGTGCACTCCGTCCTCTGCCAGAAATTTCCTTTCTTCTTGCCTCATCTGTCCTCCAGGCCCAGACAAGGCTCACCCCTACCTAGCCCCCTTCCCAGTCTCAGAAAGGCAAACCCCAATCAAGGCTTCGTAGCTCATAACTAGAAGCTGGGACTCCACAGACTCACTCTTTCTGCTCTTTCAGGAAAGAAAGGAACTTCTTTGCTAGGTTGGTAATCAAATCCAGCCTTTTGTCCTAGTTCTCATTTCCAAAGCATAGGTTTTCTTTACACAGGGCCTCCCCACAGCCTCACCAAGCTGGCAGCCCCAACGCTATAGGCACTTTTGGCTGCGAATTTCTGAAGCAGCTGGGGCCCAAGAGGCCTTGGGCTCTTCCCACGGGATCCTTGATTATGTTCTTGTTTCCTCCTCCAGAAATGTGGGCTAAAATAAGCCTAGAAGCTGAGAAAGGGGTGAGTCAGAGCCCCAGGATGGAGCAATCACTCTGGCTGCTCCTAATGAGAAATGTCCCCAGTGAGCTGAGTTATTTATGCCAAAGGCTGGTACAAAATGCATTCTCCTAGGGCAGGCTGTGGTAGGGTCCCCTTCCCAGCTCTGCATTTGGGAAAGTTCTGCGGGTAGAACAGGTGTGGCCCAGGTCCCCTTCCCCCGGCTGCAAGCCAGAGGACGTGCATTTTACCCCCAGTTCCTGCTGCCCGGGTGCAGCCAGCACAGCACCCTTCACGCGAGCTCCCCTTCTCTCAGCTGCAAGATGCAGACGGAAGCCCAGACTACAGCTACGATCTCTCTGGGGCTGGCACCCACCTGTGCATCGGAGTCTCTCCCAAAGCACCAAGTCCCCAACCTTCTGTGCGGCCTGGATGGAGTGGGCTGTGAAGGGCAGAGAGGAATTCCAACGTGGTCCTGGCAGCCCCTGTTCAGATGAGCCAGGTGCAATGAGCACTCCCTGATCGGGGTCTCCCCTGCTGGGCACTGGGAAAGGGGTGCGGAACCTGACCTGTCCAGGCTGTTCTGAGGGAGCTGCCCTGGAAGTGGGCTGCAGCTGGGAATTCGGTCCTGTGACCAGATTTTCTCCATCTGGGCCAAAAGTTTTATTGAGACAGAGATCAGCACAAAATAACCAGAGGTCAACATCCATTTTCTTTAGAGGTTCTAACGTTTAACATCCACGTAGTTTCCCACAGATGGCAGGAACAGTGCAGGCTCGGTTATCATCCCAGAATCTCCCCATGCGCCCTGCGAGAAGCCTTGCACCCGGCCACAGGCGCTCAGCGGAAACACATTTAGTGCCAAGCACAGGAGGCTAGAACACTCCTAAACAGTCTGGGCCCTATTCCTGCCACGCCACGCCTCTCACAGACTGGCCCCAGTCACCACCTCCAAAATGTCTTCCAAATACTTAGAATTACTTATGACATTTGCATCACATGCGACATTTAAAACAAATACTAACATTTAAATACATTTTATTTCTTTTAAAGATCACTTGAAAGGTTTCATTTAATTTTGTAATTTTCTCATGAAGGCTTTTTTTTCTCCTTTAATCTTTTGGCTTGAAGCTTTTACAGTAAAGTAAAATAAAATAAGCAAAATTTGAGCTATCATATATACAGAAGATGAATAAACATCTTTCTACACGTGTGTGTACTGTGATCGTTAAGTATGATGTGTCAGCCTAAGAACTGCCTGGCAGATTAGGGGAGCTCTGGGTGTGTCTGTGGGTGACTGGCAGACAGGCCAGCAGACCAAGGGAGGAGACCCACCTGCATGAGGGTGACACCATCCGATAGACTCGTAGCCTGGGTGGAATGAAAAAGGAAAGGAGAAGGGAATCCTCCCTCTTTTCTTCCCAGGAGCTCCAGTCTTGTCGTTGCCTTTGGACATTCATCCCCAGGTCCTTCAGGCTTTGAGCAGGCTTCAGCCTTCCAGACCCTTTGGCCTTCCCACACAGATTTGCGCCAGTGACTCTGCAGTGAGTCTCCAGGCCTTTGACCCTGGAGTGCTACAGGATCCTCCGGCTTGCAGCACGCAGACCACCATTTTGGATTCTCCCAAGTCCGATTCCATCATTGGGACATTGGGACTCCTCCCTTCAGATCCCCAAAGCTTACCTAATAAATCCCTTCTACACTTATGTTTTATGTTCATTCTGTCCCTGCTGAGCCCTAACTAGGACAGTATAAAGGAACACTGTAGACCGAGTGGGCTATGTGAGCCTACAGATTCTCTCGTTGGCACTCAGCCTCATCTGAATCACGTTTCCCCTTTGTAACCTGCACTGCCATGCAGCCCAGGAGGCTCTGAGGGGGGCAGCTGTGGACAGTCTGTACTCTGTAGGTTCTTATTCTAATTGTGAGTCTCGGATTCATTCAGCAGACAAGCACTGAGTTCATATTATATGTCAGCTCTGCATTCAGCACTGGAAGAAAGATGGGCAGGCTGTGGTACCGCCCCAGAACCATGAGACAAACAGACATACGAGCTCATGCATTTGAACTTGATTACACCTGGTGGTAATGGAGAGCTCCACCCAGACTCTCGAGGCCAGAGAGAAGGGAGAGATTAGTCTGAAAGAGGAGAAATTTACTAATCTGCTTGGTGGGAGAAGAGCTGGCTGCTCCGGCACAGAGTCAAGGCAGCTTGGGGAAGCAGGTTTGCTCCTTGCATGGTGGGTAATGAACCAGAGCTCTTCTGTGGGAACGGGAAACCAACAGCGCCACGCGTGTGCACCAAGCGAGGGTGAAGACTCTCCTCAAGGCCAGGTGGACGACTGGACTTACATATAAATGTCTTTTATCACCACACGTGACTATTACTACTACTAATCTGGGCTGATATTTACCGAGCCTGCTGAGCACTTTACATGCATTGTGTCATCTAGCCACTGCGGAGTCCCCCAGGTACTGCTATGGTTGCCAAGAGGCAATGGAATTTAATTGTTATGAATGTGTGCTGTGCAGCTGGACTATTGTGTTGAAGCACTGGCTCCATACGTACATTCTTAGGAGGAGTTAAATGAGATTCCACCTGTGCAGTGTTAATTAACTCTGTTTAATGAGTGCTGCCTCTTACTGGCCCATTAAATGGAGAGTGATGCTGAGTCTTGGACATAGATGGTCACGTTTCAAAAATGGTCACAAGGTTAAGAAGCAGAAAATTCTGGATGTACACCTAGAACTTGACTTCATCATCAGCCAAGCCTGGTTTTGTTGCTCAAGTGTGACTTTTTCTCTGGTAAACTTTTGACCTGCACAAAAACTGAAAAATCATTTTCTCCAAAATGTCCAGCAAGAAGGGGATGAGAAAACGTTAATCTATTTGATCACTGTCACTTTCAGGAACCTGCTTAGTCAATCAATGGACTCGTCAAACTTTTATTCACTTACTGCGTCCCCACAGGTGCCGAGCAGAGTGCTTTGTCATTTCTCATGGGCTATCCCAAGGGCTGTCCACACTACTCCCCTTTGACACACAGGGACACTGATCTTCAGAGAGTTGGGTAACTTGTGTCTGACCGCGGCACTGCTGTACACTTCCCAGTGGCCCCGAACCACCTGCAGGGGCAGGGCCTCGTTAGTCTGAGCTAATCAAAGCGAGCGCGCCCCAATTTCCGGTGGGAGAAGCCAGGCTGGGCAAATAAGTGCAGAGCATTCTCCTGGCTGCAGGGATTAGCCTGCAACAACACAGAAATCTGAATCAAAACAAGCATAGATGAAAAAATTCCTTCCTGTTCACTGAAAGGGTCCATCCAGATCTGAGGACAGAGGGTGCTGCAGCCACCTGACCATTCGCCTGAGGATGACACTGGCTTAGGGGCGGGCATAGCCGGAGTGTCCCAGACACCGTTCCACTGTGCAACCCCTGAGCTTCAGGACTGGGAGTCTGCAGTGCCCTCGTCACTCAGCCAGTCTGACTAGGGACTTCTGCACAGCCGGCGAGGAGGGAAGCGCGGCCAAGTCCGAGTCCATGCTGGGCTCTTATCTTGCGCAGACATGGTTTGTTTGTTCACGTTGTTTGCCACCTGGCAGGAGGAGTCTGGCTTCTGCTGCTGTGGCAGACTTGGTCATCCATCAGTCACAGCGCCACGCTGGTGGAGGTTTGAGTCATTGTTTTGGTCTAATTCTTCCCAATAAATATGTATTGCTTAGATAATGAAAACAACAAAGGGAAAATTCCACGTGGGGCAGAGGTAAGCAAAGCAGCTCTGCTGAAGAAGAAGGCTTCTGTAAAGACCAGCTGGGTGATGCGTGTGAACACATTTCAGAGAATGCTAAGCTGGATAGGGCCTGGCCCAGGGCAAGGGGCAGAGCCTTCTATGGCACCTCGAGGGACTTGTGATTTTGGAGACCTGCTCCTTCATTAGGAGGGCTGGCTGCGGTTGTTATAAAACCCCACCGCCTTCTGCAGATGAGTGGCCAGGGCTGGGTGCAAGGCATGGGGGAGAGGTGCTGGCTCCTTTAACCCGCTTGGGAGCCGTGGCTCCTGGAGATCTTTGTCTCCTGGTAGTTTTCCCTCCTGCCCTCCTGCAAGGTCCCTGCAGGGCTGCAGAGCCTCGGACTCCTCGGAGCTGACCCCAGCCACCCTTTGGTTGCTAAGGAAGTATCCTCTTGCAGGGCTCTGCCCTGAGCATGAATAAAACAGCTTCTGCAATTGTAGCCCACAAAGGTAGGCAAGGAGGGCCTGGTTCTGACAGGGGAAACCCACCGTGCAGCTGGCATCCCCCTTCCTGACCTCGTCTCCCACGCTCAAAGGCACAGGCTGAGATTCCTTGCCCCCAGCTGACTGCATGAATTTCTCCTAGCCCAGGCCTCCTGCCAGCCGTGCCTACCTGCTGTTGTAACCTTAACAAAGTCCTGGCACCGCAGCTCAGGGCAGACCAGCACCTGGAGTCAGACGTATTGCTTGCATCCTAGCTCTGCGCTTGCTCCAACTCTGATTTGGGCAGGTCCCTTGAGGCCAGGTGCCTCACCGATGGGGTGGAGATGCCTCAAAGAGTGAAATAGAAGCATTACAGATGCATGGGGTTACCTGGGAATTCACATGATTTTGCAGGAAACATGAAGCAGGGAAGCAAGTGATGCTGTTATTTCCTCCTAGAGGTTGAGGGTTGGTGGAAGAGGGATGAGGCTGAGGGAGCAGCCAGGCCAAACCTAGAGACATGCACTGCTCAGCTGAGCTGGAGCTCAGAACATGGGGAGGGGCGGGGACAGCAAAGTAAGCCTGGGGAGCTCGGGGCAATTGACAGTCCAAACCCATGGAAGGAGCGAGCTCATCGTTGCGAAGGAACTAAGGACCCGCCGAAGGTTTCGAGCAAGGAAATGCTTGGCTTGCATGTGTTTTTAAAATCCCCCTTTGCCTGTTGTGAGCATAGACTGTTGGCGGCATGTAAGCTGGAGAAAGGCAGCCCAGCAGGAGCGGGAGGACCATGCCAGGGCACGGGGCAGCTGCCTGGATGAGGGCGCGAGGTGGGCACGGAGGGAAGTGCGTGACTGCGCTTGCCTGCTCTGTGGCTGCGGGAAAGTCTCTTCACTTTCCCCGAGTGAAGCCTGCGTCCAGAGCCACCGGGGTGATGTGCAGCATCTGCCACATACTAAGTGCTGGAGCTGGAAGCGGCAGTGCAGGTGGTGGAGCTGTGGCCTTGGAAGTTTCCCCTGGCATTCAGGGAGGCATCCCCAGGAGGATGAAATGAGCAGATGCCGGATCCAGACGAGGCGGGAGGTAGAAGGGTGGGCAGGGGCGTTTGTTGAGTGCTTCCCTGGTGAGGCCGGGACGGGTCCAGAGGTGGCCGGTGCCTAGGCAGGCTGGCACGTTCTGCTGAGGGTCCGGAGCGAGAGCCCGTGTGCCCGAGGTGCTCGGGTTGTGGGCACGTTATTTTTAGTTTGGCCCAAGGCGCCTGCAGGGGAAGCGGCACAAGCCCTCCCTCGAGTCCTCCTGGCAGTGTCTCCCCTGCCAGGAGAATTAATCATAGTGTCAGGAGGGCAAAGTTAAAGCTGGGCAGAGGAATAGCAGTCTCAGAGGGACGAGGACGTGGTGAGGGAACGTCTTGCTGGCCAGATCATTCGGGTCCCGCTGCTCAAGCAAGCGGCGAGAGAGGATTCACTTCCAAGTTCTATCATTTTTGCTGGTTTTGAAGGAACGTAGCCTCCTTACAAAACTCTCAAACCACGGACAGGGACCATTTTGAGCACCGTGCGGCAGGAGTGTGGCGTAGTTTGCGTGTTTGTACGTGTTTCTGTCCTTTAGTTCTCACCCAGGCTTACTGTGTAGGTGAGGCTGTCTCTGTCCTACAGCTGTGGGAGGAGGCAGGCAGGGTGAGTGGTGGTGAGCCGTGCGACGTGGGGCAGTGCTCTTTGATGGCACAGGGGTTCTCCACCCGCCAGTGTGGCTGATTTGGATTTTAGAGCCTTGCAGGAGCCACGCTCAGCTAAGCCTGGTCCTTCAGCGAGCCTCACAGCTGTGTGCCTTGGGCTCTCTGCACAAAACAGAGCTCTTGTGGATGTCAAGGGTTAAATGAGCTAATTAAGGCTCCAGGCTTACAGCAGAGCCCGGCATGCCAGGGTAGCTGATATTATTACTGGGAGCGGCAATCTTTCTACCCTGCATGGCTAGCAGACCACCACTCGTCCTGGTGAAGTTCTTCAGAGGGGAGGAAGGGGTTTTTCAGGAAAGGCAGATCTATTCTGGGATTGAGAGGAGCTGACGCCTGGAGAATAATCTTGATTTAAACTGATGTTTAGCATCTTTATCCTTGAGTTTCAGAGCGCAAGCTCTGCATGCTCTTGGCTGGTTCTTCTCGTTGTGTTATTTATTGCACACACAAAGGCCCCCAGCATGCAGGGACCTCGCTTGGTGACAGTTCCTTGTGAAGCTCCCATGCTTTTGGAGCAACTACGCAAACTTATCTCTGTGTGAGATTCACTTTTACCTGTTTATAAACAGAGAGGATGTGAATTCTGGCTTTGTGACCTTAGGGAGGTTCTTTGCCTGAGTCTCAGATCATTCACCTGCAAAATGGGGGTAATAATAGGATTTTAAAGTACCCACAACAGGCCCTTGTCACACAGGCTTAAAGAAGACTTAGTGTTTTAAAACGCATTCGAGGGAGCAGCTGGGGTGGATCGGGACTGCTGACTTCCTGCTTAAACTGAGACTTTCCCTTTGTTCTGGAATTCGATCAGAGTGAAGGTGGTGGTGACCCAAAATGCGTTATTTCCACTCTCTACCTGAAGTCAGGTCTGAGAGAGGTTTAAAGGCATCTGATGCATTTGTCTGGAGGCTCTGATTCACATCTGTGAGTGAGTAGGGGTTAGGGCTGAACTTGCCTCCTCCTGCAAGAGGAGAATTGTGCCTCCGCCCCCGAGGAGACGATATTTGGAGATGGGCCTTTCAAAGAGACAGTGGGTTAACTGAGGTTTTAATGGTGGAGCCCCATAGGAAGAGAGAAGGTCCTGGGGAAGCATCCACCAGAAATGTGACATGAAGGCTTAGTCAGAAGGGACCTTCGGTCTGTAAAACCCACCTGCTGGCCCCTTGACCTCAGACTCCCAGCCTCTGGAATAGGGAGAAAAGGCACTTGTGTCATGTAGCCCCACTGTCCCCTAGCAGCCTCGGGACACTAACACAGTGGGTGTGCTCAGACAGCAGCTCAGAGGTGACCTCACCGGCAGAGCTGGGTACCCGGGTCTCCTCTCAAAGAACTTACTCAGGGAAGCTCGTGGCTGGGGAGTGGAGAATATCTGCCGGCTGTAGGCAGCACATTTGCTGGACAGAGAGGGAAACACTGGGGCCCAGGCTGCTTGCGGAAAGCCTGGAATGACCTAACTCATTCCTCCACCTGAGGAAGATGGGGAGGGTGGAGCCCCCAGAAATATTTCTCCAGGGGAGCCCATCACATGGAGACCTAGCCACAGAGAGATGTCACCAGAGCTTAACAAGGTGCTGCAGGTGGACTGAAGTCATCGACTCATTAAATTACACGTCCCTAACTTGCACCTGTGGAGGCAGCTCCATGAGGAGATGGACGCAGAGCTCACACTCCTCTTCTATACTAAGACAGAGTAAGTTCCTGATCAGGTGCATGCGACAACTGCACTCCACTCCGGTGCCGTAGGGAAGGGGATGAGCATGACCTTCAGTTAGCGTGACTTCTGGTGGCCAATGTGCATAGGTGACGAGGTAGGGCACTCTCGGAGGTGACCTGTGGGGAGGGCTGCGTGTGTGGACAGGGAACTGGGGGTGGTGAGAGGAAGACAGAGGCTTGAGCACTGGCTGTGCCAATCTGTATGGAGTCTTGGCTTTTTAATGGTACTCACTGACTAGAGCCTTTGGGTTATGAGAGCTGCTCCAGGGACTTCTTTAGAAAAAGTCACCACTGACAGCACATCCCAGTGACACAGAACTGGTCACAAAGCTTGCTCACTCGTGTGACACATTCAACCCACTCAATAAACTGAGTCTGTCTCTTCAGGGGAGAACAGCAACTGTGCTCAAGTCAGCAGATAAACTGGCTGTGTTCAGGGCCAAGCTGGAATTATGGGGTTGACAAGTGAACACTGGGATTTTCGATGTATTTCAAACATTAGCAGAGATTTTGAAAGAGACTGAACTGGGGGCTTGTTTCTCCCAGCTGGTGCTTGATCACTTACCTCAGCTTTCAAAAGAGCTTGAGCATCACTTTCCAACCACAGAAGACCCTGCACTGGAAAGGAATGGATCTGCCACCACTCATGAGGAAGCCAGGATAATTAACTTTGTCCATGCTAGAAGACAGACTGCTTGAGGTCACAGATGACAATGGCCTTGAAGTATGTCTGAGACAACTTCACACCTCCATCTGTTCTGGATCTGAGCTAAGGCAGAATGTCCTGAGACTGCCATGGAAGTACTAAAAAGCCTGCTTCCTTTTCCAAACTCCTGTCTTTCTAAAGCAGGCATTTTGTTTTGTTTTTTCAGCAACAGCAACCAAAGTGAGATTGCAAGGAGGACCGGACATGGCAGCACACTTCAGGTGTGACTGTCTCCCGTCACCCCGAACTGCACCATCTCATTGCAGGAGAACTGAGTGATCCCCACTCAGCGATCCCACTGCTCTGCTTTGTGGGAGCTATATAATCATTTCATTGTATTCGGTGTAGTAATAGAAGTAAAGTGAACAATAAGTGTAAAGTGGTTGAATCTTCCCAAAACCACCACCACCAGCACACCTGCCCTGGCCCATGGGAAAACTCTTCCATGAGTCTGGTTCCTGATGACCAAAGGTCAGGGACGACTGAAAGATGATCTCTTCAAACAAGTTTGGGGGCTTGGAAGCACGGAGTAGACCACGGATGCTCAGGGTACAGGAAAATATTATCATTAAGAGGGAAAAATGCAGGTCACAAACTTTTTGAAGTTGGTGAGATTGACAGAAATACCGGGAGAGTTTTTAGATGAGAATCAAGAGGAGTGTAAAGGTTTGGGAAACAGTCTCAGTTCTTACAAAGAGGCACCACAGTTTCACTAAGGACAAGTCCTACCCAAGTCACCTTATTTCTTTATTTATAAATGAATGGCTGAGGGGGTTGTGGAGCTACAGGACATGTGGGCCTCAGTGTGGCGTTTGCCACACTCTGCTTGTGTCGCTGGGCGCCAACGGCAAGTACTGATGGCACTGCGCAGAGGAATCGGAGCTCATTCCTGTGGCCCTACAAGGCTGCCCGATGGCCCCACATCAACCTGAGCACAGAGAAGCGCTCTGGCCTCGGTCTTGTCTGCTGCAACCATTTTATCCATATTTCACCAGAGCGCACCGAGCGCTTCCTAATCAAATCTGAGCTCACGTCATGGGTGCTGAGGAAGGGTAAATGGATCGTATAATAGAATCAGGATTCACAGAGCCATCAGCATCTCAGCAGGAAGGGCAGAGGGGCAAGCTGAATTGTGTTAGAAATGAATCTAGAACAATCCTAGACCTCCAAAGCCTGTGGTGAGGGGAAGAAAGAGGAGCTGCTTAACAGCAGAGCCTGTGAGAGAAGACTGAGTCCTTATCTTTGCCACAAATAACCTTAGATCACACTGAGCTATCAAAATAATGAGATGACACCTTGGTTGCTCTTAAAGAATTATCTTGAATAGAATAGGCCAGGCATGTGGTGTGTGCCCGGCACATACTATTGAAGTCATGCATGGATTTGCGATCCTACCGGAACATGATGTTATTCATGTCTTCATACAACAAATATTTTTGAGAATTAGAGTCATATTCTATGAGGTATAGTATACACATAAGTGCACAAAATAGACAAAATCTTTGGTACTGAGAAAGATCTATGGAGTAGGCAGTACACTGGCACACTACTGAGGCAGTGACAACGACCAAAGTTACGCCTTCAAATTCTTGTTAGAGAAATAGATATAAACATCACCACCCAGAAATGCTGTTAATATCCTAGAAAGAGTGCTTCTAAGAGGGGGCATAACTAACTCAAATAGAGGAAAAAGTTGCAAATAATCCCAGAGCACCTTGTTTGTTTTTAACTGGAGCAGAAGTGGATGTTTTTGTGCATGTGGTGAACGGGTATTTGCTCTTCACTGGAATTCACCTGATGACATGTCTGCAGTAGAGGACCTTGAATTGTGAGCAAACTTGAAACCTGCGTTACATAAGGCAGTAGTGGATGCACTTGGGCTTTTAAACCTGGAGATGAGAAATCCCAGAGTCAGGTCTACTGAATGAGCAAACATGGTGTGTGAAGTCATTATGCAAAATGAAGAAAAGTGCATACTGTGCAGCCTCAAAGGACAGCTGTGGGATCCAGCTGGAAGTTTCAGGGCAGCACGTTGGAGGCTGTCCAAGCAAGGATTTCCCAGAGTCCAGCGATTCGTCCAAAGGAGGGTGTGCCATGAGTGGGGGATTGTGCCTGGGGAGCCTTTGTGCAGGAGCCGGAGAAGCTGGAGAGGGCGCTGCACCTTGATTGTGTTTTGAACTGAATGACTATTGAGGTCGTAGTTAGCCTTGAATGTCTCCTAGTTTATCAAATTTAATATGTTGCTTTTTGGGGCTGGGGATTTAGCTCAGCGGCAAAAGCGCCTGCCTGGCAAGCGCAAGGTCATGAGTTCAGTTCCCGGTACCGGAGAAAAACCAAAAAAAAAAAAAAACAAAAAACAAAAATATGTTGCTTTTTAAAATTGTCTTCCAAATTGCCATTTTGCTTTATGTGTGCAAATCACTGACTTAATTCAACGTTGGATTTCCTGAGAGCCTCAGAAAAGGGCAAGCTGCTGTGCTGCAGAAATCCTGGGTTTGAAATTTGTTCCAACACAGAAAAGATTGCTCCTTTTGTTACAGCTGCTTACCTTCCCTACGCCTGAGCTTCCACCTCTATAACATGAGTGTAATGAAATTTAACTTATGCTGCAACACCACAGTGAGGATACGATATACTGTGCAGGGCAAACCATCCTGAGTTGAGTAACACAGAAAGCAGATTTAAGGGCAGTTATTTTTTCCCACTCTTGGGTCCTACTGTGCTTTGCACCCGGCATTGTGGAAAGTGCAGGTCAGTTCTGTCTCCGGAGATACCTGCTGGGTTGACATCGTGCCTGATGTCATGCAATAGTGTGGCCCAGCAGGCCAGGGCCCTGGGTCACTGGCCCTTTCGCCAGAGGAGGGCTTTGCCCAGCATGCTCCCCTGCCTTGCGTTATTCCTTCTCTGGCTCCTCAGTGTCTCCATGCAGGACCTGCTGCTGCTCATGACTGGATTGTGGGTTCAGAGCACCCTCTAGAGACCGCAGGGGGATGTGTCTCACTTGAGGAAGAGATTTTTCTCATGGTGCAGTTGCTGGTGCTCACCAAAGATCCAGGAGCAGGTGTCACACGGAGGGAGGGGATGAGCCGCAGGTGGGGAGAACCCAGTCCTTCCTCTCACTGCCTTCTCTAGCCCGCTGGTCCCCAGATGGGCCCGAGGATGATGAGCACCCTGGGAGTCTGGGAAATGATCCCCTGTATTTCTGAGCACAGTGGGCCCGGTGAGGGAATCCCGGATGGGGTCCTAACTGAGTCTCTGGGGAGTCTGAACAGGCCAGTGGCTGAGGGCTGAGCTCAACGCCCTAAACGTGATGTCTGGGTTTTTCCCTCTGACCTTTCTGGTGATGCGCTCACTCACTCATCAGAAGAGAAGATGAACTCGAGCACTATGAGTCCAAGAAAGCAAGCACACTGAAGTGTAGACTGTCTTTAGATATCCATCTCCAGTTCTCTCATATCTGATTCTTTTAATGTTTGACAATCTCCAGGGCCTAAAGAAACATACAGAACAGCTTTTCTGCTGCTGGCGTAGAGGAGAAGATAGCAAGGAATGAGAGAAAAAGGTGTGGGGTGGTTGGTGAGGGGGTTTGATGGGACCAACGTCAGGACTGTCTTGCCCAGGGTAATTCACAAGTCACTGACCGACTGATTGACTGACTGACAAATCAGAATGCTCATTCCTTCCTGAAAGGAAAAGATGTATTAAATTTCCTAACCCTCAGAAACATTAGCACCTAGAACACCTGCCATTGCAGACCATGACGTCTGCAGCCAGGACTGTTAGCTTGACTGAGACTAACCTATCATGACACTGGCTTGCTGAGCAATTAGATCTGCTGGAGTCTGCCAGAGGCACCCCTTTCATGATTCTCATAAGATGGGAACACAATTCTGAAGTGTCTGCCTGATTATCTCTGCCTTGCAGAAGAGAAAAGGGAGACCAAGGTTCACTCTTGGTAAAGAAATACATCTAGATTTGAACTTTTTTGTTCAAATTCCTATCACTTCCCTTTAATCACTGTAGCACATTGAGCAAGCACCACGTTAGGTATGTCAGGTGATTAAAAGAAGTGGGTAACTCACACAAAAGAACTCGTTATCTTTAGGAAGGGAGATTGCCTTGAACAGCCAGCATTGGGTGGTCTATGTAGATGAAGAACTCATTGAAAAAGCAAGAAATGATACTAATAATGTGAATGTGGGAGGTGGACTTAATCGTCCTCTTCTGAGTATAGCTTGGAAATCTGGAAGATACATACCCAAGAGAAATGTGATTACCATGTAGCACAAACATATACTAATAAACATTTTAAAAAAAGAAAATCTGGTGTGTGTGTGTGTATATATATACATATATATATTATATATAACATACAAATAATATATATATGATTATATACATTTATATTACATAAAGTTTGCTTTAAGACATCAGAGGAGCATCAAGGTACTGAGGACCCAAGGAGCCACTGTCACAGCAAGCATATGGCCCAGAGGGAAGAGATCAGTATTTGGTGTAATCTTACTTTCTAGGCACTGAAATTTTGTGTCGACACACAACAATTGCACGTGTTTATGGTACAGTGTGAGTGGACTGGGAGGACACTGTGTGAAGTGTAACAGGCTGGGCACAGAAAGGCGAACACTGATTTCCCTCAGGGGGGATCTCTTTAAAGAGATGGTCTCGCAGATGCTGAGTAGACTGGTGGTTACCACAGTGGGAGCGTAGGGGCCGGGACGACGGAGAGAGGCTGCCCCAGGCGTTTATTGACTTAGATGTGGTTGGATGACTGAGTCACCGAGCAGAGCACTCCCAGGATCACAGTGGTAAAGGGACAGAAATGGACATTTGGTGACCACAATGAGGGTGAGTCCCAGTAAATATGCCAGGCTTTGAACTAAAACCTAAGTGTTTACATGCTAGGTCAGCAGAGCTCTCTCAAACACTGCAAAATCCAGTCATGACCGGATTAAGATGGTCTTCCCCGTTAAAGGGGAAGACCAACTTTTCACCTAAACAAAGTAGAACCCATTCGGGAGGGAGAAAATATCTACGGTGGGTTTTCTGAGCCGTGGCACGGAAGGTGTTGGCCTTTGGGTCAGATCACCCTTTGTTGCAGGGTTGCGCATGACTGGGGGGATATACAGCAGACCCCCTAGCACCTCCTCACTGTGACAACCTGAGCGTCTCCAGAAAAGACCAAGTGTGTAAGGGTCAGAATCACTTCTGGATGAGAATTATTGGCCTCAATCCAGTGATGCTTTATTATTTTTAATTCATAACATTTGACAATAATCATGCACCAGAATGATGAGAATTGATTAAAATTGTGAGAAAAACTAAGCAATAGAATCAGACAATCAGGTAATACAAATACCAGATATGGATGACAATCACTGTTTTTTCTTGGGATATGTGCTGCTGAAGCAAGCACTAAATCTCTCTTTATAATACAGTTAAGAAAGTACATGATGTTATAGAGATTCAGCAGAGGCTGAAAAACAAGTAAGAGATAAACTGTAAGCGTTAGAACTTGAAGTGCAATAGCTGAAATGCGTAATTCCACAGAAGGGTCTGCAGCGGTGAAGGGTGACCCTGCAACCTAAGAGGTGGAGAGGAGAACCTGCATGGAGGGGCAGAGCCAGCAGCCCTGCCTGGACGCCGGGAGGACACGCTCCAGACTGCAGGTCCTCGGACATGGGGCACCCAAGCAGCTTGGAGGGGAAGCCCAAGGTGTGGTGCCAGTGTCGGGGTGTTTAGAGGAAGGGACAGTGTTGCTTCTCCCCAGCACCATGCCTGGCTCAGGTCCAGAGAATCGGCCATCATGGGGAGAGCGTTCACACCCCGGTGGGAAGAAGCCCAGGGAAGGAGCCGAGCACAGCAGCTGCGGGCAGCAGTGACCTGTGTCTAGCCAGGCGCTCAGCATCCAGTGCCCACCTGTCCTCACTCTCACCCTGCTGGGAGGTGGAGCTCAGTGACTGGGATGTTCACAGGAGAGAGACCCTCAGGTGAGGGCACCAAGAGAGGCCCAGGCCAAAAATCAACCAGAGGATGAAGGCAGAGCTGGAACCGAAGGAACGAGGGCTGGGTTCTGGGCCGGAACCTGGAAGGGGCGCACAGTGGTGGTGACCAGTGTGAGCAGCGATGGGGCGGAGATGCTGGAGCCGAGCCAGAGGGGGCACACTCCCACTGCCGCCCCCAAGGCCGCCAGGTCCTGACTGAAACCTCCACAAACTGTGAGCCAAGATAAATCCTCCCTGCCGCCGTGGCTGTCAGGTATTGTGTCTCAGTGAGACAGTAACTCAGACACCAGCGCAACAGTCCCGTTCTCCGGTGCGGAAACTCTTCTTGCTACACAGTGTACTATGTGCAGTGTACCTGTCTCACTCTCAGTTTCTCCTCTGTGAGGCTGAGATGTTTGCAATGTCTGTAACAGTCTGATTTTACCCCCACACAGAAATTTCAAATGGTTTAACCCACCATTCACAGCAATATGCAAACTGAGTGAGTCTATCCTGGACAGCTTTTCAAAGGGTGGCAGCAGGCTATGGGTGAGTGTGTGCTGCTAACTCCTGGGTCTCTGGGAATGCCCCAGGCTCATCTTCACTAAATGAGCTGAACGCATTTTTGTCTTTGGTCCTCAGATGGATGTCATGGCATGGGTACTAACCAGTTGTAGTCTGGAGTCTCTAAACCAGTGGTTCACCAATTATCCTGGGGTGATTTGGACATTCAGGTGAATATCATCTATTCCCAAATTTCTGCTTCAGTAGCTACAAGGCGAGGTCTTCACACTCTGATGTAGAATCAGACCTGAAGAAGAGCTTATAGTCATTGAAACGAAATGTCTTCCTTCAGCAATCTTGACTATCAGGGTTACTTTGGGATGGCAATGTGTCCATGAACTCTACAACCAGTGACAGAGGGAACCACAGAGAAAGCAGAAGCAAGTGATCTCACAGATTAGTGTACAACCTGGAGGTCCTGGGGGCCACAGGGCCATGGGGAGCCAGGAGGGTCTCGAGAGCCACAAGGTTCAGAATCCTTTTGTCCCTTGAAACCAGCCAGGGCTGATGTGATGGACGTGGTCAACATCCAGGAGCCTAGAAGATTCACAGGAACGGTCACAGCGTGAAGAAAGGTCCTGTTGTGACCGAGGAATTCTGTTCTCCATGTCCAAGGAGCATGACTTCTCACAGTCCCAAGTACATGTTTCCACACCATTCACATCAACGCTGATGAGAATGTGGCCAGAGAAGACAGGGAAGGCTCAAGAGCACTATCCTCAGTCACTGGACCCTCCCCAGAACCCGTCCTCCAAATGCAAAAAGAGCCATATGCCCGAAGAGAGCTGGCAATCCAGCCAAAACTCAAGAGCCTGGAGCTCACTGCAGAGGCCTGCGAGTCTATATCTGGAAGCAGAGGACCTGTTTTGGAAGGCTGAAGAGTCTGTGCTTGAAGTCTGGAGACAGATGCCCGAAGGTGATGGCAAAGACTGGAGTTCTCTGAGGAAGTAAAAGGGAGACTGCCTTCTTCTTTCCCCTTTTATTCCATCCAGGCGACAGTGCTATTGGCTGGGGCCGCCCACACTCAGGGCAGGTCTTCTGTCTTCAGTAAGTCCATCATTTGGACCCACCCCAAACTGTGCTAACCTGATCTGCTCAGTGTTTCTTATTCAAGTTGACATCACCATTAACTATCACACTCATGAAAGAAAAAATTAGGTTGGATTTTATTAAAAGTAAAAACTTCTGCTTTGCAAAAGACACTTCAGAGAATCAAAAATCCAGCCAAGACTGAGAGAAACTATTTGCAAAAGCAGAAATATACAAAAACATGAACCTCAGCCATCAGAAAACAAACAACCCGCTGAAGACATGGGCAGTTTACCTGAGCGGGCACTACCCCGAAGAAGTTGGGTGCACAGGGTCATCTGTCAGAGGAATCACAGCTGAAACACCAGTGGGAGCCTGCCTTTTGGGATGGCCAGAGTGAAACAACTGACATCTAATTCCTGCCTGGGGTGCAGAGCCACAGTGGCCCCCAGTCATTGCTGGAGGGAGGTCGAGGGGACTCTTCAGCAGAAAATGCCCCCAGCCAGTCTGCTAGCTGCCCAGGTAACAGATCCTGTCACTTCTGTCTCCTAGAAACGGCTGGCCACTGTGATGTACATTGTCAGAGCCAACCGAAGACAGCCAAGTACTCTGTCCCTGTACTTCCATTTTGCAGCCCTTTAAAAACCTTCCTCCCTGAGCCTTCAAGGCCTGGCATTTTAAGGGATAATTGATTCCTTGTCAGTGCCCACTGACATTAAATAAATCCACCTCCAAATCCCGGGTGGCGTTTTGGTGTTCCTGCTTGCCGCTGCTGCCCCCATGCTTTGGGACGGTCAGGCATGGTCTTACGAAGCCCAGCATGTCTCCGCATGTCCTCTGACCACAGTGCTCCTGGTGCGTCCTCTCACCTGCGCTTTGCACAGTGAAGGCAAGTCAGTGGAGCTGGTAAGTTGGAGAAAAGATATGACTTTTTCTGCCCCTTTTTACCCATTGGTGGCCCTGTGCTTGAACCAGGGTCTGCACTGTGTTATAGCCCTGCCCCTTTTGTCCATTTTTAAATTGTTTTAGTTTTTGCTGTGAACCAGCATCTCTCTAAGTCACTAAGCTCCCAAGCTGGGCTCAGCCTTGCCATCCTCCTGCCTCTGCCTTCCTTCCAGAATGCTAGGACTATATGAATGCCCCACCATGCAGGCTTAGTCTGGCATTTTTGTGTGAGATCTACGTGTAGGTCAAGAAAGAGTAGATCAGGCATAGAGCCTCTTCATCAACATGACCCAAGTGATTAAAGGAAAAGAAACTGTAGAATTGTATTATTCCCCTTTTGTAGTAGCAAGAGCCTTGTGGCTCTAAGGCCCTGGAATCAGGGTCTGCAGACATCAGCGAGACAGGACAGGCCACATCCTGCTGCTAGGAAGGCTGGACCTGAGGGTGACAGAGCCTCAGCCCATCTGCTAACATGGGTGATGGACAGAGAACGGGGGAACATTCCAGATGCATGACGGGTGCGTGTCCACAAAACTCTGCTCGTATTTTAGGTAACAAGAGTCCTAGTGATGTTTCCCTCGTGGTATTATCACGATTGTTTAAAGACATCATGTGTGAGCATAACAGAGGCGACGAAGACATATTTCCTCTGTGATGTCCATCCATTAACAACACTAATTTGTGCACGTCAATCACATATTGGCCTTCAGATCATGGAGACAGTTATTTTCCCAGTGTAAAATTATCACAGCATGTAGACAAAAGCTCTTTGATCTACACAGATTTCTTACCCAGGAAAATAGATTCACTGCCCTTGGAGTGACATTAGATACAACAAATAAGTGTGCAGAGAGTACTAGGAAAGCAGTGAAAGACCCTTCTTTGTTTAAAAAATGCTTTAATTAACAGTTGGCAGATGGCACCGCGTGTATTTACTGTGTGCGATGTGTTTTATTTATTTATTTATTTTTTTGGTTTTGGTTTTCCCTGGTACCGGGAACCGAACTCACGACCTTGCGCTTGCAAGGAAGGCGCTTTGCCGCTGAGCTAAATCCCCAGCCCCTGTGCGATGTGTTTTAAGCATGCGCACAGTGCAGGACTGAATCTCGATCGTTAATGCACTGCGGCTTGGGGTGAAGTAGGGCGCTTGTTTGGCGTGGGTGACGTCCCTGGCGCTGAAAAGCATGAAACAATAAACAAAACAAAACATATATTCTCATGTGGTCATGTTTGTGCTGAGCTCCCTGAATCTGGAGCTGATGGCTCCCACCTAACTGCAGTTCCACAGCGGTGAGTTTCAATTTCACTGTAGCTCCAGGTCCAAGGCAAAGGCTGGCATGGACCAGCGTGGCACAATCCACAGGTTCGAAGCCTGGAGTGAGTCTGGGCAGGTGACCCGATTCCCTGCTGTGGTTGAACATGAATCTTGTTGTGGACCCAGGTTGAAAGGCATGAAAATACTTAAATATGGAAGACATGATTGCATGGCATTTAAGACGTTCTGGCTACAGTAGTGAGGCGGTGCTGGCGACTCCAGCCTCAGGTTTTCAGGAGCTAAGCTGCAGAGAACCCCGCATATTGGAAGAAGTCACCCCAAGCAGCAGCAGAAGCAACCTTTCTACCTGAGAATGACTGGTAGGGCCCTGAGGCAGGCGCAGGTCAAGGTGGGGTCTGATGGCCCAGTCCCTGCCAAGGGTGGGTTCCGAAAAAGAAAATTGTAGAATTACGTTATTACTTCTTTGCAACAGCAAGAAGCTTATGGCATGGGGCTGTACAACCAGGTGCCTGAGAGCTGCATGCTGACAGTGCTCAGAACCCCACTGTCTGCTACACCTTATTCTGGGGGAGTTGTGCCCTGGAGTACAGGAAAAACTGTGAATAAGCGTCAGCCCGGGCTGCCTTCTGCTGTCCATGGAAGACAAAGTCTGCTCATTGGCAAAAATTAAAAACAGCAGAAGCAAGCAAAGCTGAGAAACCTCTGAGCCCGAGCACCTTGGCTGTGAAGGGGAAAGACTACAGCTAAAAATTTATTCATCTTAAACTTAAAGTAATGGCCAGCACTCAGACGGGGATTCAAAACCTGCCTCTTTGTCTCTCTGGCTCCAGTCCGGGTTGAATATTGCAGCTGTCTGGACCACAAATTCCTTATGTACAGCGAGGGACTGAGCAGCAATCTCCTGCCTAACTTTAATAAAAATGCTGAAATTTCTCGCACTGGGCCCTGTGCAAAACAGGTGACAGCTAGTAGCCTGTATTAATACTTCACTTGATAGTTCAACATGCAGCAGAGCTGATAGAGACACAGGTAGGAACAGAGATTAATGGTCTTTGTAAATCAGTAATGAGGCCAGGAAGGTGGTACATGACCCGAGGGCTAACAAAGAGCCAGCTAGCGTGTGAAAGTTCGACACACTCCATTAGTGACAAGTGGAGTGACTGCCTTTTGAAGCTAACTATACTTAAGTTCCAGGGCCAGTGTAATTCTGAAAGACCAGTCTTTATTTCTTACCCACACAGCTCATTTAAGCAAATAACCATTTTGCTTCTTGTTGTAGATGTGTGGAGACTGGTCATATCCGTGCTAATGACAGGTGGCCGCCAGGACCCTTGGGGCTTCCAGCAGCTTGGGAGACTCCCAGAGATTCAGGACCAAGTGTGAGAAGAGCTTTTCTTCTGTTGCCTACTTCCCTTCCCTTCACCTTGGGGTGCAATGACATAATCTTCCTGGGATTAGTAGCAAAACAAGATAGACTCTCAGGATGGATATCTTAGGATGGCAGAGTGCTCCAAAGCCCAAGTTTCTGATCTTAAGAGGCCCTGGAAATGGCCTCATCCAGGTCCAGGTGGTTGGCAAAGCCAGCACTACTCTCAGAATAAGTGAAGACAGACAGGTGCCAAGGAGACCGCAGTCGCCCATGTGGCATCCTGCATCAGGACAGGCTTTCTACTTGAGTGAAGAGGACAAGCTGTCATAACCCGAGTCACATCATGCTGTGCAAGGACACGCACTGGGAGACAGAGAGTGAGCCAAGTCCAGAGTCTGTGGGACACTGGGCGCTGGCCCAGCCCTGGGGGCACTGGGACTCTGGATCCACCCCAGGTCCTCCCATGCTGCAGTCTCCTGGTGGGCTGCTTGTCACTGCCAGGCAGAGCCAGGCTTCTCCCAGAGCTGTCCCTTGGCAAAATGGAAGGGTTCTCCCAGGATTTCCCTGGGGCCACTCTGTGGGTACTCTAGGAGCAAGCGCCTGCTGGGCTGTGCTCCGGGCAGGGGCTGAGGCTCATGCCAGGCTGTGGCACCTGACCAAGTCGGCCCAAGGGCCCCACGGAGATGACTCTACATTCTGTCCAGTTTCTCCCAGGAACATTGTCAGTGCTGAGTACCCTAGGGGCTCTGTGCTAGGGTCAAAGGGACTCAGGCTTCTGCTCCCTAGGGGTTCCCGTGTCCTCAGAGAAGGAGACCCAGGGGCCTGCATTCAAGGCCAGTGTTACTAAGCAAATGGCAGAGCTATTCAAGTGGTGATCAAACAGAAGCTCAGTACAGTGATGATCCTTTTATGACTGCATTTTCCCAAAGCCCTCCAGAGAGCAAGGGTCATAATCTCAAGTTTAGAGACCTACGGTAAGGACCATGATGGCTCATATAATATGTGATGGTGACTGTTTCAACAGCAGCTCACCAAGAGCACATTACTAGGCATAGATTTGTATGTGGGTAGACACAGCCTCTTGAATGTTAAGGAAAAGCGATGAATGGAACCTGTACTTACTTCATAGGGCAAAAGTTCCCTGCCTTGGTCAAGGTAGTCTCTTAAACCCATAGGAGGCTGGTGGGAATTAGCATAATCATTCTGATTGATGGAGAACTCATTTGGATACCTTGGACAGGGTGAAGGTGGCCAAGGGTAATACACAAGCATTTCTGACTCTGTGCAAAGGTCCGTTATGATAATAACAGCCTCCGCTGCTCAGCACCAGCACAGGATAGCAGAGCAGTTCTTGGCTATTCTGGTTCAGGCAAGAGGGCACAGGTAGACCCTGGAGTGTCAGGGCAAAGCGGCAAGTATTGCCTTCCCAGGTACGCTGTGCTGAGAGCTCAGATAGAAAACTTGAACTGGGATTGGAACTCCGAAACAGGACAACTCAGAGTGGTGTCTCCAAGTTCAGTATGAGTACCCATAATGGGATGAATGCTTCAAGGAGCAGGAGACCTTCTTCCACTCAGCACCAGCTTCTCCCAGGTGCCACAGGTCTTCTTGGTGCCACCGTGAAAAGCTGCTGCAAAGCAAGCTCACTCTTCACCATGAAGCTTGGTGGAAAGCTTGCTCCATCTTCCAGGCTGGTCATTTTCACAGAGGTTCAGTACAAGGGCCAGAGGGGCTCTGAGGAGGCCCTTGGAGTCTGTACCTGCAGGGAGCCCCCAAATTATTATTCCAGCTTTTTTTTTTTTTTTTTTTTTTTTTTGGTCTTTTTGAGACAAGGTCTCGCTATGCAGTTCAGACTGGCCTGGAGCTCACTTTGTAGCTCGGGCTGGTCTCGAACTCACGATGATCCCCCTGCCTCAGCCTCCCAAGTGCTGGGATTACAGGCATGCGCCACCACGCCTGGCACTATTTCAGCTTTGATGTGGTGCTTTGTCGCTGCAAGGTCCAGGTGTGGCTGATGAGGAACCAAGGCTGAGTCTTGGAAAAGTGTCAGCTCTCCAGAGACAAGTGTGATAACATTTGCAGTGCAGTCATTCTGCCACTGGGATGGGCTGCAAGGTGTGGCTGGAAGCAGAAGTCATAACTGAAGAACAGGAGCAAGCACAAGTCGCTATCTACTTCTCAGCTTTCCTGGCTTTGTCCTGGAACACTGAGCCTTGTGCGATCCATTCTCCACCCTGAAAAGGAATAAATCTGGAAACCAGCTTTTGGCATTTTGGATTCATTTCTTTTACCATTAGAGATTTAAAAATCTATAAAATAAGATATATTTTCTCTTATTAAAGCTGGGCCTTGGAGGTGGTATCAGAGTTAGGAAATTAACTCACCCAAATAACACTTTCACAATTGAGACATTCCTAATGACAATACCCAGGCTAGGACCCAGGACCCGATTGGGTTAATAACATACCTTAGCTATTTTGGTTTGGTTATATATATATATTTTTTTTTTGGTACTGGGAATAGAACTCAGGACCCTGCACTTGCCAAGCAGGTGCTTGTGCTGCTGAACGATATCCTCAGCCCATCCCTTAGTTATTGTGGGCTGATCAGGTCCACAATTTCCTGAACAAGTATACAGCAAAGGCTAAATAAAAAGAGGCAAATGGAATGATTTCAGGGCTCAAGGATGATTAAAGCCCTCTTACAATACTTGAGATTCTCTCAGGGCTAAGACAAAGCCCTTCTCTGGGTGGCCTGTATTTATTTGGTTATCAGAAGAAGGGAAGGGAATACTCAAGAAGGGAGAATCACTCAAGGACTTCTCCAAATGAAGTATTAAATTAATCCACCCAGGAGTGAGATGCCTGAGGCTGGTCTTTATCTAGTTGAGGTTGGATCCAGGTGTCCTTGGCTGTGATCTTGTCTTATCCTTTGAGGCTTTCTGCCTTCATCTGCCATTACAGGCCTCAGTAGGGATTATTGACTCACAGAGGTTCACTTAGTATGAGTCCGCTGCCCATCTCCAGACAAGAGGCCTAGGCCTTGAACAGACTCACAATAAACACAAAAATACAATTGGTTAATCTAAGTCCTGCTCAGGGATGCTTCGCAGTGGTCTCCATCAGGATCCACACCACAGATCTCAGACGAACAACTCAGCGCACTCTCCTCACCTGCCCTCCGTGTACTGCATCCTCTTTCAGGGTCTCCAGGCGCCCAGAGCCTCATTCTCTGGCCTTGTTCCTTGGGGATGATTTTCTGTTACTTGATGTCTCTATCAAGGCTGTTTGCACTGCCCTGCCTTTCTCTTTGCAGTAACAGGGGATTAATGAATGTTAGAAACATGAAAGAACATTGTCTAACTCATTGCATTAGAAACAGTGACAACAGCTAGCACAGCAGACGCACCCAGTGCTTCATGGCTTAGCACAGTGTGTATGAGCTCACAGCTGTGTCTGATCCAGAGTGAATCCATGTCAAGAGGTGGGAGGGTTGAGATCCTTCCTTATGCACATGGAAGTCTGGTTCAACATGTGCTTTGAAGTTCTCCAAGTTCAAAGTAACCTGGGATAAAGGAGCACAGATGGCAAAATGTGGGAGAAGTTTATGAGGGAGCACTGATATCAGATCATGTTACTTGGCCCCATGCACTACAAGTCTGCTATCTCGGCCCTTCTATGGTGGAGAGAGTTGACACATGAAAGCAAGATAAAGAGTTGTAGTGACCAGCTAACCAGCCTCACACAGGGATAGACATAAACGTAACCAACCAGCTTCACATAGAGATCGACACATACATAGACCTAGACTAGAGATAGAGATGGAGATGCAGACAGGTACAGAGATACTACAGAGAGGATAGTATGCATACGGAGATAGTAGAAATATGCATAGAAAAAGAGAGACAGGCATGTACATAGAGACAGAGAAGATATGATAGAGATGGAGATAGAGAAGGCACAGAGACACTGAAGAAATAATACAGTTAGAGACAGGCAGGAAGAGTGAGAGAAAGAAAGAGAAAATAGACATACAAATAGAGAAGAGATGACAGGGGTGGAGTTAGGGACAAAGAGAGAGATAGAGACGAGAGATGATAGAGATAGAAGAAGTGATAGAGATGAAGATGGAGGTAGAAGTGGGGTTAGAGACAGAGATAGAGATAGCGATAGAGGTGGAAATAGAGATAAGGTGGATGTGGAGATACAGTGATAGAGAGTGAGGTCTACGCATGTATGTGTGTATTTAAAAAGTCAGTATTTGTGGTGGCTTGCTTTCCTTTTTCATTCTCTGAAATTAAGCTTTCCTTCTAAATTTGGCTGCAATTTTCTTACTATAATGTGATCTTTGAATTGCAATTTCTGATGCATTGTTATTCATTTCTTACTAGAAGGTTAGTTTTGAATTGCTATGAAGGAGCAGGTATAGGTACTGACAGATATCACATCTAAATTTAACCCATCAGATATAGATATACATAAATAGACAGACACCCTCCACTCTAGTAAGAAATAGATGAATTATTTTATGTGAATGTAATTAATTTAGTTTATTTTGTGGCACTGGAATGGAATGAGGGGCAGGAACTCTACCACTAAGCTACATCTCCAGAACTTTTCATTTCTGGAGACAGAGTCTTGGTGAGTTGCTGAGGCTGGGCTGCAGTTAGCAGTCCTCCTGCCCCAGGCTCTTGGGTAGCTAGGCATGCACCACTATGTCCAGTTATTTATTTCTTTTCTATATTTTTTTGTTGAATTGTATTTGTGCTTTTTTCAAATATTTTACTTATTTATCTGGGTGGGCCATGTATGGATTGTAAGTCACACCCAGCTGATATTAGCAGCATATCCAAATATAAAATAAAAATTGCTCATGTTGCTTTTTTCTATCTTTCAGTTATTAGAGACATAATTAACTTAATCAAAACACTCTTAATATATGTAATGCTGACATCATTTCATTTCCTGCCACAACGTTGAGTTCAAGTGACTGTTTTAATTAACAAATAATTTTATGTATTTATGGTGATGTTTTGATGTATTTATACATTATAGAGCTACTTTAACATATCTGTCATCTCACATACTTAGTTCTTATGGTGACAACATTTAAAATCAACCTCAGTAATTTTGAAGCAAATATTATTAACTCTAATGATGGTGTTCTGCAATGCATAAGGCAAATCTACACCTCCTCTATAACCAAAACCTTTATCTTTTCACCAACATACTCCCGCCCCCACATGCTCAGCCTTGTGAAACCAACACTTATTCTGTTCTTTACTCCTATCAGTTTATCAGTTTTAGATTCCACGTATAAGTGAGATTGTGCTGTATTTTGTTTATCTGAGCCTGGTTTATTTCACTTAGCATCATAGCCCACAAAATCATCCATGTTGTCACAAATGACAGAATATCCTTCTAGTAAATGCTGACTAGTATTGCAGTGTATGAATATTTCACATTGCATTTATTCAGTCACCCATCGATGGACATGTAGGCTGATTCCATGTCTTAGCTCTTGTGAATAGTGCTACAACAAGCACAAGTGTAAATGTCTCTTCAACATTCTGACTTCCACTCCTTGAAATGTACACCCAGAAATGAAAATTCAGGGTCATATTCTCACCATTTTGAGTAACTTCTAAACTGTTTTTCATGACGTTGGTACTAACATATAAGCCCATAACAACGTGCGAGGGTTTCTGTTCTATAATTTTTTTGGATAACACCCATTCTAACAGTGTGAGGCAATAGAGTGGTACCTTGTTTAACAAACGTAATTTGTTCCATGACTTTGGAAAAGATGACCATGTCTGTGTTTATGCAGGAAAGATGGCTGCAGATGTGTTTGTCATTTGATGTAGTTTGCAAAGCAAAACAAAATTTTGCCAAATGCTTTTTTTGCAAACCAAATTGTTTTCAGACCAAAGCATTTGTGAACCAAGGTCCTACTGTATCTCATTGTGGTTTTAACTTGCATTTCTTGAACTCTAGGAACTCTTATATCTTCCTTGATTTCATAATCAAATTATTATTCAATAATGTCTTGTTTAATATCCAAGTGTTTGTATAGTTTCAGTTGATTTTCCACCTTAGTTCCACTGTGATCTGATAATATGGAACAAATTATTTCAATTCTTTTGTACTTATTTAAACATGCTTTGTGGCATATTTTGGAAGAAGTTGCAGGTGCATAACCATGTTCATATATTTCAGAAAAAGTTACATGTGCTGTTGAGAAAATGTGTATTTTGTTGTTGGATAAAACACTGTATAGATACCTGTTAAAGTCCATTTATTCAATGGTGTGATTAAATTCTGGCATTTCTTCATTGATTTTTTATCTGGTTGACCTGTCTAATTATGAGAATAAGGTACTGAAGTCTGCTACTGTGATTGTACTGGTATTTATCTATCCTTTTAGGTCAAGTGATTTTTCTTTTATCAAGTTGATTGTGCCAACATTTAATGCATAAATATTTAACATTTTGCTGCATTGTTCCCCTTACTGGAATTTAGTGGACATTTTTCTGCTTCTAATTACACTGGATTTGAAATTTGCTGTGTCTGAAAATGAGACATTTCTTCCTGCTTGTTCCCTGGCTCCAGGTGAATGAAGTATTGTTTTCCACCCTGTTGCTTTCAGTCTGTGCACTTCCTTGGGATGAGCTGTGTCTCCTGTAGGCAGTATACGGTTGTACCTTGTTTTGGTGCAATCTTCAGCCTGTGTCTTTTTGTTGAGGAGTTGAGATCATTGGCATTGAGTTATTATTGTAAGGTATCTGTTGAACCCTATTACATTATTTTTTATTTCTTTTCTTTTTTATTTCCTTTCCTTTAACTCTCCAAGTTATATGTATTTTTTCCTTTGGGCTCTTTGGTGCTGGTGGCCTCCCTGTCTCTGTCTAGGATTCTCTTAAGTATTTTCTGCAAGGCTGATTTAGTGGTCATGTATTTCTTTGTCATGGAATGTATTTACTTCTCTGTCAATTTTAAAGACTAATTTTACAGAATATAAAAGTCTGGATTGGCAACCGTGTGTGTGTTTATGACTAAAAAACTTCATTCAAAGCTATTCTTACCTTTAAGTTTCATGGTGAGAATCTGTAGTTATTCTATTAAGCTTGCCTTTAAGATTACTTGCCATTTTTCCTTCAATAGCTTTTAATATTGTCTCTTTTTGTGGAATTTCTGGAATTTTAATTATGATGTATCATGGAGAATCAAGTCATGATCCTACTTGTAGTTTTGCATGCTCTTATACTTGTATATTGAATTATTTCCTTATATT
>NW_004955405.1:41828526-41842667 GCF_000276665.1 Chinchilla lanigera
CTGCTGGGCTGTGCTCCGGGCAGGGGCTGAGGCTCATGCCAGGCTGTGGCACCTGACCAAGTCGGCCCAAGGGCCCCACGGAGATGACTCTACATTCTGTCCAGTTTCTCCCAGGAACATTGTCAGTGCTGAGTACCCTAGGGGCTCTGTGCTAGGGTCAAAGGGACTCAGGCTTCTGCTCCCTAGGGGTTCCCGTGTCCTCAGAGAAGGAGACCCAGGGGCCTGCATTCAAGGCCAGTGTTACTAAGCAAATGGCAGAGCTATTCAAGTGGTGATCAAACAGAAGCTCAGTACAGTGATGATCCTTTTATGACTGCATTTTCCCAAAGCCCTCCAGAGAGCAAGGGTCATAATCTCAAGTTTAGAGACCTACGGTAAGGACCATGATGGCTCATATAATATGTGATGGTGACTGTTTCAACAGCAGCTCACCAAGAGCACATTACTAGGCATAGATTTGTATGTGGGTAGACACAGCCTCTTGAATGTTAAGGAAAAGCGATGAATGGAACCTGTACTTACTTCATAGGGCAAAAGTTCCCTGCCTTGGTCAAGGTAGTCTCTTAAACCCATAGGAGGCTGGTGGGAATTAGCATAATCATTCTGATTGATGGAGAACTCATTTGGATACCTTGGACAGGGTGAAGGTGGCCAAGGGTAATACACAAGCATTTCTGACTCTGTGCAAAGGTCCGTTATGATAATAACAGCCTCCGCTGCTCAGCACCAGCACAGGATAGCAGAGCAGTTCTTGGCTATTCTGGTTCAGGCAAGAGGGCACAGGTAGACCCTGGAGTGTCAGGGCAAAGCGGCAAGTATTGCCTTCCCAGGTACGCTGTGCTGAGAGCTCAGATAGAAAACTTGAACTGGGATTGGAACTCCGAAACAGGACAACTCAGAGTGGTGTCTCCAAGTTCAGTATGAGTACCCATAATGGGATGAATGCTTCAAGGAGCAGGAGACCTTCTTCCACTCAGCACCAGCTTCTCCCAGGTGCCACAGGTCTTCTTGGTGCCACCGTGAAAAGCTGCTGCAAAGCAAGCTCACTCTTCACCATGAAGCTTGGTGGAAAGCTTGCTCCATCTTCCAGGCTGGTCATTTTCACAGAGGTTCAGTACAAGGGCCAGAGGGGCTCTGAGGAGGCCCTTGGAGTCTGTACCTGCAGGGAGCCCCCAAATTATTATTCCAGCTTTTTTTTTTTTTTTTTTTTTTTTTTGGTCTTTTTGAGACAAGGTCTCGCTATGCAGTTCAGACTGGCCTGGAGCTCACTTTGTAGCTCGGGCTGGTCTCGAACTCACGATGATCCCCCTGCCTCAGCCTCCCAAGTGCTGGGATTACAGGCATGCGCCACCACGCCTGGCACTATTTCAGCTTTGATGTGGTGCTTTGTCGCTGCAAGGTCCAGGTGTGGCTGATGAGGAACCAAGGCTGAGTCTTGGAAAAGTGTCAGCTCTCCAGAGACAAGTGTGATAACATTTGCAGTGCAGTCATTCTGCCACTGGGATGGGCTGCAAGGTGTGGCTGGAAGCAGAAGTCATAACTGAAGAACAGGAGCAAGCACAAGTCGCTATCTACTTCTCAGCTTTCCTGGCTTTGTCCTGGAACACTGAGCCTTGTGTGATCCATTCTCCACCCTGAAAAGGAATAAATCTGGAAACCAGCTTTTGGCATTTTGGATTCATTTCTTTTACCATTAGAGATTTAAAAATCTATAAAATAAGATATATTTTCTCTTATTAAAGCTGGGCCTTGGAGGTGGTATCAGAGTTAGGAAATTAACTCACCCAAATAACACTTTCACAATTGAGACATTCCTAATGACAATACCCAGGCTAGGACCCAGGACCCGATTGGGTTAATAACATACCTTAGCTATTTTGGTTTGGTTATATATATATATTTTTTTTTTGGTACTGGGAATAGAACTCAGGACCCTGCACTTGCCAAGCAGGTGCTTGTGCTGCTGAACGATATCCTCAGCCCATCCCTTAGTTATTGTGGGCTGATCAGGTCCACAATTTCCTGAACAAGTATACAGCAAAGGCTAAATAAAAAGAGGCAAATGGAATGATTTCAGGGCTCAAGGATGATTAAAGCCCTCTTACAATACTTGAGATTCTCTCAGGGCTAAGACAAAGCCCTTCTCTGGGTGGCCTGTATTTATTTGGTTATCAGAAGAAGGGAAGGGAATACTCAAGAAGGGAGAATCACTCAAGGACTTCTCCAAATGAAGTATTAAATTAATCCACCCAGGAGTGAGATGCCTGAGGCTGGTCTTTATCTAGTTGAGGTTGGATCCAGGTGTCCTTGGCTGTGATCTTGTCTTATCCTTTGAGGCTTTCTGGCTTCATCTGCCATTACAGGCCTCGGTAGGGATTATTGACTCACAGAGGTTCACTTAGTATGAGTCCGCTGCCCATCTCCAGACAAGGGGCCTAGGCCTTGAACAGACTCACAATAAACATAAAAATCCAATTGGTCAATCTAAGTCCTGCTCAGGGATGCTTCGCAGTGGTCTCCATCAGGATCCACAGCAAAAATCTCAGGTGAATGACTCAGCATACTCTCCTCACCTACCTCCATGCACTGCATCCTCTTTCAGGGTCTCCAGGCGCCCAGAGCCTCACTCTCTGGCCTTGTTCCTTGGGGATGATTTTCTGTTACTTGTTGTCTCTATCAAGGCTGTTTGCACTGCCCTGCCTTTCTCTTTGCAGTAACAGGGGATTAATGAATGTTAGAAACATGAAAGAACATTGTCTAACTCATTGCATTAGAAACAGTGACAACAGCTAGCACAGCAGACGCACCCAGTGCTTCATGGCTTAGCACAGTGTGTATGAGCTCACAGCTGTGTCTGATCCAGAGTGAATCCATGTCAAGAGGTGGGAGGGTTGAGATCCTTCCTTATGCACATGGAAGTCTGGTTCAACATGTGCTTTGAAGTTCTCCAAGTTCAAAGTAACCTGGGATAAAGGAGCACAGATGGCAAAATGTGGGAGAAGTTTATGAGGGAGCACTGATATCAGATCATGTTACTTGGCCCCATGCACTACAAGTCTGCTATCTCGGCCCTTCTATGGTGGAGAGAGTTGACACATGAAAGCAAGATAAAGAGTTGTAGTGACCAGCTAACCAGCCTCACACAGGGATAGACATAAACGTAACCAACCAGCTTCACATAGAGATCGACACATACATAGACCTAGACTAGAGATAGAGATGGAGATGCAGACAGGTACAGAGATACTACAGAGAGGATAGTATGCATACGGAGATAGTAGAAATATGCATAGAAAAAGAGAGACAGGCATGTACATAGAGACAGAGAAGATATGATAGAGATGGAGATAGAGAAGGCACAGAGACACTGAAGAAATAATACAGTTAGAGACAGGCAGGAAGAGTGAGAGAAAGAAAGAGAAAATAGACATACAAATAGAGAAGAGATGACAGGGGTGGAGTTAGGGACAAAGAGAGAGATAGAGACGAGAGATGATAGAGATAGAAGAAGTGATAGAGATGAAGATGGAGGTAGAAGTGGGGTTAGAGACAGAGATAGAGATAGCGATAGAGGTGGAAATAGAGATAAGGTGGATGTGGAGATACAGTGATAGAGAGTGAGGTCTACGCATGTATGTGTGTATTTAAAAAGTCAGTATTTGTGGTGGCTTGCTTTCCTTTTTCATTCTCTGAAATTAAGCTTTCCTTCTAAATTTGGCTGCAATTTTCTTACTATAATGTGATCTTTGAATTGCAATTTCTGATGCATTGTTATTCATTTCTTACTAGAAGGTTAGTTTTGAATTGCTATGAAGGAGCAGGTATAGGTACTGACAGATATCACATCTAAATTTAACCCATCAGATATAGATATACATAAATAGACAGACACCCTCCACTCTAGTAAGAAATAGATGAATTATTTTATGTGAATGTAATTAATTTAGTTTATTTTGTGGCACTGGAATGGAATGAGGGGCAGGAACTCTACCACTAAGCTACATCTCCAGAACTTTTCATTTCTGGAGACAGAGTCTTGGTGAGTTGCTGAGGCTGGGCTGCAGTTAGCAGTCCTCCTGCCCCAGGCTCTTGGGTAGCTAGGCATGCACCACTATGTCCAGTTATTTATTTCTTTTCTATATTTTTTTGTTGAATTGTATTTGTGCTTTTTTCAAATATTTTACTTATTTATCTGGGTGGGCCATGTATGGATTGTAAGTCACACCCAGCTGATATTAGCAGCATATCCAAATATAAAATAAAAATTGCTCATGTTGCTTTTTTCTATCTTTCAGTTATTAGAGACATAATTAACTTAATCAAAACACTCTTAATATATGTAATGCTGACATCATTTCATTTCCTGCCACAACGTTGAGTTCAAGTGACTGTTTTAATTAACAAATAATTTTATGTATTTATGGTGATGTTTTGATGTATTTATACATTATAGAGCTACTTTAACATATCTGTCATCTCACATACTTAGTTCTTATGGTGACAACATTTAAAATCAACCTCAGTAATTTTGAAGCAAATATTATTAACTCTAATGATGGTGTTCTGCAATGCATAAGGCAAATCTACACCTCCTCTATAACCAAAACCTTTATCTTTTCACCAACATACTCCCGCCCCCACATGCTCAGCCTTGTGAAACCAACACTTATTCTGTTCTTTACTCCTATCAGTTTATCAGTTTTAGATTCCACGTATAAGTGAGATTGTGCTGTATTTTGTTTATCTGAGCCTGGTTTATTTCACTTAGCATCATAGCCCACAAAATCATCCATGTTGTCACAAATGACAGAATATCCTTCTAGTAAATGCTGACTAGTATTGCAGTGTATGAATATTTCACATTGCATTTATTCAGTCACCCATCGATGGACATGTAGGCTGATTCCATGTCTTAGCTCTTGTGAATAGTGCTACAACAAGCACAAGTGTAAATGTCTCTTCAACATTCTGACTTCCACTCCTTGAAATGTACACCCAGAAATGAAAATTCAGGGTCATATTCTCACCATTTTGAGTAACTTCTAAACTGTTTTTCATGACGTTGGTACTAACATATAAGCCCATAACAACGTGCGAGGGTTTCTGTTCTATAATTTTTTTGGATAACACCCATTCTAACAGTGTGAGGCAATAGAGTGGTACCTTGTTTAACAAACGTAATTTGTTCCATGACTTTGGAAAAGATGACCATGTCTGTGTTTATGCAGGAAAGATGGCTGCAGATGTGTTTGTCATTTGATGTAGTTTGCAAAGCAAAACAAAATTTTGCCAAATGCTTTTTTTGCAAACCAAATTGTTTTCAGACCAAAGCATTTGTGAACCAAGGTCCTACTGTATCTCATTGTGGTTTTAACTTGCATTTCTTGAACTCTAGGAACTCTTATATCTTCCTTGATTTCATAATCAAATTATTATTCAATAATGTCTTGTTTAATATCCAAGTGTTTGTATAGTTTCAGTTGATTTTCCACCTTAGTTCCACTGTGATCTGATAATATGGAACAAATTATTTCAATTCTTTTGTACTTATTTAAACATGCTTTGTGGCATATTTTGGAAGAAGTTGCAGGTGCATAACCATGTTCATATATTTCAGAAAAAGTTACATGTGCTGTTGAGAAAATGTGTATTTTGTTGTTGGATAAAACACTGTATAGATACCTGTTAAAGTCCATTTATTCAATGGTGTGATTAAATTCTGGCATTTCTTCATTGATTTTTTATCTGGTTGACCTGTCTAATTATGAGAATAAGGTACTGAAGTCTGCTACTGTGATTGTACTGGTATTTATCTATCCTTTTAGGTCAAGTGATTTTTCTTTTATCAAGTTGATTGTGCCAACATTTAATGCATAAATATTTAACATTTTGCTGCATTGTTCCCCTTACTGGAATTTAGTGGACATTTTTCTGCTTCTAATCACACTGGATTTGAAATTTGCTGTGTCTGAAAATGAGACATTTCTTCCTGCTTGTTCCCTGGCTCCAGGTGAATGAGGTACTGTTTTCCACCCTGTTGCTTTCAGTCTGTGCACTTCCTCGGGATGAGCTGTGTCTCCTGTAGGCAGTATATGGTTGTACCTTGTCTTGGTGCAATCTTCAGCCTGTGTCTTTTTGTTGAGGAGTTGAGATCATTGGCATTGAGTTATTATTGTAAGGTATCTGTTGAACCCTATTACATTATTTTTTATTTCTTTTCTTTTTTATTTCCTTTCCTTTAACTCTCCAAGTTATATGTATTTTTTCCTTTGGGCTCTTTGGTGCTGGTGGCCTCCCTGTCTCTGTCTAGGATTCTCTTAAGTATTTTCTGCAAGGCTGATTTAGTGGTCATGTATTTCTTTGTCATGGAATGTATTTACTTCTCTGTCAATTTTAAAGACTAATTTTACAGAATATAAAAGTCTGGATTGGCAACCGTGTGTGTGTTTATGACTAAAAAACTTCATTCAAAGCTATTCTTACCTTTAAGTTTCATGGTGAGAATCTGTAGTTATTCTATTAAGCTTGCCTTTAAGATTACTTGCCATTTTTCCTTCAATAGCTTTTAATATTGTCTCTTTTTGTTGAATTTCTGGAATTTTAATTATGATGTATCATGGAGAATCAAGTCATGATCCTACTTGTAGTTTTGCATGCTCTTATACTTGTATATTGAATTATTTCCTTATATTTGAAAAGTTTTCTGTTTTGATCTCAGTGAGTAACTTTCTAAAACTTTTTATGTCATCTTGTATTTTTTCCTTTATTCATATAATTCTGAGGTGTGTTTTTTGGATTTTGTTTTGTTTTTGAGTCATCTAGCAGCTGTTGGGTGACAGCTTCCATCACAATTTACATGATGTAATGTTTTGTTTCAGGTATACTGTAGGAAATGATCAACTCAAGGTAACTAGCAATGTAGCACCTTAAATTCTTATTATTTCTTTATAGGTCGTACATTCAAATTCCTCTCTAGCTACTTTGAGGTGTATAATGCATTATGATTACTTCTATTCGTACCACTGTGCCATAGAATGCTAGAACCTATTCCTCCTATCAAACACTGGCATTTTACCTGCTCTCTTACCCCCCATTTCCCCACCTCTAGTGACCGCTATTCTTCTAACAGATGATTAATACTTTGAATTCAATTTACGAGCAAGATCGGGTGGTGCTTGACCTGGGGGTAGTGTGTTAAGTGAAATAAGTCAACCACAAGAGTGATTGTCAAAGGAAATAATTTCTTGATTTCTTCCATAGAATTCTGAGGGCCAACTTCACTGAGACCAAATCTACCTCTTCCTCCTCACATAATCATAGAATCTCTTTGCCAAAATTTTAAAATTCAAAAATGCAGAAGAAAGTGAAGTTAAGAAGTCCAGCTACGTTACATAATAGTTATTTGTTTACCCATTTGCTTCAGGCTGCAGTGTCTTAGGGATTTGTCTTTCTTAGATGGAGACCAGAACTACATCAGGAAGCCTGAGCAGTGGGTTGTCCCTGCGGCCGGGTGAGGCTCCTCATTTTCTACTGCTCAGCCAGCCTCACCTTTTCAACAGTGTGTGGCACCGGAGTCAGAGTGCCAGGCAGATTCTGAACTTTCCTCTGGAGACCTGATATTTCACTGACAATGGTAGTCTCCTGGTATCCTGCAAATGAAGATCCCCCTCAAGCATCCTCCTTCAGGTCCCCTTAAAATTCTCCTATCTGGAACCTAAACCCAAATGATGGATTAAGAGGTGGAGCTTCTGTGAGATGAACAGAGCCTTCCTTAAAGGGGCCAGTATTTATAGAGCCATTCACCCCTTCTGCCACTGGCAATACAGCAAGAAGGCAATGTCTAGGAACCAGAAAGAGGCCACTGTGAGATGCTGAATGTGCCGGTTCCTCGGTCTTGAGCTTTCCAGCTTCACAGCAGAGAAAAAACCTAAGCCATGCTGTTCTGTGGCTTCTGATGCACAGAAGCCATACTATAAACGGTGCTGTTTTCATTGTTAAATCTGTGGTCAGTTTTTATGGCAACAGTTGAGAACCGCACAGGACTTGAAGCTTTCATATCTTTCTCACTGGCTTCCTGTGACTTCTTAGCCTCTGTCTTTGTGAATGCCAAAGCCAACTCCAACCCAGTACACCTCCTGAGCACCTCTAGTCTATTCTAGAGGTAGAAGGCTGGGTATGAAGAGCTGGGCCCATGCGGTCAGGCTGTGATCCGACTAAAAGAAGAAGGGATGAGGGCTGTCTGCCCATGTCATCAGTCTGGATCTTGATCTTCAGCCAAGGACTCACTGTGGCCGATGTGAGGTGGGAAATGCTCCAGTCTGAATGCTGATAGTTTAAATTCTCTCAGGTTAAAAATTAAGCAGGTCATCAGGAACTAGGAAAAGATGTGCACTCCCACCACTCACTCATTCAATGCAGGTCTTCAAATTTTAGCCAGAGCAATTAGGCTAAATAAATAAAACACAACACAGAGAATGAGTAGTCCAGTTAATAAATGGACAAATGAACTGAAGTGATATTTCCTAAAAGAAGTACAAAAGGCCAGTAAGTATATGAAAAAAATGTGAAACATCTATAGCCATTAGGGAACTGCAAATCAGAGAAATACATATACATCAAACCAGAAGAGAGAAATAGAAGCAGGGAGAAGTTTAAATATCTCCCCAAATTGCATATTTCATTATGTTAAAATGCTGCAATATATATGCTAATTTGTTTCATTTATGCTAATACTGTAGTTTATCTTTGTTTAAAATAAACTTTGTGGTATTATCTGTTTCTTTTTTGCAAGAATCTTTGGCTTATATCTTGTACTAACTATAGTGAAGATAATGATTCACAGTTTAATAACTGGATATTCTTTTATTGTTTGGTTATAAAACTTTGTTTTATTTTTGATAAAATTAAAAAGTATAAAAATCCTATAAAAAAATTCTACACTGAGATGCCATCTCACCCTAGTCAGAAATACAGAAAACAGTAAATGTTGATGAGGATGCAGGGGAAAAAGGAACCCTTATATACCATTGTAAATCAGTACAGTCACTATGGGAATCAGTATGGAAGTTCCTCAGAAACATAAAAATAGAGCTACCACTTGATCTGGCTGTGCCACTCCTAAGTATATACTCAAAGCAACTAAAGTCCACATGCCATAGGCATCCTTGTAAACCCATGTACACTGCAGTACAATTCTTGATAGCCAAAATATGTAACCAGCCCAGGTGCCTGTCGATAGATGACTAGACAAACAAGATGTGGTGCATGTATACATGGAGTATTAATCATCCATATGAAAGAACAAAATTTTGTCATTTGCAGGAAAATGAGTGGATCTGGGGGCTATATCATGTTGGGTGTATTAAGCCAGATTCTAAAAGACTAATGGTGCATGTTATCCCTAAGATGTGGAATTTAGAAAAGATGACGAGAAAGTAGAAGGAAGACAATTATTAGACAAGAGAAAGAGAATAAGAAGAATGGGGGAGGTGCAGGAGCAGATAATGGGGGGACGAATGTGAGAAAAATGCAAGCACTGAAACCCCTAGAGGTGTGAGACTACGGGGGAGGGGCGGGGAAGGGGATGGTGGGGACCAAAGCACATCAGAGTAGGCACTTTACGTGCATACATGAATCTGCTAAAATGAAACCCATTAATTTGTATAGCCAATAAAAAAAGAGTAAAAAATTAATCAACTAGAATAGGAAAATTAACCAGGCCAAGAGAGAAAAGAAATAAAAATTTATTGAAGTCAGTAAATCAAATCAATCCACCTAAACCTTACAGTATGAAGCTCCAGATGGAAACAGGAATGTTTGAATTCTAGGCTCACTCTTGTTAACAATGCTGCTCCACTTATTTCTTTCTATTTATCCAGTAGCTGTTATTTATTGTGCTCCGCTTAATCCATTTCTTGTTCAAAGAGAAGTATTTTAATGAAACCTCTAAATTTATAATTTAAGTCTATAAATTCTCATGAATTTATGTTAAAATTTAACACAGACAATTCCAACTAGATTAAAGTAATATAATATCTGATCCAATTCTACTCCTGTACTAGGTTTTACTTCATATTCTACTTCCCAGCATGCAACATTACACAGCACATTCTTTTCGTGGGTCCATGAATTAGCCTCAGGCCACAGAAAGTCTGAAATTTCTCAATCTTTTTTTATAATAGATAAAAAGAAATCATAGCTAAGCAAGACTGAAACTTAGCAAGGCAATATTAAATCTTGCATTTGTATGTCCAGCATGCAGGGCAAGTTGTGGCAAGATATGAGTGCCAATGGCTTGGTAGCCTGGCCCTTCCAGGTTGCTAGTTGCAGCCCTGATGGCCTTTCTTTGAGGGCAGCTCTGTTCACTGCCTCTGGCTTTTCTCAGCAGATGTTCCATATTCCCAGTTTCTCCAAATTCCTGGGGTCTCCACTGCACTTTTGGGTTTACTCTCTTAGCTTAAGCACTGCCCTACCAGGCCTTTGTGCAAAATCTGGATGGAAGCCTTCCTGGCCCCACAGCTCTTGCATTCTGCATGCCTGTAAAACCAGCATCATTTCCATGATGCCAAGGACTGCCACCACATCAAGCAGTAGCTAAGGTCCCTTGGATCATGGCCGCAGAGGCCTCTACATACCTGGATGACTGAGTACTATGAATCCCAGGGAATCAGTTCCCTAGGCGACTCTTCTCAAGCAGGGCTTTGTAGGGCACCCTTTTCAGAGCAAAGTTTTTAAAACTTTTACCTTTACCCTTTTGAGCCAGTGAAGAGTGAGGTCTTGCTGATTCCCAAGATGCTTTCAAAGTATCCATTCTATTGTCCTGATGCAAAGTACTGGGCTTCTTTTTAACAAACATCCTCTCTGTTGTTCCAACTTTGCAGGCACTTCCTTTTTGACAAAATTCCAAACTTTTCAAAGGACCTTTTTGCTCCAGATTCTCACTATAAATATAGCTAAAACTTGCTGCAAGTAGCCATGCCTGAGTTTTGGGTTGCCTTAAAATTTCCTTGGCCAAATTATTATTTTACTCTTAATCTTAGTCTCCTGCAATGTCTCCAGACATGGACAAAAATATAGACAAATTTTTCTAAAGCATAACACACATGGCCCTTACTCCAAAGGCCAGTGGAATCCTTATCCCCAAATAAAATCTCCTGAGCCTGGCATTTACTCTCTGCATTACTTCCAGCAGTCTGGTCTTCTGAACTCTGACCAGTACCGTCCATCAAGCTTGGTTTGCAGCGTTTTAGGGCTTCTGCAGCTGACATCTCCAAACCTTTCTAAACTCCTTCCGTAAACCAGTTCCAAAGGCTTCTGAACCACATAGTCAGGTATAGTCACAGCAACGATCCTATTCATTTTCAGTCCACATTCAGCTGGCTCCAGGGCAGGAAGGGCATGATGGAGGGATCTGACAGACAAAAGCTGTCCATGTCATGACACCCAGGAAGTAGTGAGAGAAGAGCAGAGTCATGGAGGGAGATGCACCCTTCCAGGCCACACCAGAGTGACCCACCTCTTCTGACTACACTCCACCTCCTAACGGCATAGTCAGCTCTGATGAGCACAGCACCCCATAATCCAGTCATCTTCCCAATGCCCCACCCCTGAACACCTGAGGACTTGGGCAGACATTCTAGTGCCATACCATAGCACCGAGTTTTGGAAGTTTTGAAGCTCAAGAGAGCAGTTACTTCCTTGTCTCTGGGGACTCATCAAGTCACCACTTCTGCCAGTGTTCTTCCCCAAATCAGCAGCACCAGATTGAGTTCTGTAGTAATTCTACACATGGCTCATACAGATAACCACTGTAGTCAACTACAGAACAGTCTACATCACTACAGATCAACAAATTCCCAGCACCTTAGGAGCACTGTGCTTCGCAGCATGCCTATGCATCAGGGTGAGCTGCACATTGGTAAGTGACAGTGGGCTGAAGAAGAGATGTGAGAGGAAAAAAGTTAATGGCCAGTTGTGGAAGGGAAGGACAAAAGAGGCTAAGAAGAGCCTGTGGCATTGGAGAACTAAATAGATGGAGTCTGAAGATCTGTGTGTTTGTGTTTTCCCCACCCTGGCTTTAGTTTTTCTTCCTGATTGGCAATAGTACACCCAGATTTGAATAATGTATAAGAGCCAGCATCTTCCTTTGCAAAGTCAAGCTTCACATGTTAAAGCTGGGTGTGGTGGTGCATGCCTGTAATCCCAGCACTAGGGAGGCTGAGCCAGGAGGAGCATTGCAAGTTCGAGGCCAGCCTGGGCTACAAAGTGAGCTCAAGGCCAGCCTGAACTGCATAGCAAGACCTTGTCTCAAAAAAAAAAAAAGACAAAAAAAGCTTCTCATGTTAGTCTAATATCAGATACAGCCAAATGAGGAGAGATGAGGCCATGAGCTTCTAATCACAAAACCAGCACAAAGTTTCAGGAGACTTAGGAGACCTAAAGCAATGTCTGTCTCTCACTGACTTCCAAAGGAGGTCTACTGTTCTAAAGAGGTGCATCAAAGTCTGACTTACTTTTCAAATGCAGCAGTTTTGCTACTCATTGCCTACAATCTTGGCATGATGAGTTCTACTGAATTTCAAGAGAAGTTTCAGCTGCTAATGTTACTGATTTCTCTGCTGCCCATGGGAGCCTAAGGACAGGGGCATGGGAGGCAGCACAAAGAAGTCAGCTTCCCAAGAAGTGGAACAGACCAGATTTTGACAAATAACAGACCAGGGGAGAAGCAGGAAACGTCAGATGTACTGATACTCTCCCGGAGATGAGCTTGTTATGTATGCTCTGATCAGTTACTTCCTGGATCACAAGGGCAGAAGGGCATCACCTGCATCTTCAGGTCATCTTCTGAGCACTAGTTGTTGCATCTCGCATACAGCATGGTTTTAATCAAAGGTTCAGCTCTGCTTGACAGCAGTGATGAGACCCAGCTTAAAACCCTGTTCTAACGTGGAATCCTCACTTGTTTCTAATGGACTTGAAACACTCTTTCTGACAACGGGGTTTCCGCACAACTTGCTGCCCTGCTTCAATAGTCTGTCTGAGATGTGACACTCTGTTCTCTAGATCTGTAAGGACTTCGGGGGCTGCATAAAGCAATTGGATGATCTGATCAAGCAAGTATGAGTTCAGAAAAACATTGCACACTCAGCGAGGAACATAACAAGCCGTTCCAACTGCTTTGGGGGTTAGCACACTTTTAGAAAAATCTTTCCCCCCGTAATGGCTTTTATTATTCATTTGCAAGTGAATTGGGAAGACGTTAATGGAGTCCAATTCTATGTGAGTCTTGTATGGTTATCCAAGGCTCTGCCAGCAGAGCTGCACACTATTCCAGTCTAACCCTGTCTCATGGTATAGGACCATAATTAGGAAGGGGTCTTCTCATTGGCAGCACTGGTACAGGGGAGGACATGTGAGCTCCAGGCTTCACCTTGTACAGACCAAGGGAGTGAGGCTGGACGAAAATATTGAGGTTGCCTGGGGAGGTGGAGGAGGCTCTGGGTGAACTGCAGATAGCCTTACTTCCAGATATTTCTCAGCCTGGAGGAAGTGGGCGTCCCATGAGCCTCAGTGGGAAGGTACAGAAATTCTTAACTTTCCCTCCTTTTCAAAATATAGGAATCCCTGACTGGAGTCTTAGTGAGTGAGGTGAAAGAAATGTGGCACTTAACTAGGGTCAAAATTTAAGGGTGCACCTCCCAAAATCTCAGTGATCAAAAATTTTTAAAAATATTTTAAGCTGGGGATGTAGCTCAACAGTACAGCCCTTGTGTAGAATGTGACAGTCCTTGGTTTCAATACCCAGTACTGCAAAAAAATCAATGTAATGTCTCTAAATTGATGAAAAAAATAAGTCCTGGGTGGGTGGGAAATCACTAAAACAGTATACCTAAAGCCATGCACATTAGGTTTTAGGTACACTGTTCCTCTTGCTCACTGGAAGGTTCAGCAAGGCATTACCAATGTCTGAAATCTGGGGATATTTGTGAAACTGGCCCACAGGTTCTAGAAGCAGAGCCAGGGTCAGTACACTTCAGCAGAGTGGCAAATCTTGGGTTAAGTAGGGTTCATGGCCAAAAATGGGTGGAGAAAAGGGTGCTATTTAGAATAACTTTTTTTTTTTTTTTTTTTTTTTTTTTTTT
>NW_004955405.1:41842767-41850369 GCF_000276665.1 Chinchilla lanigera
CTTGAACTCTCAATGATCCTCCTACCTCAGCCTCCTGAGTGCTGGGATTACAGTGGTGTGCCACCACACCTGGCCCTAGAATACCATTTGAACATACTTCCTCTCCCACTAAAAACTAGCCAAGGTGTTGATCTTAGGAAAGCTAATTAATCAAACATTTAAGGAAATCAATTAGACCTAAAAATGTTGACAGTGGAACTGTGGAGACAAGAAAGACATCTCCAAAGCTTGGCGGTTGTATTGTTTTCCTTATGAGCACTGAAATGCCCAGAGAAAGAAAAAGAGAGTCTCATAGGGCCTCCAGGTAAGGAGCTTCATCAAGTACAAAATGCCAAATAATTCTTTCTACTAGTGCACAGTGCTGGCTTTTCCAAAGCGTTTTCACACTTCTGTCTACTTTTGTTCTTGGAACTTGTGACATATGTTTTGTAACACACAAAAAAAGGACAAACATTACTTTAGTGTTTGTTATTTCAGAAAAGGAGGAGTAAAAATAGAATCTAGGTGAGAAACAGACAACACGTGAGAGATGATATAGATAATTGATTGATAATAGGTATGTGAAGATAGATGGTAGATGATAGATAATAGATAATGTTGATAGACAATAGAATCAGCTATTGAATGACTTGAGTTCACTAAGGCAGAAGGATGACATAGTAGTCAACACAACTAAATATTAATGAGCAATTTTCCTGGGCTGCTCACTGTTCCCAGCCTTTACTACAAGGTTTTCACACAGCCCAGTGAAGTAGGTTGCTGCTTTTCTTTTCCGTTTTCATTTCAAGAAGTAAAAAAGAAATTTTATACTTTTAAATAACTTAATGGTCAAAAAACCCTAGAAGAATATTGTAAAGTAATTTGTATTGAAAGATAATGAAAATAAAGCATATAAAGTTTGTTAGAAGTAACACAATCTTTGCTTTGAGTAATAAGTATAGATTTAGATATTTACTTTAAAAAAATAAATGCCTAAAATTAATGAACTAAGCTTCTACTTTGGTAAGCAAGGTGCAACAAAAAATTCAGGAAAAATCCTAAGTGACTTAAGAAAGTCATGATGATTTTTTAAAACATTCAAAAATCATGAAATAAAACAAAGCAAAACAGTAGAGAAAATCAGTGTAAGCAAAAGTAGCTTCTATATTTTAACAAAACATATAAGCCTGTAGCTAACCTGGTCAAGAAAAAGGAAAAAGACCTTGCTATAGCTTGGGTCTGTGATGTCTCCAAAGGCCCCTGTATCCAAGGCTTGCTCATACGTCCGTGCTACTGGGAGCTGGTGGGACTCCAGGAAATGGAGCCCGCGGGAGATCGTCCAGCTGTTGATGTGCCCTTGCAGGAACAACAGGACCTTACCCCGTCTCTCACTCTCTGTTGATCCTGGCTCACCACGGGGGAAGCAGTGCTGTTCAGCCAAGAGCTCTTGCCATGATTAACACCACATGCCCAGTGGTGCCAACCAATCACAGCCTGAAACTTCAAAATCCAAATGATGAGCTGAGCTCAACCCTCTCTCATGCTAAGGTGATCACATCGGGTATTTTGTTAGAGTCACAGAAAGCTGACTAACAGACAGAAATTACCAGCATCAGTACTGAACAGAGGAACACTATAGTATAGATCCTGCCGATAATACAAAGATAATTAGGGAATATCAATATTTTTATTCAAATTTATTAGACAACTTAGTTAAAGTGCACTAATTCTTTAAGAACAGAGATTAACAAGATAGCATAAAATTTCAAAAAACTCAACTTTACATGAAATAACAGTATACGTTCATTTCAACTCTACAGTGTGGATGATTATTGATCGGATTTCCCCTTGCTAGGACAAAACACCTTATACTCACAAATTAAAAGAAGAGAGGTTTGATTTGGCTCATGGCTTCAGAGGGTTTGCTACATGGTTGGCTGGAAGAGTGCAGAGGAGCAAATCTGCTCCCCTCATGGCAGCCAGGAAACAAAGCATAGAGGAAGAGCCCTGGTGAGAGAGTCACCCTCCAAAGGCACAGCTCAGTGACTACTTCCTCTACCTGGGCCCCACCTCCTAGCAGCATGAACAGCTGTGAAGGTCCATGGATTGACCCAGTGATGGACACAGTACTTCCACCACACAGCCAAACCTCCAGGAATCTCTCAATCCACTCAAGTTAACACAAAAATTAACTGGTATATAAATATTAGTAAAAAAAATGTAGCATTTCCAATGCTCATAAATTGTTGGTTGGAAATATAAACTGGTTTAAACATTTTGAGAAAATGAGAACATTTATTACAAGGTCTAATGTATTTCTAATGAATTCATGTAAAAACTTGTAGAAAAATACTCATAACAGACAAAATCCAGAAGCAGCTGAAGTATCCAAAGCATAAGTGGATAAACATGTTCTGATATACCCACATGATGTAATACTAAGTCTATAATGAGATGGAAAGAATGATACCATGAGCACAGCACAAAGCATGGTGTTAATTGACACTGGAGACACAGAATACCCTAAAAAGTATAGTGTCATTTCATGTAATGTTAATTCTTTGAATCATTTCTAGGAAAAATGTCCATCTCACACAAATTTAAAAAGTAAGGAAGAGTATATTTCAGTCATTTTATGATGCGAGCAACATAGTCATAGCAAAAATTAACCACAACTTTACAATAAAATAAATATGGTGAAAGTGAAAGCATTCCCTCTAAATCAATGATAACAAACACTGGTGAGATGTAGGGAAAAAAGGATCCTTCTCCATTGTTGGTGAGAGTGTAGACTGGCATCCTCACCATGACAATCACTGTGGAGATTCCTAAAAGCTAAAAATAAAAACTCCATTTCACCCAGCTATATGTCTTTGTGTATCTTCCCCTAAGAGTTAAAGACATCATATTACAGTGATGAATGCATACCTAGGTTAATAGCAGCACAATTTACAGTAGCTAAATCATAGAAGTCATCTATATGCCCATCAACAGGTGAATGGATAAAAAACATGTAGTATTTATGCACAGTGGAGTACTACTCTGCCATAGAAAAGGATAAATGTTATGGTTTGAGTCTGTATGTCCCCCCACAGCCTCATACAGTCATGGGGTGGAATTCCAGAGGTTTTGATTGACTCCTGATGCAGTAGGATTATGGGTGTGAGTGCTACACACACCCTGCACAGGGTGAAGCAGGGTTGGTAGCCTACACACAATATAAGGGAGGGAAAGAGACTTGCTTGTTCCTACTCCTCCCTTTTGTTCTTGTTGCTTTGCTGTCTTTTGCCGCCAAGAACTGTAGCCCTCTGCCATGTGCCACTCTGCTTTGGAGCCAGCTGAGACTGAAACATCCACAGACTGTGAGCGGAATAAACTTGCCTTCCTTAATTCTGGGTGTCAGGTACTTTGTCTCAGCAACCACACAAGAGTAACCAAGATAATAAATGAGTCATTTGTAGGAAAAAAGTTGGATCTTGAGACCATGATTCTAAGTGAAGTAAGTTGGACATAGAAGGTTAAGTATCTCATGGTTTCTCTAATATGAAACACCGAAAATATAAATAATTTAAAGAGAAAAATTAAAAAAGAGAACTGGTAGGAAAGCGGGAGGGAGGCTCTGGAGATGGAACTGGATCTTGGAAGGAAGGCTGGGGAGGGCAGGGAGCAAGGGGGATGGAAACGGTCACGATGCTCTGTGTACAGGCACCAGGTCCCCAAGATGAATGGAGTTGTCATTGCAGTGAGTGTTGCAAGGATGCACTAGATCTAAAAAGACTTCCTCAGCATGTGACAAGCAGGGCTGATGTCACCAAGCCCGTGTCAAAGCAGCTGCCGCAGACCCCGCTGGAGAAGGACTCACTATTGAAGTGCGGATGTCCATGACAACGCGGTTGTGTTGTGAGTATTCTTGTGAAACGCACGCGTGGAACACGCGGTGTGGATCTGGTGGAGGCGGGAAGAGAAGACAGGGAGAGAAGCCTTGTCATGAGTTAATCTTGGCTGAAAGTGGGTGAGCTGTGTGTCCTCATCAGCATCATCAATTTTCTTGAATAATCTTGGAATGTTTTCATTAAAACATCAAAAAATAAAGCATTGCAGCTTCTGCTGTCGGGGGCAGAACTCACTGACGAAGGGGCGGTGTCTCTTGCTTCTCTCACGCAGATTCCCGCGTTTGTCAAGTGTGTGCTGATGGCCGCTGCACACTCGGAGGGTGCACAGTCCTGGCACCACAACATTCCAGTACTTCCAGAACCCTCAGGACGTTCCTGGGCCTCTCAAATTTCCCGGCATACCAGGTGAAAACCAGCGTTCTTCTGTTTTTTGCCAGCTTTCCTATCGCTTGATAGAAATAACTTTAAATCGCTAAAGGTCCAAGGTGCCCATGATGGGGTGCAATAATCACAGCAAGTTGCTTGAAAGTAGCTGACAGGGGCAGTGGTGTGCTCCATCATCCCAGCACTCAGGAGGCTGAGGCAGAAGGATCTCGAGTTCGAGACCAGCCTGAGCCCTGTAGTGACCTACCTGTGTAACAACTGTTCGGCCTATGACTGAGGTTCGCTGTTATAACCTGCTGCTCAGATGATCACCTGTCTTTTTTTGGTACAGTTCTGTTATCTTATTATAGAGGCTCAATGTCTTTTCTTTTCTGCATAGTACACTTTCTTTACATAGTAGTGTAGTTGTTGCTGATTGTGCTGTATAGCACAGCTCTGCAGCTTTACGCTCTGTTACACACTGCAGCACTGCAGGTGAGAGTCATGCACACACAAGCAAAGTCACGTTGGCATCTCCTTTGACCACTTCTTTGTTCTGCATATTTTAACGTTCACGCTACATACAGTTGCTCTTTTAGTGACTTACTGCGGGAATGCGACTTGGTCATGGAATGAGGGGCATCTGTGTTTTCATGGCTGAGAGACGTGTTTAAGTATCCTGAGTTCTGTACCCAGGATTTTAAAAAATTAAGATTATAATTAAAAATTACATTTATTAAACACTGTCTAAGAACCGTGCTGGGCCATTTACATACCTCATTTCACTCACTGCTACCCACAGCTACACGATGTAGAGGGAAATACGTGCAACTTTTATCTGCACAGCAAACATGTAAAAAATGACAATGAAAAAAAAATTTAAAAATGACAATGATTCTTCCTAGAAAAGGCTAAATTAATTATCCTGGTTTGGTATTGCTGCATTGCTTCTTAGCAGACATCTAGAAGTGTAATTTTACCAAATGGAAAATTCCCTGTAGTAAAATTTTGAGAAGAGACCAGTGGGTGATCCTAATCAGAGCAGTATTTGTTTCTGTTCTTCCATCTTTTTTTATAAGGTTGAATGTATTTCCTAGCATAATACATTTCATGTTTCAGCACAGAAAGGTTGCGTGACCGCTATGGCGCTGTATGTCAGTCATGCCTGGAATAGGAGGTGAGGACCATGCTTTGTCTAAAATCAACATAGTTACTAAGTAGGAAGGCCAGGCTAAATGCCACTTCCTCCACTCTCTAGCCTGCTATTGGTGACTAAAGAAGGATCAAAGTTGGGATATCACGAATCCTTTACTATATCAGATGAAACTTCTGAAATACGACACTTTACTCCTCTAGTTAACGTTCTTCATCCTGTGAAGTGTGTTTGTACTTTTCTATTAGTGAACACTGTAAGATGTGGAGGTATCTGTTCAACCAATAATGTTACACAGAGTGTGACCAAAATATATGGAGAATGTTTAAATTTTAAAAAATTATTACAGTAAAATATACATTGCCATAGATCCTCCTCAAAATGCTCTACTGTGCTTTGTACATCCTGCTGCTTTCTGGAAGGGCTCTGGAGTTCCCCTTCCTGGGGGTCTTGAGTTGCGCTGTTATGCCTGCCTTGATGTCCTGCATTTAAAATGTTTCACTTTCATGGTCATTTAGGCTTTGGGGAAGAGCCAGAAGTCTCCCAGTGCCGGATTTGGTGAACAAGGTGGATGAGAACACAGCGTCATCTTTTTACGAGCCTACCCTTCCATTGGATGGTGCAGCAGCGTTAACTGTTTGATCAAACCTTGCAAAGACACTTGACTCTTCTGCTTCCAGATAAATTTTAGGAATGCTTTCTCTAGATCTGCGAGGTAGGCTAATGGTAAATCTATAGCAGTTTTGGGAATACGGCCATTTTCACTACATTGGTCCTTCCTATCCAAGAGCAAGGGCTATCTTTCCAATTTCTGATATCCTCTTTGACTTCCTGTTTTAAGGTACTGTAATTTTCGCTGTACAGATCTTTTATATCCTTTGTTAGACTGATTCCTAAGTATTAAATTTTTTTAGATGCTATTGTGAAGAGTGTGCTTTCTGTAATTTCTCTCTCAGTGAGTTTGCTACTTGTATACAGGAATGCTATTGATTTTTGAGTGTTGACTTTATATCCTGCTACACTACTGAATTTGGTTATTAAATCTACAAGTCTTTTGGTGGAGTTTTTGGGGTCTTCTTTGTAGAGTATCATGTTATCTGCAAATAATAATAATTTAACTTCTTTCTTTCCTGTCTTCATTCCTTTTGTTTTTTTCTCTTACTTAATTGCTCTGGCCAATGTTCCCAGAACTATATTGAACATAAGTGGTGACAGTGGACATCCTTGTCTTGCTCCTGTTTTTAAAGTGAAAACTTTCAGTTTTGTCCATTTAATATGATGTTAGCTGTTGGTTTATCATAGATGGCTTTTTATAAGGTTAAGGTAAAGGGCATCTATTCCAACTTTCTATAGGGTTTTTATCATGAATGGGTATTGGATTTGTCAAATGCTTTTTCTGCATCTATTGAGATGATCATGTGATTTTTGTCTTTGGTTCTGTTAATATGGTGTATTACATTTATTGATTTGCATATGTCAAATCATCCCTGCACCCCTGGGATGAATCCTACTTGGTTATGATGTACAATCTTCTTAATGATTTGCTACATTCTATTTGCCAGTATCTTATAAAGGATTTTTGCATCTGTGTTTATTAGCAACACTGACCTGTAGTTTTCTTTTTTGGTTGTATTCTTCTCTGGTTTTGGAATTAGGGTAATACTTGCTTCCAGCAATGACTTTGGCAGTACTGCTTCCCTTTCAATTTCTTTAAAGAGTTTCAGCATTAGTAACATTAGTTCTTCTCTAAATTTCTTATAGAATTTAACAATGAATCCATCAGGGCTAGGCTTTTCTTTGTTTGCAAATTGTTAATTACATTTTCAGCTTCATTGGCTGACATTGGGTTATTTAGAATTTTTATATCTTCTTGATTTAATTTTGGCAATTTGTGTCTAGGAATCTGTCCATTTCTTCTGTGTTTTCCATCTTATTAGAATATAGGTGCTCATAGTAGGTACAGATGATCTTCTGTATTTCTGTGGCATCCATTGTGATTTCCCCCTTTTTATTCCTAATTGCTTGAATTTGTGTTTTTTCTTTCCTTTTTTGATGGGGTTGGCTAATAATTTATCTAGAATAGCAAAAGCAATTCTGGACAACAAAGACAAGTCAGGAGGCATCACAATCCCAGACCTGAAATTATACTACAAAGCTACCATGATAAAATCAGCAAAGAAAGTAAACTACACAAGATAGTTAAGATACTTAGAC
>NW_004955405.1:41851200-41853170 GCF_000276665.1 Chinchilla lanigera
AGAGAAACCTGCAGAGTGGTGCAGAAGAACAGAGGGAATGGCTGAGCCGTCCCTGGCAGGGTCAGCAAAGCTCATGTAGACAGTGGCAGGGGGAAGTGGGGCAGCCACAACAGATAAAGCCACTGCGCACGGCTTTCCTCACCCTGTGTCTTTCTGGATCTCTAGGAGCTCAGGGTTCTCCAGGACAAACAGGGAAACCTGGCAAAGTCGGCAAGTGCGACACCCATCAACCATCGGCCTTTGCCGTGAAGCTGGGCAAGCAGCTGCCGGTCCCCTCCCAGCCCATTTTCTTCGAGGAGTCACTGCGTAGCCACCAGGGCCATTTTGATCTGGTCACCAGTGTGTTCACCTGCGCTGTCCCATGACTCTACCACTCTTGAGTTTCACCCTGAAACCTTCCAGAGGGCTGCAAAGGTGGGCCTCCCGAGGAATGGCACCCAGATCCTGGAGAGACAGCACTGGCTGGGCGTGGCTGGAAACACATTTTTGGCACCATTGTCTTGCCACAGGGCAGGGGAGATGGTCTGGTTGGAGTTGAAGCTGAGCTAGACTGGGCTGGAAAAGGTAACTGCTCAAACTGTGTTTTCTGCGTTTTTGATCCATGCAGATTAAGGAGAAAGGATATATCAATTCTGTCTCTTTTTTAAGAAAGTTGTCTTGGTTACTTTTTTTCTCGCTGCTGGGACAAAATACCTGATGCCCAAAATTAAGGAAGGAAAGATTTATTTCGCTTACAGTTTGTGGAGGTTTCAGTCCGTATTTGGCAGATTACAAGGCAGACTGGCACATGGCAGAGAGCTACAGCTCATGGCGGCAGAGCACAGCAAAAGCAACAAGCACACACCAGGGCAAAATGGGGAGGAATGGCCTCAAGCACTCTTTTCCTCTCCCTTACATATGCAAACTATCCACCCCAGGGCGGGTGTAGCTCTCACACCCATAATCATTCAACTCTAATAGCCTGCCCCATGGTCGCATGAGGCATTGGAGGGGACACACAGACAAAAACCATAACAAAAGTCCAACTCCAAAGACAGGATACAGTGATTTCATTATAACAGAAGAGATGGAAGGACATCAGCGCATAAAATCTCATCATAATTGAGAGGATATGAATGCCAACTACTCTGAATTGATCTTTACATACTGAGTATGCGCATGCAATTATAGTACTGTACTCATGAATACAAATGTTTTGTCAATTAAACGTATAAATAGTTAAAAGAATATTACTTTCTCATAGTGCACTTTTAAAATGATCATTTTTATATGAATAAAACATATTGCTAAACAATGTATTTTTAAAGCAGATCAGTGAAACTAGAAAATGAGGACCCATTAAGTTGCCAACTAATTCTTATTATTTTAACGTACACTTGATTTTTTACTGACATAGGGAAATTGTGTGAAGTGGTTAGTATTGGGGGCTATTCAGTTCACAAGGTGGGACAAGAGAGTATGCACTGAAAAATGTCTTGTGTCTTACCTCTCACAGTGTGTGGAAATGGCAAACAGGTGTAATGTGAGTGATTAAACAATAAAGCTTCTTATCAGGACACATGGGAGAAATCTACACATCTTGGGTTAAGCAAAGATTTCTTCAAGAGGATTCTAAAGGTACTGCTTTCTAAGGACTAATGTGATAACTTATAGGTCACTAATCTCTGATTGAAACCTCTCACAGGCTGAGAACTATCTACCCTTCTGTATGTTTGTTGAAGACAGGCAGAGATCAGTTCCAAGGAAGACTCGGAGCTGGCCACACACAGGGCTGTGGTGCTCAAGCAAAACGATTCTGAACATGAGCAGTGTCTGTCAGCTCCCCTCCGCCTTTAACCTTCACGCTTTCTGCCTTCCTCTTCACAGCTGAAGATGAGCACAGTGATGGAAATCCTCTGTGACCTGTGAGTGCTGCTACTTCTACTACTGGGAAAGTAAATGATGCGGATGAACCCTTCTCTGAGCCAGTT
>NW_004955405.1:41853922-41855884 GCF_000276665.1 Chinchilla lanigera
GCTTTCCACAACTACCTAGGCTTCCTCCAGGCAAGGCGGGGGTAACGATTGTTTGTATGCAGCCATGTTGAGCATGCGTTTGGATGAGGTCAAATTTAAGTTTTGAATTTGAGTAGATTGCAGCGGATTTTCCGCTGCATGTGGATACTCCCCATCCAATCAGATGATGACTTGAACAGAACCGAAAGCCCGGGCTCCCTGAGATCGGCTGCTCAGACCTAATCTACACCTCCAGCTCTTCTGTTCTCCATTCTGCTGGCCTGCAGACACAGTTTTGGATTCACCAGCCTCCAGACATGAGCCTTACGGGTTCTGCTTCTTTGCAGGACACTGACTAATATGATAACTGAGACATCAGTTATGTTATTGGTGGACTAATTTAGAAACTGTCGCTTCTGCAATAGTTGCAAATTCACTTAGATTCAAGTGGAGTGAACACAGATTCTGCAACTATTTATAGAAAATATCATTTGCTGCAGTCCTCTTTCTGACAATTCACCTGTCTCTACGCAGCACACACCCACCCCTTCCCACCAGACACCCACGTTTCTTTACAGGATTTCATTATGTCCTCAGCCCAAACTCTAGCAGCTCATTCCCTTTAAGACCAGGGCCAGGTATCCACCTCAGGGACACTTTCTTCACCTGAACATGTGTAAAATGGAGAGACAGGTTAATTGACACTTACACAGCCAACATTCAATGATGCACCAGAATAGTAGAGCCATGGGAGATACCTCTGTTCATAGAAATCTAGAAACTCCCAGAGTCAAGGTTCCACAGTGAAGTAGGAGATTAGTGTATGGCAAGGAGGCCGGAATATAGGGCGTGATTGGTCAGTCATGAAGAGCTGGGAAGTCAGGGCACAGGACACCCTTGTACTGTCCATATCTGATATTTTAAAAAGATGGTGATCACTGGGCTCCTCATGACTGTCTTCTTACTCTTCCAGTGACAAGCTCTCTCTTCCTTTTCTCGGAGCACTTCTTTTCAGAGGACTTCTTTTATCCTTTTTAGAGCTCTTCTTCTTTCCTTCTTTTCAAAACACTTTTTCCTATTTTTCTTTAATACCTTTACTATCTTCCATAAATGTTAAGCTTCCATGTTCATTGATTGTCCCATCCAATTCTTTGAGTGGGGCAGGGAGAGCCTGGCACCACCGGACACCTCACCATCCTGTAACAATAGCACTTAAGAAATCCAGGCAGAAATCCAGTTCCTCAGTGAGGACTCAATTCTGCTTGAGAACTCTTCTTGTGGCTTCGTCTCCACCCTTGGACCTCATGGCTCCACTCCCAGAGTAACCTTTTCCAGGGGAGGCTGACTTCCATACTAAGTAGCTTTTGAGAGCTGGTTCCTGAACAAAATCTATAGGCAATCAAAGGAAACTTTTCATCCTGTACTACTTCTCTGTCTGTAATCCAAGCTAACAATGCTCTCAAAATAATTACTCTGAAATTGTTATGGGTTTTCTCTGAATCCAGTTGGGGTCCCTGCCATTTAGCAAATATAGTAACTGTAAATATCTTTTTGCATTCATTCTAAGACTGCAGTAAGATGATAACTTTAAGATTCTTGTATTCTAGGAAGTCATGTCTTAAGAGGATGTGTGGCACACACACGTCTTCATTGAAGATTTTTAGGAGATTCATCCCTTTCAATGGGTCCATGGTACACTGACCCAGCTCTCAGTGATATCCTATTTCAGTTAAGTTTTGTCAATTTCTACCTCTATGCAGTAAGCATCCCTTCCAGTTTTCAAAAATCTTATTTTCTTTCCTTTAATTTCCCATCAGTTTTAATTTCTTTTCACTCCTTGCCTTTTGACAGCATTTTAATCTTTCTGTGACACTCTTGTCCAGGAGAATTAAGCTTCCATTAACAACTTTTCAGGCACTTCTGGCTTCTACCTGCTGCTGGATTTCAAAGTCAATGCCACACACACACACACACACACACACA
>NW_004955405.1:41856915-41858888 GCF_000276665.1 Chinchilla lanigera
CCGGGACGTTTTCTTCCGGGCAGGTTCAGGGCCCTCGCAGCAGTGCTGGGACCCCGCCTTTCAGGGTGTCTCTGCCCGCCTGGGGCTGGAAGAGAACATATGCCCATGGCCCTCAGGCACACTCCCAGCTTCCTGCATTCCAGGGCCCACAGAGGAGCGGGGAGGGGTCCTCCTCCTGCAGAACCAAGCAAGTCAGGTGTGTGCAGTCCACTGGTGAGAGCACACTGGCCCTGAGGAGCCAAGGCATGACAAGATGTGGGATCCTGTGTGTGTACTGCGATAGAAAAAGTATTTACCTTTTTTTAAAATTAGAGTAAAAAACACATCACCACTGACCCCCCTCAAAACCCTCCCCTTCGCTTTGATCCTTGTGGTGGCTTGTGAGGTCCCATGGGTGCCTTTCTGAGCTGTCCTCACATGGTGGAGAGGTGACAGCCTCTCTTGGGCCTCTGTTCTATGTGAATGTCATTCATGAGGATTTTCTCCTAACAACCTAATCACCTCCCAAAGCTCCACCCTCCTCACACCGTGACCTGGAGGGCTAGGATTTCAACCTGCGGATCTTGAGACAGGGAGGACTTAACACTGGGATCAGAGCAGGATCCGTGCTTTGGTGTCTCCTAGAAGTGTGAGGAAATCACTACCAGTGCTTCTAATACTTGTTTTCCGCTGGTCTTTTCTCAGCTGCGAGGACACTGGTGAGAGATATGCTAGGCTTTATTGGCCTGTTTCACATTTTCCTACTCCTTTCACACCAGATTTCCTCTCTGTTCCTCAGCCTGCAGAGTCCCCACGCCCCCTTCCTCCAGCCTTTGTTGTTCTCCTGTGGAGCATCACGAAGCCCATGTGCCCATCTCGGTTTCAGACTTTGTTGTTTGGAGCGAGAGAGTCATGGCCATTTTTGGTAGGATCCCAAGATCATAGCTTACATCTTTCATCTTTTCTTGCATGTTCTTGAGCATATGAAAAATAACTACAGTCATTTTAAAGATCTGTTTGCATCGTCTGTTTCCTTGGTTTGAGAAGAAATTTTTATTTGTTTTTGTTTTTAATGCACCGTAATAGGTAGTCAGATAGTATTGTAGATGAAATGTTTTATCTCCAAAAAGGGTTAAGTTTCCCTTTGCCCGATGGAGTATTATCAGATCACTGAGCTCCTGTTAGGTTATTTTTGCAACTTTTCTGGAATTGGTTGTCTGTGATGTAGCTGCTCCAAATGTGACTTCCATGTACGGTCCTTTCAACAAGAGCACCACAAGGACATGGAAGGGAGAGGACCATTTCTCCAATAAACAGCACTGAGAAAACTGGATTTCTACATGCAAGAGAGTAGAACTCACACTCACCTTACACTGTGCACAAAGATCAAGTGAAAATGGTAAATGATCTAAATGTAAGGGCCACGGCCATGAAATTCCTAGAATAAAACAGAAAGAAAGGTCCTTGGATTTGGTAATGATTTTTTGAACATTACATAAATAGCTCAGGATAAAAGAAAAAATAAATAAATGGGACTACATCCAATTAAAAAGCTTCTGTACAGCAAAGGAAACAACGAAATGAAAAGTCAACCTACGTATTGAGGAAAGTGTCTGCCAAATGTCTATATATGAGGGCTAATATACAAAATATACAGTACGTACCTCATACAACTCAATAGCCAAAACCAAATAACCCAACTAGAATGGGGTTTTCTGGAGACAGACTGCCGGGCACAAGTTACAGACCCACTGTTTACCACTGCTTAACCTCACGCCAGCTGTTTAAGTGCTGTGATTTTCAGTTTTTTCATTTGCAAAGAAAACCATTAGCATGGGTCTCTTAGATTCAGGTTAGCTGAGCCAATCGCCCTCATGCTTCTGGTCTGGCTTTGCTGTAGGCCGGGAGGGTCTGCAGGTGCCGGTCCCAGCCTGCTTGGCCCCACTGTGGTAGCCGGGGCAGGACCCCGAACGCACCGTCCTGCTGGAGGCCAC
>NW_004955405.1:41879529-41881083 GCF_000276665.1 Chinchilla lanigera
GCTAAACAATCTTGATCCAAGTTGGAAAAAAAAAACCCAAAATTTTACTATGATGAAATCGCAACCAGTATATGTACAGCTTTTCAGTGAGATGCTTCAAAAATGGTTGGAAAATACAAAACTCTACTTATGCTAACACACAGCGATTCATAAAAAAGCCAAAATGTTTTTAATTTAGAAGTGAGGGATAAAAAGAGAACATTTCTTTGGGACTTGATTACTTCAATTATTTAGAATGAATTGGTGTATTTCAAAATTGAAGCAGTGTCTTGAACAAACAGAATCTATCATCTCAGCACTAAAGGATTATAATTTTTAAGGTTCAGGACAAAATATTTAAATTCTCTTTAAAAGACCAAACTGTGAAGAAATTCTTCAACATTACGGCTGATCATTTCCTTCCACTGTCAGAGAGAGAAACTGTTGATGTATTATTGATGAAGTTTGAAAAATTACCCTGAAATGCTGCCACAGATCCTATGGCAATATTTCTCAGAGATGCATCCGACCGGAGAATAGACTAATATTCATCTTTTCAGCTGGAAGATTTGTGGAAAGTTAAAACTTCACTTGTGGCATGTTTATATGTAATGAAACCCAGAGAGTAATCTTCAGAGATAAATCTGTTCTCTCTGAATTAAAGTTATATTTACATAACTAGAATTAGCTCAGTATTCTTTAAGCAGGAGTTTGGAAGGAATAAAGGTTGCAGTGGAGCCCACAGCCCCTCTCAAGCCATCAGCAAGCGGGACAATGAGAATGAACCTAATTAGTGGTTGGCATGCACCAGCGCCCACGAAGGCTCCTAACCCTAATTAAAACTTCATAATTGAATTTTTTTGTCCCTTGATGCATCTGATTTCTTTTAAGATTTCATTTATGAGCAGCTTTAAATTCAAAGCGAAACTGAGAAGACAGAGACGTCCCTCACACCTCCTCCCTGGACGCACGCTCGGGTTCCCACCATCAACGTGCCCTGGGACGGTGTCTTCCTTCCAGCTGATCGGCCTGCACGAACGCGGCACCTCACCCGGAGTGCACAGCTCACTGTGGGCTCCGTCTTGGTGTGTGGATTCCACGGTTTTGAGGAGTGTATACGCTGCCTCCATCATGAGAGCCGCATAGAGCATCCGCTCTCCCCACCCCCCGATGTTCATGCTCTGCGACTTAACCTGGGCGGACCCCGCCCCAGCCTCTTGCAACTAACGCTTAAGTCTCTGTCTCCGCTCGTAACTGAGTGGCGTGGATCTGACTTTCGCAGCTTGATAGCTCACTTCCTGTCGGTGTTGATAACACCGCCTGTGTGGATGTACCATGCTTTGTCTTTTTATTCATCCTCAGAGGATATCTTGATTGCTTCTAAATGTTAGCAATTATGAGCAAAGCTGCTATAAACATCTGTGTCCAGGTTTTCCTGTGTGCATAAGTTTTCAGCTCCTTTGGATGAATACCAAGAAGTTCAGTTGTCAGATCATATGCATTAGTGTGTTTAGTTTCCTAGGAAACTGCAGAACTGCCTCCCACCAGCAGCAGGTGAGAGTCCCGTCCTCCAAG
>NW_004955405.1:41881798-41883369 GCF_000276665.1 Chinchilla lanigera
CTGGGTTTTTCATTGACTCTACAGATCAAAGTGAGGGCAAAGGACATATTGACAATACTGAGTCTTCCTACCTACATATGTGGAATATTTCTTCATTTATTCAGTTCTTTGATTTTTGTTCATCAGAGTTTTATAATTTTCCTCATACAGATTTTGTGCATGTTTTGTTAAACTTAACCCTATATATTCATGTTTTGGGTGCTAATATAAATGATATTTTTTATCTTAAATTTCAAATTCCACTTGTTTGTTGCTCTTAGGTAGGAAAGTACTTGACTTTTGTGTATTAACTTTGTATCTTGCACTCTTGCTTTAATGACCTATTACTTTTAGAATGTTTTGTTATTGAGCTTCGGATTTTCTACATAAGCATTTATATCATCTGCAAACATAGACAGTTTTATTTTTCCTTCCAAACCTGCATATCTTTGCCATCCCCCTTTCTTGTCTTATGGCATTGTCTGACATGTCCAGTTACAATTTAGACAGGAACCATCCTTACCTTGGTCCTAATCTCAGCATAAAGCTTCAGGTTTCTCTCCATTAAGTTATCATTTTTCTCTGTAGGACTATTTTAATATTCTTTTTGAAGTTGATGAAGTCTTGTTCTTTCTTTACTGGAAGTTCTTTTAATCAAGAATGGATTTTGGATGTGTCAAATATCTTTTTAGTATCTATTCATTTCATCATGTGATTTTTCTTTATTAGTCTATTGACCTGATGGATTATGTTAATTTGGAGGAAATTTCAAGTATGTATTTTATTTTATTATCTTCATAGTTTTTTATGGATTACATCCATTGATTTTTGAAAGTTGAGAGAGTTTTGCGTACCTGGGATAAAATCCTACTTGACTATGATGTGTAGTTGTTTTTACACATTCTAAACTCCATTTGGGAGTGTTTGAGAATGTTGGCTTCTACGTTCATGAGAGACGTTGGTCTGTAGTTTGCTTATAACATCTCTATCTGGTTTTCATATTAGGGCAAAGCTGGCTGTAGACTGATTTAGGAAGTATTCCCTCAGCTTCTACCCCTTAGAAGAGATTTTGGGTGCTTGGAATAATTTCTTCTTAAGCATTTGGTGGTCTATATGATTTCTCACTGCTGCTGACACCCAAGCCCTTGATGCCCTGCTTCACCTGTGTTAGTGTCTCCTAGAGCCGAAGGCTTCCAGCTTTGGAGGTAAGAGAGCCACTGTGTTCCTTTGACCGTGGAGCCCCCACAGGTGCTTTCTTGGGCTCCTTCTTCATCTTCTTGATGCCTGAAAGCTTCTCCTTGTGGAAGCAACTCAGGAGAATACACCTGGTCTTAACTATCCTCAAGTATCTGATGTGTAGTCTTTGAGGAAGAAACCAGGCGTGCGTGACTCAGTGCCTGGCTCCTTTGTCTCCACTTGCAATCATGCTCAAAATGGAGCAATCTGGCCATGATCCAATGCTGCCTGTGGCAAGGTGGGGAAATACACCTACTTCTAGGATTCATTCCTTCAGTTTACAAATGTGCTACACTTGCCAAAGACTATATATATATGTGTGTGTGTGTGTATATCTATATCTATCTATATATATA
>NW_004955405.1:41884004-41886652 GCF_000276665.1 Chinchilla lanigera
GTCACTCACCAACCTCTGTCTATGGGTGATCTAACAGGTAGGAAAATTTTAACGACTGCCAGCCACACGGCACTATCTCCACCTTGCCCGTGGGCCATTGGAGCCATCCAGAGGGCTTGCTAAGAACATATTGCTGTGTTCCACCCAGCTGGCAAAAACATCGGAAAGCAGAGCAAGGCGAGGTGTATGCTGACGCTTGTTAGCAAATGCTCCCACACTGATGGGGAGGATAAATCTACCTTTTCATAGTCCTTGTGTTTGGCCTATATCCCATACTCATTTAGTGCTTTGATGAATGAATACATTAATTAATCAAATAAACCTTTGCTAACTCTTAATAATTACCTTTAAGTTATAAATATTTACAAAGCACCTTTTTTAATGGTAATCTCTTCAGTTTGTATCTCCCGTGCTCTGATTTCAAACTCATTATACATTTCTAGAATCCCTCTATTTACTTTGCTGGTAAAACAGATCAATATTTACCTCCTCCAAATCTTCCCGCGTGCGTCTCTCCGTCATTCCTTAATGAGTAGTGTGTCATCCCTATCAACATTCGGACACCTTATTAATACATTCTGTGCCCCAAGATGCAGTGGTTCTGGTTCTGGGAGTAAGAATTCATTTAAAGCGTATTAAATGCTCGCTTATTTTATCTTTTATCTTTGGAGAAGTGTCTTCTTAGCTATAGCTTTTCTACCATTTGTAATTGGGAATTATTCCCCTTGGCAGTGAAGCAAGCCAGGAATCAAGTCATCTAATTTTCTCTCCTGCTGTTAACATTCTAATTCTGCCCCAAGAATTGTAACTTTCTTGCTTTCCTTTGTGGAACTATTTACAACCTGGTCGGTTTCTGCTCTTCCTGGCAACATTCTTGGGGTTAACATATTATTGTTGTTCTTTGGATAAGCATCCCTTCTTTCTTTTGTACTTGTACTGTATTTACACTCAAAGAACAGAGCCGAGGAGACACATTTAGGGGTCAATGTTGTTTTCGGGGGGGCCTCTCCACCAGTTTAGGGGCTATGCTATACTATCATGCTCTTTGACCAGGTTGATTGGTCATAGTAACAAGGAGAATCAGATGATCTTGCTCAGCATTTGAAAGAGACAATTTGCCCTTAGTATGGGGGTCATTTGAATGGAGGGATTATGAGCTCAGAAGCTGAGACCTTATAGCAGAAAAACCAATACCAATTCAAGTGGAAGACGCTGCACTGGGGAGTTGGGAGGCAACTTTTATTGCGCTAGCAGGCAGGGTAACCAAGAGGCTCAAGTCACCAGCTCAGAGTCAGGTTTGAGCTCAGTTTAAATAGGGTTTGCAAGTGGAAGTACAAAGCTGATAGCAGGTATATTACGTGATTGGTTCCATGGAATAAAAGAATCATGTCATATATTGTCAGGCAGGTTTACTTAAAAGGAATTGTTTAATGTTCTGGGAAGGAGGGGGGTGTGTGAGCAGAGCAACTAGAGTTAAATGGGTCCTAACCGGGCCAGTCTGTCCCAGACACGAAGTCCTTGAAGCAAGTTGGAAACAAAATATATTTATGTAACTAAGGAAAACACAAGCTGGACACAGTCAAATTGGTCCAGCACGTTATCGAAGAGAAGTGGATGGTTAAGGGTGACTATGTACGTGACAGGCAGCATGAGCATGATCATAGGCTGTGGAGTGATTTCTGACTTTTGCTATAATGTGCCTACAAGTCTGCTATTCTGTAAGTGTGCCCTTACAATCTGGGCATCATTGGACATCACACATGGGTTGGTGACAGAGTGGACAGCTGCTTCTGGTATCCAGTGAGCCAAGGACGCAAGCTCCCGGTAGTTCTCAGGTCTGAGCAAATCACTGAGACAACCAGTCGGCACTGTGATCTGCATCCCCTGCTCCCACGGGTAGAAGCGAGACCCTTGCTGTTCTCCTGACTCCTGGTGTCACAGGGCTGAACGCACTTGTGTGAGGGTCCACAGGGAAGCAGCACGGGCTGTGGTTAAAGGCTCCTACCCAGGCCGTCTGTTTAGGAGAATCCCCTCAGGTCACTTCTGATCTGGGAGACCTGTGGGCCCGCAGTGTGCAGACAGACCCTTTGCACTCTTCCACACTGGGATCTGTGGGCAACCGCTGTCAGCCTGTCTTTTAAATTCTTATATATCTTGTAGTAAATCTGTTTTTTCTCCTAAACGCTGACAGATACACACTCTGTCCTTTTTCCTTGGTAAAAGAATGTTGAGTTCCTACCTGTCTACCCATGCAAAAGGCCATATTTCCCAGCCTTCCTGAGCCAGGTTTGGTCGTGTGAGCAGGCTCTAGCCAAGGATGGAATCCAAGGTGACCACAGGTTTAGGGCAATGATGAGACTCCGGGCATCAGTGAACGTCCCCGTAACGTCCCACCTTGATGTCCCCAGTCGTGAAGGGAGGTGAGGTAGGCTGTATAAGTTCAAAGCCAATCAACCTTGTTTTGCCGTCTTTTAGACAGACGCTCCCTACATGGCTGACCTGCTGCTAGGGTTTGGATGCAGCTGTCCCCCAGAATCCTCACACGCTCACAGGCAGGGCTTTTGGAAGGTGATGGGTTATGGGGCTCATAGCTTTAGGAGGTGGGGTCTGGTGGGAAGAGGCTGGTCCCTGGGGGCGGGGCCTGGAAG
>NW_004955405.1:41890847-41892337 GCF_000276665.1 Chinchilla lanigera
TATCTGTCTGTGCATGGCTTAGTCCTAGGTGCAACCTGTCTAAATCTCGGAGGAAACCCCTGTGCTGGGCACACGGGCAGTGTGGTATCTGCTGCCCAACTGCTCTGGGCCCTGTGCAGCTGCTGTGTCAGAGGGACGGGGTCTTCTCTTCCCCACTGGCTCCCACAGGGTGCACATCTGGTATAACAGAACCTTTAGTGAGTCGGAAGCCAAGCAGAAAATCTGAAAGTGCCTGAGGGTTAGAGGATAAAGCAAGATGAGGCCTCAGGCAAGGAGCGGAAATGTTAGGGTTCAAAGGAGGAGGAGCGTCACCCAGGAGACTGGAAAGTGCCGCGGTGCTGCTTTGGGTTCCGAAGGTGCCCTTGCTGAAAGAGGTCGGCAGCTTCCGGTGAGGGGGCAGGGCTGCACGCCTGTCATCCCAGCACTCGGGGAGGCTGAGGCAGGAGAACTGGAAGCTGGAGCTCAGTCTGCGCGGTGTAGTGAGAACTTGCCTCAAAATAAAAAACAGACAAAAGGGCTGGGGCGTGGCTCAGCGCGCAGGGCTCCGCCCCTAGTACCAAAGGAGAGGGCGGCGGAGGGAGGGAACAGTCTGAACTTCCGTTTATTGAATGCAGCTTTCGCTGGTCACATGGCAACTCGGTACAGACAGCCCCGGGAGGAGGGCACCGCCTCTTCTCCTCAGTGTAAACACAACATGAACAGTGAAGAGTAAAGAAACGGTAAAAGTCCAGCGTCCTCAGTCTGTGGGGCGTGCGGGTGCTGCTGCCAGGTCAGTCCCGGGAGACCGAGGCTGGGACTTCCTCCCACTCCCGACTCCGATCTCCTGCGGCCCCACGCAGCCCCGTGAGTCTCCAGAACTCGGCTCCCAGGCCACTCCAGTCCCCCAGGGTCATGCGCTCCTGGCCTCCTCCCCGGCCCTCCCCTCGAGGACTGGTCACTGTCCCCAGGGCCTCACTGCCCCCGGCCCCTCAGCGCAGGGAACTCCGTGCTCCGGGCCCCGGCACCACCCCTGGAGGAAGCAGCCCGAGCCCGAATATCCGCGGGGACCCTTTCCCTCATGTCCCTGCTGACGGAGGCGTGCTGGTGGAGGCAGTGCATTTTCCTCTAGAGCCTTGAAGGACCTGATTTTCCGTTTTCCCAGACCAAAATAAAGCAAAATCCCCCAAACTAAAACAAATCAAAACAAAATAAGAGTGACTTTGAGGATAAAGAACCAACCAACCCTCCTCCAGGTCCCCGCAGGTGGGTGCCACGTCGCCGGGGGCTTTCCCCAGTGGCTACGTCATACCCTTGGCCTGCTGTCCCCGGGGCCCCGGCTGCACCGCACAGCACAGAGGAACGTTTCCTCAGGGAAGCCACGCCGTGCTCTGGTCTCCTGGCGTGCCCGTGCCCATGCCCGTGCCCCGCACCTGCCACTGCCTCCCCAGCCAGGATGGACCCGTGATTGCCCACACGCCCTCCCATGTCTGCGGCTCTGTGGAGAGAGGAGA
>NW_004955405.1:41893929-41894982 GCF_000276665.1 Chinchilla lanigera
GGAAACACAGACCATAAAGGCCACACTTCCTTTCCTTCAGGATGGCCCCCATGCGAGCCCCTCCTGCCCGCACTGTGGCTCTCAGCTCCTGGTCCCTAACCTCCTGGGACCGTGGCCAGCACAGCAGAGATGCGGGGTGAGGCCCACAGCCAGGGGGCACTGTGGATGGAGTGTCAAGCGTGGCCAGCCGTCTGCTGAGGGACCCAGGCAGCCCTGGCACCACCTGGACCTCACGGAGAGGCTCACAGGGCCTGGGCCGCAGCCCGAGCTCCCCCAGAAGACGTCTTTGATGTGCTCCAACAGCGAGCAGGGATGTGCGGCCCAACAAAGCCCAAACGTCACCGCTCCTTCAGCTGAAGTGCGGGGCAGCTAGTGGCGTCTCAGTGGCCGCCTAAGTGCCCCGTGTCCTCTCCACAGTGCAGGGGCCGAGTGACGCTGACTGGGCATGAGGGAGGGCGAGGACGAGGACCGATCTGCTCTGTCACAAACACATTTCCCCGGGCTTAGCTGGGCGCACAGCTCAAACCCTCGGGCAGGGCAGGGCAGTGGGCGCAGGCAGCAGCCCCCGGGGTCAGAGCTGCCTCCTTTTCCCGTTCCCCAAGCCCGTGTCCTCCCAGAACTCTGGTCCCGAGGCCTCAGCGTGATCTGCGAGCCCCCCATCCCTGCCCCAGGTGGACATCCACTCCCCTCACCTGTGCGTCCAGCTCCATGATGTGAGCCACCTTGTTCCAGCCGAAGCCCACGAACCTGCGGTCATACTCAGGGCAGTCCCGCCTCACCACAACATAGGGCTCGAAGTCGGCCTCCCACTCCACCCGGTAAGGCGTGGTGGCGGTCCGCCACTTGGCGAAGTTGGTGGGTGCATGGCCTTTTGTCCAGACGTGGTACCTGGGACACATGGAGAAAAGCCACTGAGCGTGCGTCAGGAACCCGGCTCTGCGCACCTGCTCCTGGGCGGGAGCTGGGGGAGCTGAGCTATGCTGCCTGGCTCGTGTTGTTGCTGCAGCCCGGAGCTCCTGCTGCCCTTGTCTGCGCCCTGTGGAGATGCTCCCT
>NW_004955405.1:41918171-41919028 GCF_000276665.1 Chinchilla lanigera
TCCTTCCCTCCCTCCATCATCCATCCTCCCATCCATCCATCCATCCATCCATCCATCCTCTCACCCTCCCTTCCATCCATCCATCTAATTGGTTCTTTCTGGAGGACTCTGACAAATGAACACAAAGACATACCACTCATATGCAATTACAAAAGAGACCATGGAACAGTACTGTACCCTATGTATAGAAGGTTGGATAAGAATAGCATCTCTATGTGGACGGAGGAATAAGAAATAAGACTTTAAGTAAAGGGCTGCCAATGGTCTCAGAGCTGAGGGACAGGGTGGGCAGGGTACAGATGATACCACCCAGAGAAGGCTGGGGGTCAGCACAGAGGCCTCAGAGTGCTATTCTGGATGGTGGTTTAACGGTGCACATTGGAGTATGCTAATCAGCCTGGATCAGCAAAGCTCTGGGTTCCAATTCTACCCCCACCTCTTCCCAACTCCATCACCCAAATATCCTAAAACATTCCAACCTCTATTTCCTACTCTGCTGAAAGGAAGTAATGCTGCCTGCTGCAAAAGATGGTGAGACAAACGATGTCACGGAGTTGTAACAATTAAGTTCATGTGACCGCCTCACTCGACCACGGGTGCCCAGGTACCAGGCTGGACATTATTTTGTGAGTTAGTCCGTGATGAGCCTGGGCTCTGAGCCAGCCAGCTCACAGAGCAGATGCCTGCCCAGGGGTGGGCCATCCACCCTCCAGGGGCAGCAGAGAGCACAGAGTGGAGGCTGGATCCGGCCCTTTCCCGCCTGTCTTCTGCTCACCCTGCTGCCCTGCTAGTTCTCAAGCTTGCAGGCTCGCACTGAAGGACGCTGCTGCTCTCCTGAGGCTCCAGCCAGCACACTG
>NW_004955405.1:41920203-41921905 GCF_000276665.1 Chinchilla lanigera
GATGTCCTGCACACTGGGGCTTCTCATACGGCACGGACTGCTGCTCCGCGGTGTGGCGGCCATGACTCTGTCTCCTGATGCACAGGTTTCCATTGCCTCTTCGTTTCACAAGTCCTGTTCATAAAAGAAACAAGTTCCTTCCCAGACGGCAATGCGCCACTGTGCAGGGAAGGAGAACACAGAGCAGCCTCTCCTCGCTGCCTGGAAGTGTGGACTCCGGGGCAGTGCTTGAGTGTGAGGTTGTGTCCCACACCTACCATTTCCCGGCCTGTCACCTGTGCCAGTTCTCATTTTTCTTTGCCAGAGGAGGCAGAGGTGCGGAGACGGAAAGGTCCCTGGAGAGCCGAGGTGCCTTTCATCAGATGCGGAGCCTGGGGCCTGCAGCTCTGCTTTCTGGCGTTCACCACATCAGGGCTTTTGGTTGTTCTACCTTTTGCCATAAATGGGGTGAAGATCATGGAGTGGACCCTGCAGTGTGTGAAGAACTCTGGCGCAGCGCTGACCACAGGGCATGGCAGAGGGCACCATCAGGGCGGGACGCTGCCTGTGTGTGGCCTCCCTGTGCCCGGTGTCCAGCCTCGTGCTGGCCCCACAGTGACCCCTGGGCAGGTACTCACCCTTGGTGGACTCCAGACCAGGAGCAGGCAGGGAGCAGATCCCACCGCTGGGGCTGGGCAGGGAATGGCCCACTGTGGGGTCTTGCCAAGGCTGGGAAGCGGCTGGTCTGGGGTCCAGGTCAGCTTGAGTGAAGGTCACAGAGCTGTCAGGGGCGGGCACCACACGTCTCTACTTGCCAGTCACACTGCTGTCTGCCCACACTGCTCTCTTAGCAAGCGGGACCCGGCTTTTTCCCAGGGCTCCGAGGGCCATGCCCAACCCACCAGAACTTCGGGCCTCGCCTCAGCTGACAGCATGGCGGTCCTCATGACTCCTAAGACCCAGGGATGGGCTCCAGCATGGCTGTGTCCAGGAAAGGCCAACAGAGGCCTCTGGCAGAGATGCAGAGAAGGACGTGTTCTCCCTTCAACCTGGGATCTTCGGAGCTCGACAGCCCTGCTTGCTCTGCTTATTGTCCTCAGGGCTCTTCTCCTCCTGCAAGGAGCAGCTGGTTCTGCTCTTCCCAGGCGGCCTGTGTCCTGCACCGGAGCGTGGGCTCAAGGAGAGCGGCAGCCTGCGTGGTCTCGTTCATGACTGCAGAGACGCCTGGCTCCTGTCTGCTGACAGGCGGAGCTCGCCATCCTGGCTGGGGAGAGGGGAGTGGCAGGGCTGGCCGCTCGCCCGGGCAACTGTACCTGAGGGTGCCGTGCAGAGCGCGAGACGCAGCACCCTGTGCCTGAGGTGTGGAGCGGCGTGGTATCTCGGTCTTACTACTGTGTACTTCTAGGATCTCACTATTCACTTTAGAAATATTACTGGGTAGTAACAGTGATGGTGTTCAACTAAAGTAACCCCCACGAAGTGAATTCGTGGCTTAAAAAGCACTTCACCTTGTCACCCGAAGTATGGACACGAAGTCCAAGTGGATGTAAAGAAATGATTTGCAAGAGAAATAAATACGAACGGAGGAAAGGACCAGCCTCCTTCTGGGGGAACCTGATAATGCTGTAGGTGGACGTGGCCTCCCCAGGTCCAGTGTGAGTGGACACAGTGACTCGACTCAGAGACACAGCATGGAAGAAGAGACAGCAACATTATGGCGGGG
>NW_004955405.1:41922335-41924288 GCF_000276665.1 Chinchilla lanigera
TGGGAAACCGGAACTGGACGTGGGTGTGGGGGACTCTCTACGGTTTCTGCACCCTCCTGTAAGCCTAAGCATCTTCCCAATACAGCTTGGAAGGAGACAGAACACAAGACAAGCTCGTGCGACCACAGAGCAGCTGGCTGGCGCTGGCCCAGTTCTGTTCCATTGGGGCAGAGAAAGGAGTATCGAGAAACTGGTAGAAACTTAAATTCTCCGGAGTGTCTGGAGTCTGGGTTTCTAATGACGGTGGCTAGCGAGGGCTCCACACCTGGTGTTTCCTGTCTGGAGATCTTGCCTGGGTGGTACAGAGGTGTGATTCACAGATACTGCAGACTGCGGCAGCCGGGACACAGACCACAGCCTCCATAGCACTTTGGGACAGCCTGGAACTTTGCAAAGTTTCACTAAACTCAGTGAAAAGAATACAGAAGTCTCTTTGAAGACTTAAATTTCTTTCGTAAACATGAAAGATAATAAAGTCCACTAAGGGAAACACTTGCTTTTTCTGCCTTGGCAAAAAGAGCTGAGACAGAGACACAAAAAATAATACAGTAACAAAATGAAGCCAACTCCTTCATCAGCAAAAACTGCAGAGAGTGCAGGGGTCAGAGCAGAGGCCCTGAAGTGACACATCTTGGACAGGATTCACCAAGGTTCACTATCAAACTGTACCAAAGGACGGGACTTGGACAAATCTGCTGGATTCAGATTCAGTAAGGAGATCTCCCAAGGAGCACTTATACACGAGCCCTGAACGTGCATGACCTGGAGAAGCACTATTCAAACAGAGCTCTCCTCTTACCAAAGCTGACACCGTTCAGGGAGAAGACATGCAAGGAACTGAGGAGGCTGTGGTTGTTTTAGCCAGGTGACAAAAGGACTCCAGGACTTGGGCCCAGGGAGCGCCTACCTCAGACTGCTTTGCCCCCCGCCATGGGCCAGCCTGCAGCAGCATGAGCAGGGCCGTCTGATGCCACTGGCCAGCTGACTGCATGAAAACAACACTGAACACTTCGTAGCACCTTCCCTCGCCGCGGTGTGCTGACTGGGACAGCGAAGCCAGGAACCCGTGGCCCACGCGGGGCTCTGCCGGTGCCTCCAGCGCAGGACCAGCTGGGCCAGGGCGCACTGTGCGTGTGTTCATAGCAAGATGGCTGTCGGCACCACTGTCTCAAGCTTCAGAAGAAAACACACATTTTTAGGCTGATCCTTTCATGAGTAGGAGACAAGTGAGAACATAAATACTTTAAGAAAGAAATTTCTGATACAGAGGTTCTAAAAATACATGTCTGAAATTGTTTCCATTGTCGTGGAACTATAAAGCCAGAAATGATGACTATCAAAACTCTTATTCCCACGTACTAGGAAAGCTTCAAAACAAATATTTTTAACCTTCAAAATCAACTTCCAAATAAAGAATTAGAGTAGGTTTTGAACATGTTTGTTAAAAGCATGAAAATGTTAAGAATATTTAATAAATTAGGAAAGTCCAAATGATTGTCAGAAAGGATTTAAGTTCACTACCTGAATGCTATCAAAATATCGAAATATTTGTGTGATTTGGGGGTCAAATTAAAAAAATGTACTAAGCAAGCCAACAATGTACTCTCTTTCCATTTAGATCTGCATAGTTCAGTAAGGGGTCTTTTTAAAAATGGTGACCATTGAAGCACATACTTGTCTGTGGCATGCCCCTAAAGCCAAGCGCATGACTCACGTGTCACAAAACACTAGCCCGACCTTTGAAAAACAATGAAGCATATTCAACAACACTGCTATATTTAAAAATATCAATGGTAATGTTTCCATAAGGGTAAAGGGCTTTCTGCTATTAAATTAACTTGAAAATAAACATATAACAAAATGAAACCTTATAGCTTCTATGTTTATAATATATTTGGAAAGTGATAAAATATGTGTGTTTTGAAATAGGTCAGCTCAGAAGTACGTCAGCAC
>NW_004955405.1:41925938-41927428 GCF_000276665.1 Chinchilla lanigera
AAGGAGTTCTGGCTTGACTGTGGTAATTCCGGATTTTAGGTTTTTCCCCAGACCCACTGTTGTTTCTCTCTGGACCCATCCCGATCTTCCAGAACCAACCCCAGCACTTGTCACTCTTGTCCCCCGCCTGTCTCTCCCTGCCTCCATGGTCACCTCCAAGAAGCTAAGGTGCAGCACGGCCTCGTCTTCCTCGCAGCTGGAAGCCCGCACGTGTCTGAGTGGTCTCAGATGTTGTAAAACCTGAGTCATGGGCTGTTCTCCTATGAAAATGCTACAGGTTCTCCCCGGGAAACAGAATTTTCCTGGGTAGATGGCATGATTCCTCTTGGATTTTCTTTTCTGCTTTAGTGATTTTCTTTCAGGTGTACTCAGATCCCAGTTTAAGAAGGTTACGTTTGTAACTCAGCCATGGAGTTTGTTGGTTAAAAGTCAAATGCCCTTTCAAGGAGGCGATGTGCTAAGGCTGAGTTCTGAGTTCACCCTCAAAACCCGTCCAGGCCAACAAGGGCTCCACAGGACACTCCCACAAGAGCATCGTGTCAGACACTGTTTTCCTGGAAAAATGTCCCAGTAGAACCTCAGCCCCGGAAAGAGCTCTGGACCACAGGTCGACAGATGCGAGTCAGCTCTGCAGTGCTCAGCAGGAGATTTCGGGCAAGGCAATGATGTAATCCATAGGAGTCTTGATTTTCTGACCAGGTAAGATTCACCTCGTCTGGATTTTCTTACAGCAATTGCATGCCTGGAACACCATCCCCACCCAATCCCCTCCCAAACTCCTCTACCTTCAAGGTCCAGGACTGAGTTGGGAGGGGACTTCCTCTGCAGTGAAGGTCCTGTGCCCGCAGGTGTCCCCATGGTCTGCCCACGCAGCATCCCTCACACTCTTCCCGACTCCCGCTCGGGTTCCCGTCCTCCCGCACAGCCCATCCTCCCCCTTGCTGGAAGAGTGGCATCCAGACAGGATGGCGAGGGGCAGGCAGGGTGAGGAGAGGAAGCAGAAGGAGCGGAGCTCAGCTTCTTGGAGTCTGGATGGGCCGAGTCAGGACAGAGCCAGAGGACAAGCTTCTTTCACCTCCCTGCTGGCTCCCACCAGAGTGCAATCTCCCCAAGGGCAGGCACCAGGGCTCGCTGAGCTCACTCCAGCCACACCCTCAACCCTGTGCTGGCCAGGCTTTTGTTGTGTAATGGTCCACGGGTGCCTCGAGCCTAGGACAGGTCTCCCCTGCACAAGCGCAGTCCACGCCCAGGCCCCAAGGCCTATGGACCTTAGCTGTCTCTGCAGAGTCTGCGCTCCTCTGCCGCTCCCCTTTCTCCTGTAATTTATGACTCTGCCGGGGAAGACGGAGAGTCATCCAGCCTTAGGGCTGCAGAGATACAAGTGAAGGTCTTTGAAACACACAAGACTGAGGGGAAGGCAGCGCATTTCTGCGAGCCCTGGAGAGGCCTGGCTGAGGACGGCAGGGTCTGGGATGGGCAAGAACAATGCC
>NW_004955405.1:41928117-41933239 GCF_000276665.1 Chinchilla lanigera
ATTTGGCCTTTGCTTTCAAGTTTCTGATCCACTTAGAATGGGTTTCATGCACGGTGTGGGACAGGGATCTGTTTCACCCTTTTTCCCCATAGGGATGATCTGGTGTCTCTGCACCATTCATGGAAAGTTAAGTCCTTTCTGTGACGATCGGTAGATGCCCCTTCCTCTCACGTCAATCCCTGTGGCTCTGAGGGTCTCCTCCCGCTCTCATCGCCCTGTACCTAATTACTTGTCACACCCTCGGTGCCTGACCTCTGACCTCTGCTAGAGATCCTCAGCAGTTACCGCACATGAGAAATTGGAACACGAATGAACATTCCCACATCTACTTCGGTGATCACACGGTGCTTCTCCCCTAATCTATTAACACGCTCGGTGACACTGGAGGATTTCTCCAATGTTAAATCACCCTTGTCTTTTCTGGAAGAAATCCAACGTGGCCAACATGCATTACCTATTTTCCACATGGCTGCATTTGGTTTGCTAATATTTTGCTTCAGATTTTTGCATCCATATTCATGAGTGACACTGGCCTGTAATTTTCCATTCTGTAAACTCTTCTGGTCTAATTTTGGAATCAAGGATCTCCTGGCTTGTTGATGGGTAAGCGTTTCTCTTCTGCTGTTCTCTGGAAACCCTAAGCTGATAAATATGTACTGATTAAAAAAACTGGTAGAACTTATTTCTTCTCAGTAGCCAATAGTGCTGTGTGTTTTAGAAGAAGGTTTAATGACTAAAAGGTCATTTAAACATTACATATTTTTCTTAAATCCATTTTGGTAAATTAAGCATTTCTAGAAGTTTGTCCATTTCAAGTATGTTTTCAAATATCCTGGCATAATGTGGTTTGCAGTTTTCAACTACCGTCTACAATAATGTTCTATCCGCTGGGTGGGAGGGTCCGGAACCGAGAGACTGTCTAGTCTGAGCTCCATGTCTAGAACGCAGAACTGCTGGCTCAGGAACATTTGGGGAACACACCGGTGAGCCTCAGTGTACGCTGCCCAACATGTGTTCTCCTGAGGACTCTTTCTTTCTTGATGAATCTGGTCATGGCTTCGTCGATTTTATTGGTCTCTTTTTAAGAACTAACTTCTGCCTTTACTGGGTAATTTGTTAGTCAATTTCCGCTCTTTTCTTCTTTATGTCTTGCCTCTTATTTCCTCTGAATTTGTTCTAAAGCTCTGTGTACATCAGCCTAAGTTGCAAACTTGGCATATTAATCTTCAGCCTTTTTTCTTTTTAGTACAAACATTTAAGGTTATAATTTCCCTGCATGTTTATTCATTATGCTAATTTTGGGATGCATTATTCTTATTTTCATTTACTCTCTAAGTGGTTTGCAGTTTCGATTATGACTTCTGTTAAGAACCATGCAGAAGTTAGAAGTGGATTCTCAATTTTAATTCAGCAAATGCCCTTTGTCCTGTAACCTCATTTAACTGTACTTCGTTCAGAGAACTGTGGTATACTGTGACTCTTCACAGATGAACTGGGACCTGCTTTACGGCTCGTACGTGGCTACATCTTTACACTCGGGTTATGTGAGCCCGAGGAGGAGGTATGCTCTCCAAATGTTACAGGGCTGTTTTCGCCCAGTAAACCCAGTGTGCGAAGCTCGAATCTTCTCTATTCTAGGCACTTCTTGCCGTCTGGTCTTTGCGTGCTTGGCAAGGGTGTGGTAAAGGGCTCCGCCAGGACAGCAGGCTCCTGCCTTTCTCCCTGGAGTCTCATGCCGTAAATACCCTAAAGGCGCTTATGCTCCACTGAGCTGCGCGGATGACGAGGCTTCTCCCGTGTTCCTGACAAGCCGTTTATTCTAAGTTGCGACCATCTCTCTCCCTGCGAACATCAGTACCATTACCCTGTTCTCTTTCAGATGCTTCTCTGATAATTACTTCCCATAATTTTGCTGTCAGCCTTTCAGGTTCTTATGGTTAGCTCTGTTTCTCGTAAACATCTCTGTACCGGGAATACGATTTTTCTCTTCACACTGGAAACATTTCATTCCCGAGGTTAATTTATGTTTATCTGGTTTTCTTGCTTTCTGTTTCTCTGACTTTCTTAAGCATTTCTCTTCTTGCATCCTGCTCTCTTTTCAAGGGTGCCAGAAGCGGGAGGCAGGGCTGCCCACCCTGTCCTAACCCACACGTCCTCTTAGCCCCTGGAGTTAGCAGGCCACCCCAAGGCAAACAAGTGCCTTAGCCAGCTGCTCGCTGCTCACCCGTCTGGACTCACAGTCTGCTGCTGCTTCCAGCCTCTGCTTTCCTCATTTACTCTATGGACAGATCGATTATGCTTTTAAACACTGCAAACAAAGTATTCAGCATTTTCAGGTGTCCTTTACAGCGCTGGTTTTCTCCCCCCAAACTACTCAGTCCACGGCGTTATTGGAAACATGGCCGTCTGTTCCACCTATTCTCCCCAGGCCTGACAGGTACGTGGCACACACAAAGGACTGCGATCATGTCGAAGAGAGAACAACTTGAACGCTTTTGTTTTGAACACTGCGCTATTTCGCAACAAACTTCGAGTGTGGTAGAAAAAATCTTTCTTTGTGGCTCTGTGATCTCACTCTTGGGAAAGGCAAAATATCTGGCAAGACAGAGAGCTGTTCCTGGATGAGCTATCCCTCACAACAGAGTTTCTATTTGTGAACGGGGGAGAACAGCGAAGGTTCGGTGCGTGATGGCTACAGGACGGACTGTTATGTAACCGGGGAGCTGGTGCGTGTCAGTGCCAGGTGGGTGACCCGGAAAGTGCTCGTAACGTAAAGCAGATGACGCGCAGGAAGTGAAGTCAGCATGCATCATTAAGAGGCAAGTAAGACACCAGGGCACTGCGGGCGCGGACTAGCGGTCAACTGGAAGCGACCGACCTCCTGGAAGTGAGGTTCAGAACCGGTAAAGGCCGGGCCGCACGAGCCATGTGCACACATTATTAAGGAAATGAGCTCTCTGGATGCGCATACCCATGCCTCCTGACAAACGAGAGAGGCAACGGCGACAGCGCTGGTCCTTGTCCGACTGTTCAGCAGTATGGCCAGCACTTCACTCCACCTGGTCTCGGGAATTCTGGCTCTGGGGGAGGAACCCTAACCCTGACTGTAAACCATGTGATCCTTGGGGGCAGTCAGAGGCCAGCAGCGGTGATACGAGGATTCCTCCTGTGCTTCGGCCTGTCCTGTGGAAGCCCCAGGGGACCACGGAAGGCAGCAAAGCTGCCCAGCGGCCAGCATCCCCGGACTCGAGCTGACCATGAATGCTGGGTTAGGAAGAAAAGGCCAGCACCGTCCAGGCAGGGAGTGGACTCATCACCGACACGGATGGCTGGCCGCTGTCCCTCCCTGGGAGGGAGAGCTGGACACTCACAGTGGCCTCTTCTGTTCCCACCCTCCCGCACGGCTCACAGCACTGTCAGACGTTTCCACACCCCTCTCCTCGAACGTTTCTCCTCCGGGCCGTGAGTGACTTGGAATAGAAGTTACTTGTGTCCACATTCATGGCATCGGCTCTGACAAATGCTTTTGCTTGAGTAAGTGAGGGGGTCTGGGCAGCAGGCAGCAGGCAGACTCGGTCCCGCAAGCGGACCCCTGCTCTGGAGGGCTTTTCCACAAAGCTGGGACAGGGCACCACAACTACAAGCTGGCAGAGGAGAAGAGCACGCTCGCCCTGCTCCTCTGCGCCTTGCTCTCTCTCTGCACACCACACGCACAGCTCACAGCCACCCATGCGCCCAGACCCAGGTGCCTGTCCCCGCCCTACCTTCAGATCAGACACGTCCCGGTAGCACTGCTCCGAGCGGGTGTGGTCGGAGAGCTGCACGTTCCAGAAGCAGGGGAGCTGGTACACCAGGAAGGGGTTCTGCTTGATGACAGCGTTGAAGATGTCCTGGGGACAAAAGCCAAGGGGCCCACCATGGGCTCAGCCTGCGCTCTGGCCGCTCCTGCCCTGGGTGTGCCCTGAGCATGGGCTCTGGGCACCCCACAGCTGCCGCCACGGGTGTACTCGCTCTCCAGGACCCTGGCCACCGTGTTGGCAGCGCCAGGGATGGAGACAGGCTGGCCCCAGGGAGCGCCAGGGATGGAGACAGGCTGGCCCCAGGGAGCGCCAGGGATGGAGACAGGCTGGCCCCAGGGAGCGCCAGGGATGGAGACAGGCTGTGCTGCTGGCTCACAAGGCGGCGTCCGGCGGGCCTTGCGGCATCTTTCCTTGCTGGCCCAGGGTAAACCGACTGTCCTTTTCTCCCCTTTCCGTCCCATCCAGGGGCCCCATTGTCCCTCCCACGCATCAGAGAGGAAACTGCAGTAACGAGAGGGACAGGGGCTGAGACTGATGACAGCCTCTCCCCGCCCCCTCCCCGGGGCCCCGCGGGCTGAGTGGCCGCGCACACTCCGGGCTGAGCAGCCCACTGCAGAACGGGCTCGGCCTCGGCTAGGGCCTCACCGGGCTGCTCTCCACCCAGCTGCGTGAGCCACACTGACCCGCTAGCTGGGGACAGGAGCTGAGCCATGGGCCTCCCCGGACACGGCCATACAAGTGCCAGCTTCGGGGACATCTGAGGTGCCTGTGACTGGACTTAAACTACAAGGACGGCAGACGATCCTCCCCTCGGGTTTCAGACTGCATCTGTGCGTTCTGTGTGTCTAACTCATTCCTGATACAGCATCTCCTTGTTCAGAAACCAGCTTCTGGCTGCTTAGAAAACACTGAATAAACACGCTTAAAAAAGAGTAGGAAGCCCTGCAGGGTTTGTGTCCTCCGCGTCAGAGAACTCGAACCACACAGCTGAATGTTAGACAGAAATGAGGGCGGTCAGCTGCTTCTTCGGTAAAAAGAAAGGGTGACATGCAGAGCACTTAGAGAAGCCATCTCCGTGTCTCCCGACGGCCACCAGGACCACAGCAGGAGAGAGCCTGGTGGGCGCCAGTCCCGCCAGAGCCCCTGCCCCTGCTACTCAAAGCGAGACACAGGTTGTTTTGTGAATGTTAGTGGTCTGCTGGTGTCGGTGGTCTGTTTTCAGACTGCCTGGATGAAAGGCTGTTTCCGGAGCCAGGCCTTCAGGGTCCCCAGGGCAGGACCTCAGAATCTGGCTTAGGGACACATTAGGCCCTGTTTGCCAG
>NW_004955405.1:41933904-41935730 GCF_000276665.1 Chinchilla lanigera
CGCTGATGGACACAGGTGCTCAGAATGCCAGCCCTGCGATCGGGCCACTCACCTGGTCTGCCAGGGATGTGGACAGCATCCCCATGAGCTCCCGCTCCGCCGTCAGTCTCCACATCTGCTCCCACTTCATCTTGCGCAGCTTGTCCAGCAGCAGCAGGATCACCCCTGGGCGACAGCGGGACAGAGGAGCAAAGGCACCAGTGAGGACGTGAGCCAGGCACTGAGCACGGTCACAGCCCTGTGGGAACAGTGGCCGCCAAGCCCTACCCCAGCCAGCGAGGCTGCAACACGAGGGCATACGGTTTGGAGATGAATATGCCAGGCACAGCCAGGCTCTGCCAGGCGACCAAGGGCAGGGAGCCAGCTCGCCAAGCATCCTCGGCATAGGAGACCGTGGCACAGCCCTCTAGGGGCCCTGGGGGGACTGAGATGTCAGAGGAGCCCAGGCTGGGGCGGTGATGGTCACACCCAATGCCACTGGCCCATCTGTGCTAGTGGTCAGGATGGCGAGCTCGCATTACAAGTGTTTGACCGCAGCCGCGTATCAAGGATGATGGGGCCAGAGCCCAGCTCTGCGCCTGAGGGCTGTGCCTCTCCTCGGAGCATCGGGGCTGCGTGTCACTCCCCGCACTGACCATTACACTGGCTGACCCAAGGCACACACTGCTTATCTCGGAGGACAGAGAGCAGCTCGCTGGCTTTCTCTGCAGTCACTGCTCAGCCCCAGGGGCCTGCCTCGAGTTCCCGGCTGCAAGCTGGACTTCGGCCCAGCAACTCAGCAGCAGGGGCAGTGCGGCCCTTGGTCTTTACCACTGGTTCCCAACTCTCCAAGTTCGCAAGAAACTGAAGGTGAGCGCTTCTTTATTCCCCCTCCTGTGCCCCGCCCAGAGTTAGTTTTTATGGGGAGGAGTTTTATACCCAATTTTGTGTTGCTAAAAATGTTGAAACAATGGAATATACTGCTGAGCTCAAGGAATGAATCAAAATGTAGCGAGGACAGCAGTCTGAGTGGCTCGGAAGCGGCGGGCGGTGTGTGTGTGAGGACGGCTCAGAGCACGCAGCGCTGGCAGAGCTCCCTGCGGCTCCCATGGCGGGTAGCGCTGCCACCTCTGGCTGGGTCGGTCTCCCAGGACGCTCAGCTCAGCAGGACGGCCACCGGGGGAACTCCAGGAAGAGAACAGCGATTTTAGCTGATTCCCAAGACACACATTTCTGACAGCAGGGGAAGGAAACGGGTCTCCCGCGGCGCATGCTGGAGAAGGGTGCGCTCACTCCGTGTGAGGGTGTCTGGAGGACAGCTGGAAATAAAACGCACGTACACTCTGGGGGGGCGGCACCCAGCAACCAGGACTTGTACCTCAGAGACAAATGACATCCACCCGGGGCTCCTGTGCTTTCCGCCTGGTCTCAGCCCAGGGGCTCCCTGAACGCTCCCCAGGTCCTCAGAGCAGAAGTCCTCATCCTTACTATAGACGAGGCTGTGTGGGGCTCATCCGGACACCAGCCCCTCTCACTGCTCAAAGCAGCCAGATTGAAACTCAGACCCGCCCAACTCCGAACCACTCTCCTTCCTCTGCTCCAGAGCCAGTGTCACTTTGGAGTGGGGACGGGGCTCTGCGGCCTACACAGCTCAGAAAGCGGTGACGCCCCCTTGTGGTGAGATGGTGATGTTTCACCACCAGTCTCCTGGGGAAAAACCAAGCAACTTGACGGGCAGCATTTGCCAAGATCCAAGGTACAAGTATGTCCAGTTTGGGTAATGTCAAGCAAGCACTGTGATGTCATCAAACGCACTGCTGGGAAGAAATGAAGACAACTGCCCTAGG
>NW_004955405.1:41945540-42002655 GCF_000276665.1 Chinchilla lanigera
GCAGGAGGAGCTGACTTGTCTCATGTGGCCACGGGCCGAGACCATGAACCCCAACGGAAAGGGCTGAGGCTGGCTTCTAGTATGCAGCGGATGATCTGAAGACGCAGGGTCCTCCGCACACACAGGGTGCGCACCCAGCACAGAGAGCAAACACGCGTGCATGTAAGTGCAAGAGGTGAGAACCGCACACGTGTCCCTACACGCACACACACAAAACTCATTTCAAAATGCTTTACTTTAAAATACTGCCTCGGGCTGGGGATATAGCTCAGTGGCACAGCGCCAGGCAAAGCGCAAGGTCGTGAGTTCAATTCCCAGCATCAAAAAAAAAAAAGCCTCTATTTTTTAACTACCTGACACTTTTGGCAGTTTCTGCTCTACCAGCATTTAAAGTTTCTCAGCTTTGATACAGTGATGTTATTCCACAGAGTCTACTGTTTATCCGTACTTGCTGGAAAAACAAGAATAAGAAGGATGTTTATGTCTGGAATCACCTGTAACTGGGGACTTAGGATCAACTAAAATAACAGTTAATAGGAAATGAAATAATTATAGTACATCTATCAAATGGAAAAGTCATGCAATTCTTAAGAAAAGAAAATATACCTGTGTATACTAATTCAGAAGGATACCCAGTATATTTCATTTTACACAGAGCATAAAACAGTTCAGAAAAAGATGCAAGCACAGAGAGAAGTAGATGATTGTGTGAGTGGAAAGCAGAAAGTCAGGAATGAACTGCAAACTGCTGGCAGTGCTCAGGGAGACTGTGTGTGCGCATGTGTGTATGCGTGTGTGCGTGTGGGGATGGGATTCCACACATGAGGACACTGCTGTGCTGTGCGAATCAGTAGCCAGTAACCGGCTCCCCTGAAAGACACAAACCTTGACTTCGTATTGTTTGCCAGTCTCTGTGGGGTGAACACTCCCCCTGCAGTATCAAGCTACCCACACAACCCATGGAGCCCAGGGAAGCGGAGTGCAGCCTCACGCCCTCAGTACCCTGCCACGCAGACACACACGGCCGTGGAATCCACTGCAACAGCACAGGGAGCAGGGGTGTGGGAGGAATGAGCGCTGAGTATTTATAAAGTCTAATTGTGTTAGCACACCGACAGAAAACACTGCTCCCCACGGTGGCCACCCTGTCCCTTACACAAGGTGAGATATACTACTGCATGCTGCCACTTACACAGTGTGGAAACACTAGTTTTAAAATAATTCATCACCTTGCAATGCACACAATTTGCTTTTTATTTTTGGTACCGGGAATCAAACTCAGGACCTTGCGCTTTCCATGCAGACGTTTGTGCCGCTGAGCTGTATCCCTGGCCCCATTTGTTTTTTAATAGTGACTGTGCTTAACAACTGGATCCCATATTTCCTGGAAATTTATTGGGCTTAACTTAATAGGATTTCACTTGCAGGTGGAAGGGGTGGAGCCAGAGCCCTGGAACATCTTAAGTCTGAAAATCTCTGGAAAGATGCTGTCCTTTTCACTAATGTAGAGTCGGGATCTGGCAGCTCCACTGACACCAAGCAGTCTGCAGGGGAGGTTGGAAGCCGCTAGAGTCCTCTTTCTGAAGGGCCTGCTGCGCGCCACATTCTGAGAGAGGCTACCGTTCAGCTGACGCCTTCCTGTGCCGCACACGGAGTTTAAACGCATGTATTTTGCACACTCAATGTGCAATGGCCCTGCTTGTCCCCAACACACTGCCACAGGCCTTGTGCCCCGGGCTGTGTGAGACGGCTCCCAGCCTTGTGCACACGGGGCGGAGCGAGCGTGCTGACAGCCCGCTGGAGTCTCTGCTGTCACAGGGCAGGGCCACTGTAAGGAAGGGCGCCCACGGGAAGCTCTCCGCAGGATGGGAAGGAGACTCAGGCCTGCGGCTTCGGGCCACTGGGAAGGGTGGCCGTGCCCACGCTTCAGCCTGCGGGAGGGCGATGGGCACCAGCCATCTTCTCAGGGCTGTGGTGTAATCAGCAGCTCCCCCAGCCCTGATGGAGGCTCTCACCTGGCTGCCCTCTGAGGAGGGGCTTCCTCACGCTCCTCTGCTCGCCACTCTAAGCACCTGGGTGGCTCCTGGACTTTGTTAGAAAATGCTGGTGCAGGGGCATGGCTGCAGCCTGGTGTTCAGCTCTGAATCCCCGTCCTGTGAGGCTCACGGCTCAGGAAATTTCTTCTGGGAATGGGCAAACTCTGCCCTTCTGGGTTATAATATTTTTGAAGGAAGGCTCCTGGTATCTGTCCTCTAAAATAAAATCTTTTCCTACCTTAACCTCACCAGAATAATAGCTATTTAGCAACAAGTACTAAATAATGAGCTACATTACGAATGAATGCATGCATGCATGAATGAATGAACTACGTTTAAACCTAGTCTGTCTGGATGCAGTTGCTACAGACAGAATCATCGTGATATTCTTTCAGAGCATGAGGAGCTCTCCATTCTTTTTTTTTTTTTTTTTAAGGTCTCACTGTGTAATTCAGGCTGGTCTTGAACTTACTATGTAGCCCAGGCTGGACCTGAACTCACAGCGATCCTCCTGTCTCAGCCTCTAGAGAGCTGGGATTACAGGTGTGCACCACCACGTCTGTCTGGACAGAGGCAGCAGTGGGACCGGGGCGCTCCCGCACCTCTGCAGATCCCTCCAGAGCTCCCGGCTGCAGCTCTCAGGCAAGTTGTCCACAGGTTTCTCCTGAATCCCTGCCATGGAATTCACCGTCCTGTGCGACACTACCCCATCGCTCTGCACGTCTGCGGGTCAGAGCCTGTCCCCCACAGAGTGTGCCAGTCCCCGATGGCCTGATCTTGCAGTTCTGTGGGTGAGGCTTCCCGCAGAGACTCCCTGCTCCTGAGGGCCAGATCTCCATCTGCCCATCTTGGCCTAATGTGGGGCCCAAGAGGAGCAGGACACGTTCTATGTTCTAAGTTGTTTTTAAAGCACCTCCTCCAAGGAATATGATGCTGCCCTCGCAGAAGGAATAGCTTTTCCTTGGGTGACCATGGGGTGTGAACTTGAACTCCCGCCTCCCCCCCAGCCTGCCACCCTCACTCACCCCATCTTTCCTGCTTTGAGCCCTCCTCCCTTCCTCTCCTTCCCTGGCCTCTGTTTTTCCCGATATTCGCCCATCAATCAGCTCTGGGCTGCAGTGGGTTGAATAGCCTGTCAATGAGCCTTAATGAGCCTGTCAGCATCCCCCATTGTTCTAAGTCCGGCTGACAGCGGAGGCCGGGGGAGTGACAGCTTCCAGCACCGGGAGGTGAGGTGTGGACACTGTGTCCGGAGTGGACGTCCTGTGTAGGCACAAGGAGGTGCCTCAAGGCCACCGAAGCTGCCCATAGCTTCTGCCAGCTGCAGCTCTGCTAAGGTGAAAGGCGGATGGAGCAGCTCGGGAGGGAGGGAGGGAGGCAGGCAAGGACAGCTCTCTGGGACTCACTCTGGGGACCCCTGGCTCTGTGAAAGCACACTGGGAAAGAAAAACAAAAGAGAAAACACGGGAGCCTCACTGGATCGTTTAAGGGCAAAGGCCACTCCACAAGTCAATGCCCGGAAGAACATCAGTGGCGAGAGGCTCGTGCTTAGCAGGTGCTTTTGACAAATGTGTTGGATCTGCTCTCCCTGCAGACCACCGTGAGCAGGACGGGAAACGAAAGCTACCGCCGGGCTCCTGAAGGGCTCTGGTTGTGGGGACCTGCTGCCACACCCCACAGTCAGCTTCCAGCAGGAAGCGGGGTAAGAGCAGAGTCGGGGCTCCGAGGTAGACAGCACCCCCAGCTCAAGAAGCTCATGCTTCCCCGGGATGCTCAAGGTGAGACACAGCTGGGAAGCTCACCATGAACTACAACAGGTGGTTTTTCCTAAAATAATACAAAAAGGTAACATTTTTCTGGTAGTGGAAGAGATGGCCTGCTTCATGGGTTTGCGAGGGTCACTGGAGGTTGATCTTGCCCAGCACAGGGCATGGTGCCCGGTGACACCCGCTGGATGTGGGCACCACCCCATGACTGCAGGGCTGCCTGCTTCCCTCCCTGTCAACAGGACCTGAGACCTGCCCTGCTCACCCCTGCCTCACCCGGGCTCTCTGCGGCCCCCAGGCTCCAGGCCAAGGGGAGTCTGCAGTCTCCACGAGGATGGGACCCCTACCTCTGTCAGTGGGAGCACTGTTCCCTCCCAGGGTGGTATCACACAGGCTCCCTGCTGCCATGGCCAGCTGTGCAGGACACGGTGCTGGGCTTCCTTCCCTTGACCTCATCTGACCCTCTGCGAACGCTCCTGCCCAGCAGCGTGGCTGTGGCCTCCTTCCTGTGCCTTGGGATGCGGTGCTTGCACCTGACCTCTCTGGGCACTGACCGCCAGCTCCCAGCATTGGCTCCTCTGGGTTCTTCCCACCAGGCCCCAGGATTGGCTTTCACAGCCTCTTAGTGGTGCTGTCCTGGGCGCTGGCCCCAGCCCAGGCCCTGCCCTTTCTTGGCCTCTCCATTTCTCCCAGGCCCCAGGTTCAAATCCTAAGGCCCTGGTCTGCTTCCCTGGAGAACAGAGCTCCCCCAAAGCGGTAATGAGGCTGCAAGGGGAGGCGAGAGGATCCAGAGGCCTCGGAAGACAGAGGGGCAGGAGCGCAGCCTGCAGAGGGCAGAGTCGCATGTTCAGTGGCCGCTCAAGGTGAGGTGCGGCCACGAGACAGCCCACGAGACAGCCTTTGCACAGAGCGGTTGAAACAGAGACGGAAATGAAAGAGCAGGGGTCACAGCAAGGCGCAAAGAGTATCTGGCTTCAGACACGGGGTGTCTGCGGGCCCCGGTGTCAGAAGGGTCAACTTCCCAATGTGTCTGTCCGTTCTCCCACCACCCTGTTTGAGGGCGGAAGTCACACGGTCACATGACTTGCGTTAGCCAATGAAGAAGGGGCAGGGAATTTAAGAGCCTTGTGAACCCCGCTGTGTGGCCAGCTGCTCCGGACTTACATGCGAGAGTAGCCTTGACCCCGACAGACCCGGCGCACACAGGAGCGGGGCTAAGGAGAGTCACTGCTGCTACATGAGACGGCAGAAGTGCTGTGGCCGTTTTGCTGGTTGTGTAACCCATGTCAACAGTCAAGGATGCCACAGGCCAAATGGACTAGAGCTCCAGCTGCCAGGCTAGAAAAGGGCCGGAAGCCGCCACCGCCTCCTCCCCTGGGAAGGGGATTGTGGCCCTGTCACCATGCGAGCCCTCCTGCCCCCCAGCACCCCTGGATTTACCTGTGTTGTAGCCCCTTCCCAGCGCCGGCCACGGGCGGTGATTCTTCCACAGGTTCCCGAGGTACCAGTCACTCTGATTCTCCACCAGGCCCAGGACCTGCTGCCCTGTGAAGTGCAGAGAATGCAGTCTTAGAAGAGGCAGCCATGGTAACCGGATCAATACAGGCGACAGCACCCAGGTCTCCATACTAAGTGCCCGGTTCAGACCCCTGTGTAACCTGCATGAGCTTGTTTCAGCCTCACCACTGGGCAGCTGTTTTCATTACCCCCATTCCAGAGACAGACGGCAGCCCGGAGTGTCAACTGCTTTGCCTAAGGTCTCCCAGGGCATCTGGATAAAGCCAGAACCCAAAGCCACAGCTCATCCCACATTCACGCAGTGCTGCACTCCCACCGTGGGGCCCAGCCTCGAGGACTGAAAGGCCCCTGCTCAAGAAGCTCAGTCCCAGCATTTCCCACTGATTGGCTTTCTGAGATTTCTCTCTCACATCAGAGTAGGGGTGACCCTCGCTGGATGAGATGAGCCCCCCGGGGAAGAGCCACCGTGTGACCAAGGCCCGAGATGCCTCTGCCCTCTGGACAGTGTTCACTCTGTGTCCATGGCGTCAGGCCAGCACTCTCATGCCCGTGGCGTGGGCTGGAAGGGCAAAGGGCTCCTCCAGCCACAGAGCAGGGCTGTGACACTGGCCTCGGGCCTTCACATCTCAGGTGAGCCGCGCTGCGGTCTCTGGGCCTTCCGACCACAGCGTCAGACCCCGAGGCCTCCTTTGGGCCACCTAGGCATGCCGCTCATACTGGGGTGTTGCCAGCGGCATTTGCACTGGGAACCGAGACCCCTGCAGGGTCAGGGTTTGCATAGCTCTAGGATGTGAATCCACATCTGCTGGACACCAGGTTCTTTCCACTGTGGACGCATCCTGCTTATGCTGAACCCAACTGTGTGAGGTCGGCATTATAAACCAGTATTTCACAGGCAGGAAAGGGGCTGACGGTTTTACTTGCTAAGGGGCAAAACTACCCGTCACCACCTTCCGCACTGGGGTCTCCTCTGGAGCCAAAGCCCTTCTGCTGCTGGCCAAGTAGAGCAAAAAAGACTTTGGAGCAAATCCGAGCGCAGCGTCAGGGGAGGAAAGCCGGTGGGCTCGGAGCACACGCTGGGTGGCACAGGGCATCCTTGGGTTGGTGACAATCCCCCGAAAGGATGGTGTGCGGAGCTGGTGTAATTTATTTGATCAATTTATCAGGCTCCTATTTAAATCATCACTGCAGCATAAATACATACACTGCGGCCTGGAGAAATACTGCCGCCCACTTTGCTGCTGTCCACGATCCCATCCACAGCTTGCAGAGTCCCTCAGCAAAAGGGGTCACCCGTGTGGGGAGCATGGGAGCCGAGCGAGTCCCCTGCAGCTGGCCTGGAAGTAGGCACACAGCCGTCCTTGACCTGGGCTGCTCTGCTAACTCCATCCAGGTGAGAAGGACTTTCAGGGGCCACCGCACCCGAGACAAAGATTCCAATTCTCTCGCGTTGTGCTGGGCTGCCTTCCTGGTGGTGGTGGCACTGGATCCTTTCACCCTCTTTGAAAGTTCCACAGCTCCTCAGTGAGCTACGTGAGTGCTGTAATTTTAACATCCACTGGTGGACGAAAACACAAGCAGCAGCTACGGAGGCCGCCTGTGGTCTCTGCAGCAGACTCATTGCTACTGCTCCGGGCGGGGTGGGGGGTGCGCAGTTCGCTCGGTCTCTGGGCGGCGCTGCATTCTGTGCATGGGCCTGAGAACTGGCCGGGCTCTCTGCCCAGTGTGCTGCCACCCTACAGACATCTGTGTCCAGGGACAGGGGCCAGAGCAGCTCCAACTCCCGCCGCTGCCGTCCTGCTGTGCAGCCCTGAGTGTGTCCCTCGGCCCCTCTGTGCCTTGACATCAGTGCCACAGCTGCCTGCCTTCTCGTGCTGAGTGACCTCAGGCGTTGGCACCAGGGCAGGGGTGGCGTGGACTCAGCCTCTGCGAGCAGCAGCTCTTCTGAGTGCCTGACCTGGCGGGTTTGGAGAGGACAGAGCCTAGCTGTGCAGCTCTCCTGGGAGGTCTCCACATGGGAATCGGCCTTCTAGAACAAGTTACTGTGGCATCTGCTTCGGAACAGCCAGGGCTTTCCTTCGGAGACGGCGCCCGGCTTCCGCCTAGAAGTCAGCGGACCTCACATCCTCCTGCCCTGGGGACCTTCTGCATCTCTTCCGCGTGTGGGTCTTACCGTGCAGCTTGGTGATGAAACACTCGCTCTGCTCCTCTCTGTCAATTGGCTCGGTGTCCAGGGCATGCATGTGTGTGCGTGTGCGTGTGTTGGACTAAAGTCACACAAAGCTGCCCTGCACCCCAGTACTTCTGAACGTGAATTCTGGCCCTGGTGCTCTCCGGTCCCTAAAGACTTCGTGTATGGGAATTGGGCACAGGTCGCCTTGGGAAAATGATGCCGTGTTCTTTGCTTACTTAAACAACCCTGCTAAAGCTGCCTGGCAGACAGTAGTGTCCAGTCGTGTCTGCTCTCAGGGCCAGAACTCCGGCCTCCTCCTGCGCCCTCTGCTGGGCCCCTGGCTGACAGAGGCTGGGGTGGCTTCTTCCTCAAGGGGGTTTGGTCTGTGTCCACACCACAGTCATGCAGGGTCAGGACAAGCGGAGGCAGCTGGTGAGGGGAGCAACCTGGCACCCGAACCCCAGATCTGAAATGCTCGGAGTGAGGCGTTTTGAGCACCGACACGATGCCGCAAGCGAGAAATGCCGTGCCGCGGTGCTTTGCTCCATGCTTAAAACCCTTAATGGTCTGAGTTGTCAGTGAAGGATCCTCAACTTGTAATTTTTTGAAGCAAAAATTCTCCAACTGACCAAGTAGACTTTTTTCATGCTGGCTTCCAGGAAGCTCAGAGCTCAACCTTAAAAACCACGTAGAATTCAGAATCCTGGATACTTTTCTTTACAGGTTCCTAAAACCCTTCTTCAGATGCGGGAGCCACGGAGTGAAAACAAGAGAGCTGTGAACCAGGGGTCTGGAGAGTGCACTTCTCCCCTGATGTCCGCTGTGGTTGGTTGTAGGTGTCTCTAAAAACTGTCTCCCTTCTCCAGGCTCACAGTGGGCCAGGGTCAGGCTGATTCCTTGCTACTGCTGAAAGGACCTGGAGGTGTTGTCCCTGGTGTCCTTTTCAAGATGGCTCCTACCTCCCTGCAGTCTCCCCGAAGCAACAAAGCTCCCCCTCTGCCCCGGCCCACAGTGGCAGGGCTTACAAAGCTACCGCGATGGAGAGATGCGGCTGCAGCCAGCGAGAGAAGCATCCCCGCCGAGAGCCAGGCCCTGCACAGGCGCTGCGACCACAAGGCTGGCATCGTGCTGTCTCCGTCCTGCTCCTGGGCGTCCCTGGGCTCCGGCTAAGCTCACTGAGACAGACTCTGCTCTGACCTCCTGCTCCTGCGTCATGTTGAGCATACAGCAGAAGCTGCTTAAACTGAATTATATTTAATCAATGCACAGAAGCAGCTGAGGTAATGCAAAGGATCTGATTAGAAGAGTCCAAACTCAGATCTACTACCAAGCCCCCCTCTGTCAAGGCAGAGGGAGGCCCAGCACCCCCAGTGCCACCCCAGTTCGGCCCCATGGAAAAGCGTTCTGGCCCAAGTGCACAACAGAAGCATGGAGCGAAGTGTGCGGCCACTGGCTCGCTAACAGAGGTAGGGACGCCAGCCGCAGTCTCCTGGTTTATATTCCAAGTGTTTCCTTACTCTATGTGTCATTTCCGGGACATCATAAATGCATTAATTACAGATTTGTGTACTTGGTGATCTTAACAGAGAGGTGCATACTGCTAAGATCAAGCCTGAGATAAGTGGGTCTCCAGTGAATATCATCAGGGCATCTGCAGGAGATGTGCAGGTGTCACACCAGGGAAGGCATGTGTGCGGGGAGGATTCCCAGGCAGGCTTCAGTGGGTTTGGAGGAGCAACGCATGATGTCCTACTGCACAGCAGGACAACCATGGCTCACAAGAACAACTGCACATTTCAAAACAGCCACGAGTGAGGATTTTGAATGATCCCAACCCAGAGATAAATGTCAAGGGTGAAGACACAACAATTCTCCTGATTGATTATTATTATTATATATTGTATACTTGGATTGAAATGTCACACTGGGCTGGGGATACAGCTCAGTGGCACAGTATCTGCCTGGCAAGTGTGAGGTCATGAGTTCAATTTCCAGTGCCAAAAAAAAAAATAAAGATATGTCACACTGTATCCCATAAATACACATGAGTGCTATGTGTCAATTAAACACAAGTACATCTTACAAGACCAGGTGCATGAAGGGGTAATGGACTGTGAGAGATCGGGGCCTGGTGCCAACGCTTCCTGTCTCTGCAGGAATTTGGTCACATGGACAGATGGATGCACAGGGCACAGAGGGCCCCCTGCGGCCATGACCTCCTGTGTCTGCACATCCCTGCAGCCACCAGTTGGATCTTGAGCTCTCCAAGGGGGCGGTGGGCTGTTCCCAAGCCTGGCCAGGCCATTTCTTCTCCTCGCTGTAGTTCGGGGCTCTATGTAAGCGTTAGATAAATACACTGACTAAGCATATGGAAAGAGTTGTTCCTCTGGCGGTTCAACTGAAGTCTTAGAGTCAGCAGTGGTGAGCTGCTAAAAACCACCCCTGGATGAGACAGCTAGGAACGGCAGAGAGGGCCTGGCTGGTACCTGTGTTCCTGCACTTGCAGTGAGCAAGCAGCAACCCTGCTCTCAGCAGCTGGCGCGGGACTGGTGAAACGGGTGTGGGTAACAGAGGAAGCAGGACGCACGGCTCCAGTCAGGGCTCCGAAGCTGCCGCCTGAAACCTCCATGTGCAACCGCCCTCCTGCCACATGCGATGATGCGTCTGCATTCTCTCCCCACGCCACGGCCAGCGGTGTGACAGTCTGAATGATGCACATAGCATTACAGTCATGCAACAGGAAACCTGAGACCCAGACCCGTGCTTCTCTGAGGGAGGATATTCCCACCTGATAATCCCGACAGCCTCCGAGTGTGGATACTCTCGGATTCTGCAGCTGTCACGTACACGGATTCCACAGCTGATTAAGACGTACACAACCGCCATTCCCATGGGTTCCAAACATCCTCCTAGACATGGGGACTTGACCTGCCTAACCACCCAGTGTCTCTACATGTTCCTTAGAGACAGGCAGATTTGGGGCACATCATTGTCGCAGCAACTTCAGAATAAATTTCTGGCATGCCTGGGGCTTCTAAATCTGTGCCTTTTCCCAGTGTGGGCTAATCCTCAACGTCTTACAGAGCCGTCTCTGCATTTTACCTTGTGCTTGATCTTTTCCATTTCAATTAACTTCCTGTTGAAGTGTCACAGGATGAAAGGCATCCTGGCAATGGCAGAACCTGCTATAAACACAACCTCAGCTCCCGGCAGGGTTTAATCCCATTCTGCATGCTCTCGTTCTGACTGATGGTACCTCGGTCACTTAGGAGGCAGCCTCCTCATGAGGGGTCGTTTTAAAAAGCTTGGTCCTGGGGGCCACTGTAGCTCTGAGCTGGTAGAACTCCTTGTGCTGTCTGGGCCCCTCTGCTGATTTGCACATGACACGCCACGTGTGAATGAGGCAGAAGGGGCCTCACGGAAAGGCCTGGCCTAGGGACCCTTCGGCGATTCATAGAACTTGGGAGCATGGCAGTGCTTGGGCTTGCAAACCTGCAACTGGGGAATTTCATGGCTGCACCAAAGCCAGGCACCGGACTGGATGTGTGCCTGTTTCCTCCTCCACGAGTGGAAGAAAGTCACTTGTGCAGCATCACTAGATTTCAGGACAGGGATGCTTAGCGATGTACTAATAACCACCTTTCTGAACGCAGCTTTTGTTCTTTAATTCTGGGCACACTGAGCAGCGTCTGTGCAGTGCAGCGGGCAGTTCTTGCTAAGAAAACATGAATGGGAGGCAGCTGCGGACCCCAAACGCAGTACAGCTAAGCACAGGAGACTCTCACAGGTGTGTGGGCACAGTCAGTGACAAGTGAGCCACAGAGGAGCCCAAGTGAACCAGTGGAAATGCTGCCGAAGAATAATTCTCTGCAGCTGAGGGGCCCAGGGCAGGGGACCCTTGCGCTGGGTCTTCAAGGACCAGTAACAGTTTAGTGGGCAGAGCAGGAGGCAGCAAGCCACTGGCCAGGCTGAGCACAGTCACTGCAGAGAATGCACCAGGAAAGGGAGGCTGCATGGACCAAGAGGAGCACAGGCCCGGTCACCGGGAGAGTCGTGCAGGGTCCTCGTCCATGGTCCTCTGAGCTTCAGTTTGCTCTTTTTCAGGCGGGGCTGATGAAACTCCCTGTGCACACGGAGAGGTCAGGGCACAGCTGCACCATTTCTGGCGTGGGGCCTGATGCTTCAGAGTTCCCGGCAGGTAAGCTGTGAGCTTCACTGTTGTTATTAGGAACTAAGTCTAGAAAGGAAAGGCGGGCTCACGCAGAACACGGGGCTCTGTCCTCCACTTGTACTTAGAGGTCGGGACGTCACATGGGATGGGCACAAGCACATGACAATGACCCTCGCCCTATTTGTTCCTCATGCTTTCAAGAGCCACGGCAGTGACAGTGAAGATAATAACTAGAAATGTCCCCTGGAACCAGGTGCTGGTCAAGGCAGCAGCGGGCCCGAGAAGATAGGAATTGTTACCTTCCCTGCAACAGAAAAGGAATCAAGGCACGGGGAAACTGCATCCCCGCTGCCTGTGCACACACTGCTGATGTTCTAGAGCCAGGACTCAGACTCAGCCTGCTGGACCTGGAAGGCACCAGCCTGGCCTCATCCCAGGGGGCACGTGACCTACAGCGGGTCTTCTGAGGTCACGTCAAGCTCTTTGGATGTCACAGGGCTTGGTAGAGCTCAGGGCTGCGCAAGCATGGGCCTTGCGGGCACGGTGTGATGCTGGCGTGTCGGCGCCCACACACCATAAAGCTATCTACAGCACTGGAGGAGGACAGGGAGGGTTGAGGAAGAGGAAGTGCCATTTCCTCCTCCATCACACTGTCCCTACTTTGGGGGCCGATTTGCTCTCCTGCTGAGTTTCCACTGCTTCCACAGCACGGCTTCATTACAATAATTAGCTCTTAGCACGATGGGTGACGGGTATCGGGGTCCTCTGGGGAGGCTTTAAGGAAATACACGCACCTGGCCCCATCTCAGGAGCATCTCATTTGCAGATTTTCCAACTCTGGGGTGGACCAGGGAATTCGTAATTTTAAAGAGCTCCCTGGGTGCCTCAGTGTCTGGCACTCTGGAGGATAAAATCCCAAAACGGAAACCTGGCATAGAAAACCTGAACACGCTTCAGACAAACAAACAAACAGGAAGGTCTGCCGAGGTGTGAGTGTGCGCAGGAAGGGGCAGGTGAGCGGGAATCGTCACAGCCTGTGAGGACAGTGACAAGGGGCAGTGGGTGGAGTGGCGCAGCCTGCCCGTCTGGCAGCAGAACACTGGCTTCCATGGGGAAAACACAAGAAAAGAAGATGACAGCATGGAGGAGAGAGCTGGAGACAGGGTCCCGCAGGTGGGAAGAAGAGCCAGTCACATGGAGAGGTCGGGAAGCTCGTCCGCCTTGCCCTGAGTCTGGGTGCACAGCGGGCACCAGCTGAGACTTTGGAACGCCACACCCAACCTCACACAGCCTTTGGCCAGAATTCGTAGCTACTTTGTCAGTTTGAAAGCTGCCGTGCAGTCCTCATCTGGCATAAGAAAATACAAAGAATTGTATTTCAAAGCCCAACCTCAGAAAATCCCCAGAGATAAATTTGCAGGGAACGTGCATTCACAGCAGCAACAAACATCTACGGGGCAGGAGTTACAAGGACTGAGACTCCAAAAGACTCCTGGTTAGAACTATCATATACTGTACAGAACTCAGGGAAATCTGCTCAATATTTATAGAAATAAGGCTTTAAAATATGTCTCTGAGTTCTTTCACCCCCTTCCCTTTGAAAGGCAGGGTTCCCCTGCTACTGAAGGATTTGTTTCAGTGACTTATTTCTAAGAAACAGATCGGGATGGAAATGATGCCACGGGACTTCTGAGTCAGGATGTCTCCTCTGCCTGGCTGTCCCTCACACCTGCGCCTTTTCCCTCTATGCTTGTCCCTGCTGTTCACAGGAAGAAGCCAGGCTCCTTGTTGGAAGTACACCTCAAGACACAGCTTGGAGAGCCCCAAGGTGGGGATGCATAAAGGTCCTGGGCTCCAGTAGCCACCAACCTGCCAGCAAAGGGATGAATCACTGACCTAATTATCCAGGCCAAGTGGAACATGGCAGACTGGTCAGCTGTTCTGTCTAACTGAATCGAGAGACGTAAAAGATGATGTTTGATGGCATTATGTTTTATTGTAATTTATTATGCACACATAGTTAACTACACAAAATATACAAAAAAAAAAATACAGCAAAAGGAAGAGAAAACTCAAAAACGACCAGGTACATTTGAGCAGGAATCAAGCAGGAAAGCAGTAGAAATGAAAAATGACTCTCAGCTGACATATCATCAGAAACAATGTGAGCCTCAGGACAGTGGAACAATGACTGCCATGTGGCTAGGGAAAAGAACTGTCCCCTGCAGCCGCAGAGCCAGAAAAAACCTGCTTCAGCATGGAAAAATAAAGCATTTTCCAGAGCATTCAAACCAGATTTTACTAGTGGCAGACACTTACTAGGGAGAAAGCTAGGAAGGAGGAAAACAACCCCAGGGAAGAAGGTACGAAAGGTGAGAAAGAATAGTGCAGACAGAAAACAGCAAATACACAGAGGAAAGTTTAAAACATACCAACTAAAAATCAGCAGTGCATCGAACTAATGAAATTAGAAGACAAATAAATTAGGAAGAGAATACTTCAGATAACGAGCACATAACTTGGTGGGAGTGATTACAGACAGCATTCTAGAGTTCGTCAAGAGAGTGGAGATACTAATTTCAGACTTTAAATTAAATATGTAAGTGAAGATTCCTTGTACGTCACTTTCAATCTAATGGAGGTTAAAGCTGAAATGAGGCAGAAAGTCTGTACTCAATCCAAAGGTGGCAGGAAAGGAGGAGTGAAGACAGGACTTCGGGAAGAGTCAGAAGTCACACGGTGTTGGATCCGGTGAGTGAGGTGGGTGAGGACACAGTGTGATGTCTTGGAGCCTGCCTTTCTTATGGATGGGGCTCGGCAGTCACTGTATTTTTTTATCACACCTTCTTCACAAGAGGATCTGTGATTTGTGAAGAAGATTCGTGAAGAAGAGCTTCTTCACAAAAGATGGTAAGAACTGACTCAGAAAGGGGCAAGAATGATGAGGTAAGTGTGTTCTAAGCAAGGAGGGGTATAATGAAGCGGATTAGTGGCAAAGTGTTTACTATTATAATAAATTTTAAAAATTTAAACATTTGCTGTGGAGAAGGACATTCTTTAGCTACTCTTTCAATGTATTGCCTCAGGCCCGACCAAGCCATGGTTGTTGGGTTCTGAAGGAAGTGTAGCATAAGCATTGAAAGCCCCGGGGAAAACACTAGACGCTTTGCTGAGATATGCCCAAAGGAAGGTAACATGATGGCTAACTGGTCAAGGATCATTCCTATGATGACTGAGTTGTACTGTCCTTGCAAAAGCAGTTGATATCCTCCCATTCCTCTCCTGCCTCCTTTGTTCTTTCCCAGTAAAAGGTTACTGAAAACGGTAATCAGGGCTGCGGTCCAAGAGGCTGCTAGCCCCCTGACACCAGAATGTTGCCTCTCTTGTATTTCTTTTTCCTCTTACTTTTCTATTCATCCGCAGGTACCTTGTTCTCGGGACCTGTTTACCCTGGACAGAAACGGAATTAAGACCGACCATTTTCCATATATTTTGATCATATCTTAGATCTTCTTTATAGTTAAAATTTTAAGTTTTAAAGAACAGGTGAGGGAAACAGCACCACCAGCTGCCAAGACCTATCACACAGGTGCAGCAAGGTGCCGATGCTGTAGTGCGGACACAGGGTTCTGAGACGGATGGCTGGAGTTTGTCACGCATGTGTGAGAACTCAAGCTGTGACTGGCACATGAGGGACAGATGATTGCCATGCAACAAATAAACACATCGTTGTCATGCACACTTCATATACGAATCAGCTCCACGTGACGGAGGAATCACTTGTGAAAGACAAAGTTTTCAAAAATGTAGAATAAAATATGGTTGTTTGATTAAACCAGGTTAAAGGTTATTTTCTTAAACCAAATATAAAAGCAATATAAACAATATAAAGACAGTCCGTAAATTCAACTACATCGCAGTTTAGAATTTCTACATCGCAGATAGAATTTCATGGAAAGACAGATATGCAATAAAACCTGAGAGATAATATTTGTAGCACGTAAAATTGGCAATAGCCTAGTCTCTAGAACATACAGAGTGGCTACAAATCAATGAGAAAAGATAATTAACTTAACCGATAATTGGACAAAAGTTATCAACAGGTCTTTCTCAGAACAGAACCAGCACACTCCAAAACATGCAACCTCGTTACTGACGGAATAATGCACATAGAGGTCCCAGCTGGGTATCGTGCTTCACCCACCAGGTTGGCAATGTCTTTGAAACAACGATGTGTAAGTGCTGGTTACCACAGGGAATGATGGGGACTCTGTCACTAGGGGGTGTAAACTGGAATACCCATTTTGGAAAACCACTGGCAAGCACTGTTGGAGGTGTGTGTGTATGTGTGTGTGTGTGTGTGTGTGTGTGTGTGTTTACGTACACATATCCACTCCCATGTGTAATCACTAAGGAAAACTAACTCCCTAGAAGACATGTGCCCCAGGAGATCCATAAATCATACCCACAGAAGTACTGTTGGGAGTAGCCAAAAAAGACAAACAACTAAATGTTCCATGACAAAGCAATGGATAAGCACACTGTATCTTAGTCATATGCAGCTGTGAAATGAATGAGGCCAATCTACACGCTACAAAACCAGTGTGTCTTAATAATTTAACTTAAGCAAAATTATGTCACGGAAGTATTCAAGTGGAGTGCTTCCATTTCTATAAAGTTAATGTCAGGGTAAATATTGTAATACTTGGGAACATGGATACTAACTAGAAAGAAAGGCACAGAAACAACAGATCCAGAGGCAACAGGGAAAGGAGGAGAGAGCGCATAGTGCCTGCAGGGTTTGGACGGGCTTCTGCCTTAGGCAAGGCTGTGGCTACCTGGGAACTGGCTTATTATTCCTTGAACACAATACAAACATCACATACACTCCTGCTCATGTAGAGCTCATGTCTTAAGTTTTAAATGTACAAATGAAGCCAGAAATGACAAACCTGGGCTGAGGTAGGGGTGGGCAATAGAGGCTCCAGACACCTTGGTTGTGCACCAGATGTTCTACACGTGGCCACTCACATCTGCCCACGACGCTGGGATGGCAGGGCTGAGGGCTGATGTGCCGTGACGCGCAGGGGAGAGAAGGATGACGGGACCCCGTCCTCCCTGCTGAGGACAATGGCTGTGATTCAGCTCGGCCCTTCCCTCTCCTGTGCCAACTGCATCCTAGTGACACCAACACCAGGCACATCTCCGACCCGGCCCCGGTGCCTGGGCAGGCTCAGCCCTCACTCACCCCCACCCCAGCAGTCACCTTGCTTTGTGCTGTCTCCTCCAGCCCCTCTTACAACACAGCCGCACCCCCCACCCCAGTTCCCTGCTCTCAAACCCCGTTTAAGCACAAACACCAAATTCACCATGGTGGCCCACAGTCCCCACCCAACCCAGGCTGCTCCTGTCCTCCCTCACTTCCGTTTCCCAATACTGCGGCCCCTCACCCGACTCCACCGCCCTGGGCTGTCCCCTCCTCCGAGGCCATCAGCTGATACTGCTGAGCCCTCCTCCCCAGGCTGGAGCCTGCCCAGGGTCTGCTCCTCGGTACTCTTCTCAACGGAAGTTTCTCACTATGGTTGGATTTGCTTTGTCCCCTCTTGGTCCTCCGGGTGGTGGGACTGGGAGTCGGTGTCTAGCAAGAACCCCAGTCCTTGGGGCGCAGAGCTCGGAGGGGATTTAAGGTGGTCCTTGTGGCAGGTTCAAGCCCTGCCTCGCCAGCTGTCTGGCTTTCTCCGTGGAGATGTGATCTCTTCCTCTGCAAGCAATGTGCCACTGCCATCTGCATGATGGGACCGAGCTACACTGGCCCTCCTTCTTCTGGACTGAGCTGCCAGGCGCCATGCCCTGAATGTCCAAGACTCTGAGCTCAGTGGGCCGCTGTTCCACCCAGGTAGCTTGCCTAGGTATTGCGTGACAGTGATGGGCCGCAGACTAACACGCCTTCCTTTACATCCCTCTCCAAAACTGTTCCCCATGCCCTGTGTGCTTCTCAGCACCTGAGATGTTCATATACAACATACACACACTCAAGCGCGCGCGCACACACACACACACACACACACACACACACACACACATACTGTCTTGCCTCTCTTCACATACTTGAACACATGCTTTTCAGGGAAGCCTATGGCTTATTGACTCCTCTACTTCTAGGGCCCATCTGCAATATAGTTAGCGTGCAACAAATGTGTGCTGAAGGAACACGTGCACATGAAAAGCCAATGGGGCTGTTCAGAGGCGCCTTCGACGAGCTGGGGACCTTCCTGCGATCTCAGGTACTTCTCCCCCTTTTCTGACCCCTCTGCACACACACAGCAGCTCCTGTCCCAAGGCAATGTCACTGTCTCGCAGCCAGGGGAGCAGGGCAGCAACCACTCTCTCCAATTCTCCTCTGTTCTCCTGATTCAGCACACCCACAGCATTCAGCGTTAGTTCTTTCGTGTTGATCCTACTGTCCCATTGTTTCAAGAGGAAAGATCCTTGTTTCAATGTCTTACGTTCAGGAGGGGCGACACGACTCCAAGGAAAGCACAGCGCCATTTCTTCCTTCTCTGCTCTGGCAGCCCACTGATGTCCTGGAGTCTGCACAGACTACGGGACTCTGCCCAGGGTGCCTGGTGCCAACATCTTCCTCAGTGGGAAAGGACAATTCAGAAGGACGACCAGATCAAAGCAAATGCTGCTGAGGAGACCCACTGACGGTTAGCAAAACACTCTAAACTCAAGCACCGTTTTGCTAACCTGTCCCCTTTCCCTTAGCCTGTTGCATTTCCCAGGTTTTAAACCAAAGATCACCCGTAAAGAAACACACCTCGAAGAGAAGCCCTTCTGAACTTTGTCCAAAAGATCCAAGTTCAGAAGCAAGTGGGAGCAGGACCAAGGCTGGTCCAGGCTGCAGTGCGTAGAAGGGCTCACGTTCTGGGAAAGCAAAGCCCATGATGTATTCAGCACAGCACCGCCTTCAGCCCTGCGATATTTCACTCATCGATTTTATTGTCAAATGAAAAGACGCTGGTTCCAAGTGGCATTTACGGAGACAGATGTGGAGTGACCTAGACTTCATTACTTGGCATTTGCTTTCTGGATAATTTTAATGCTATGCAGGTGGAAAGCACCAGGGCGCTCTGGCTGCTACAGTTAAGGTTCAAGTTTCCCAGAGCCTCGGTCTTCAGTTCCTCTGCCCACGGTATGGGCACAGCTCAGCCTCCCTGGGTGCCACGGCCGCACCCACCTCAGGTCCTCTCTGGTTACCATTTGGCGTGTGATGCCAGCCACCTGGGGGGACAGTGCAGGGGAGAAGAAACCTAAAAGGAGCCCAGGTCTCAACAGCAGCGTCTGGAAGGGTCCCGCTGCGTGGCCAGGGCTTCTGCACCCCGGATGTGCTGCTCAGAGCGGCACGCAGAGCCCAGCCTCTGTGCTGAGCTTTTGCTCTTTCATCAGAACCGTCATTTCTTCTCCGAACCAAGGCCTCCAGCACCACTCACTCCCGTCGGCCTCATCCAGGCTTCAGTCCCACCCTGCTACCCGATATGGGGCATTTCAACCCCAAGTCATCATGGCAGAAACCCAAGCACCTCATGTCCTTCCCACAGTCCCACGTTTAGGCAGCACGTCACCTGCTGCAGCCTTGAATTCCGTTAGTTTGTCCAAATCTGATCCATAATTCCTTGGAAAGAAGCCCTGACCTTAACTGAATGTTTCCCGGGGAGAAACGTCCTCCACACATATCTACCTCATCACGCCAGTGGTGAGCTCCCCGCCGAGCCCATCCGAAGTCAAGAGTTCAAGCTGTGTCCAAGAGCACACAGACCACAAACAGCCAAGCCTGGGCCACACCTGGGCGGTCACTGCCTCCTGGAAGGTCCCCGGGTCCTCCTCTGCCCGCTCCTCCCACGGACAGTGTCCAGTCTCCACCAGGCCCCTTCTCTGGCCCAGACCTCACCTCCAGCTCAGCTCACACCCCACCGGACCAACCTTCCTGCAGTACTGCACCCTGAGGATGCACGTTTTGTGAACGAGACATCACCATGCCATGTGGGGGCTCTGTGAAGGCAGGCAGGCCCTCTGCTGCTGAGAACTTCAAGCCTAAATCCCTTTGACTTCCACCAGCACAAACGATCACCGAGCAGAAGGTGTCAGAGGTAACTATTCTGAGCAGGCCGCAAGCTAGCGGGCAAGATGAGCAGCAGCTGCCCTGACAGATCCTAGCCCCTGTTCCTTAGCTCTACAGCCCCTGTGCCGGCACACACCCCAGCCTCGGGCCCACAGGTGCCTGCCGTGGGCACGGGCTGTCACTCACTGCCCAGCACAGGTCCTGTACCCCCTTGCCCCGGTCAGATCCTCCCCACACACCCAGGGCCATGCAGAATTCTCCTTCTGTAAGAGCCCCATCACAGCATGCGCTCACTGCTCTGAACGCCAGTCCCTGCGCTGGCCCAGCCCCCACCATCCAAGGCTTCCCTTCGATTCAGCTCCGAAACCTTCATGAGTAGGAGCCCAGGCAGCCTCACACAGCCGCCTGGAGGGGGCCCAGTGAGTTACGGTCTAGCTGTGGGACGCTGGCCACGTCACCTGGTCTCCCTGAGCCTCAAGTCGCACCTCTGCGAAAGAGGACCGGGAGTGGGCGGCTGTGAGGGCTGCACACGGTGGCACTGTGGAGGTGACTCGAGTACGTGGGGGACAAGGAGACATTTAAGGATCCACCCTCCAGCAGTGAGTTACTGATGCCGAAGAGGCCAAGGAACACCATGAAGCACAAAAGCAGCAGTGACCATGATGTCCTCATTACTGCTGTTGTCAATCAAGTCCTCCTTGTGCTCTCTGGATGATCCCTTACTGGTCTCTTCTCTTCCGATCACTAGTTTCTTGTATCTTATTCATCTGGTCTCCCACCTCTGCCACTTTCTACAATAAAGCCTCATGAGCCACGCCGGAAAGCGGGAGAATCAGAGGCAAGGCTTCCCAGGAAGTACAGAGTGCAGAGAGGAGAGGGTCTCAGGTCCTTCCCCTCCTACTGCCACAGCAGAGTACCGGAGAGAGGCAGAGAGCACCGAGCTGATCTCACCAAGCTGATCGTGACGTGCCCCTCAGCCAAGAGCTGGGCAAGCCCATACGATCACCCAGCCATAGCTGAAGGGGAGCAGTTAATCCTGCTTTCATGTCAGGGGTCGTTTCAGAGCTGATCTGTTTGGGGGGCTCTGTATTTTCAAGCACACTAAGCTCTCTGCAGAGGAAAACGGTAGCTAACTGTAGACTCTGCTTTGCACATGGAAAATCCCAACAGTTTGTAGATAAGGGGGAGGGTGGACAAGGAGAGGAATAAAGAGAAACAGTGAAGCCCCTCTTCTGGACCCTCTCTTCTTAAGCACTTACTTCTCAATGTCTAGGGGAGTAGCTGCCAATGAAAGGGGCCCTGACTCCCGGGGGAATTGGGGAACATTTGTGACCATTAGTCCTGATGTGTCAACATCGCTGGATTTAGAAACACCCAGCAGACTACAGGGCATGCGCCATGTGTCTGGGTGGGTCCGTGACCTTGGCAACCATTCTGGTCCTTTACCCTCCTCTCGGGTGCTTCCTGTGCTTTACTTCCAGCCATGAACCAAGTGGCTTTGCTCTGCCGCATCCTTATGCCATGAGGTTTCTGCTTGGAGCCAGCTGACCATGGACTGAATCTCCCGAAACGGTGAGCCAAATTAAACCCCTCCTGTAAGTCATGGGCACTGGGGATTCTGTGTCAGCAAAGGAAACCTAATGCATCTTTGTGGTGATTTTTATCTTTGCTACGGTTGAGGGTGCTACGGCTAAATGCAGACGATAAGGTCAAGGGATGATGAATACTCTGCAGTGCACAGGGCAATTCCACAGCATGAAGCACTGTCCTTCACTTCCTGTGCCTCTCAAATATCTCACCAGACACTCACGTCATGAAAAATTGTTAATAAACTCTGTGTATAAAATCTAAATCAAATTTTACATCTAAACCCTACATTTTTCTGCAAGTATCAGCATGCTAAATTTTCTAGGAAAGCAAATACCCCATACACTGAGAAGACTGCACTGTTAAATTTGGAAATTTACTAAAAATTATTCATCGTTTTGTAAAATAATGATACCAACAGCAGCACTGCTGGAGTCACCAATGTGAGCCACCAGCACAGGGCGCGTGCGTCCCTGCATCAGTGGCCGCACGCGCACGGGAATCCTGCCTGCGGATGTCAGGGCAGGACACTCGTCTTCTAGGACAGCCGTTTAGAGACTACGGTGACCAAACTGTCTTGGTTTGTGTGGTACTGGGCAGAATCCAGGACACAAGGCTTTTAATGCTGCAGTAGGGACAGTGCCAGGGAAACTGAGGCAAGTCAGTCACCACGCTGAGCAGCTCTTCCACCCTGAAGAGCAGGTTCCTGCCACCCCACACGACCCTCCACCACACATAGCCAGTACATGGAAAGTGTTCTGACCGTGTTAAATGAAAGGGAAGAGAGGGAGGGAAAAGGGGGCTATTTTCTCAGAATTAGAATTAATTCCACTCTACATTCACGCTCCTTTCTAGAAATTCATGGCTAATATCCCATCACCCTGCGATCTGAAGATACCTCATGTTCTTAGAGATTTCTGTAAAGTACTTCTCCAATGCACCTTGGAGGGGAAAGGCAGTGGCCTGACCTCTGAAAAGAAGTCCTAGGGGCCTGGGGATTTAGCTCAGTGGCACAGCACCTGCCTGGCAAGCGCAAGGTCATGAGTTCGATTCTGGGTACCGGAAAAAAAAAATGAAAAGAAGTCCTAACATCACAGATCACAGGCATGGAGGGAGCATCAAGGTCATTGAATCAGAAGACTCTTCACAGGAAGGGCCTCAGCCATGTACTGCTGGCCGCTGCATTTAGTTTCTTTTAAAAGGTTCATAATTGACAGGTGCCACATTTAAATACAATGCGAAAGATGCAGCACCTCTCCCCACACCTGGCCAGCCTTGCACAGGACCGTCCCTGCCTCCCCCTGTGTGTGCACAAGTTTCAGTTCCTGCTCTGTCGGGACGGAAATCCCCTGCGAATTCTGGATAGGCAGTCCCAAGTGTCACCTTGAACATCTGTTTTGGGATAATAAGGAATAACTAGAAAACAGTTCTCTTTTGGATTCATTTGTGGTCACAAGAGGATAACCAAGCGAAGCTTACAGGAAAATATGGAGCGCAGAAAACAGCAGGGTGCTGTGGGACTGCTGATGTCCCCAGAGAAAACTCAGCTGTCAGCAAGATGGTAAAGCCCTGTGCCCAAACACAGCTGCTCCTCCGCAATCCCGGAGCAGTTCTGCTCATGGGAGGATGGATGGAAGCGAGAAGCCAGGACATCTGTTTCTGAAGTAACGGCAGGGTCCTGGGAGATCTACCGCCCTCTCGGGTCAAACAGCACCTCCCAACCCCACCCATCGCTGGGGACACACAGGGCACACCCAGGTAGGGATGGAAGAGACGAACGTGGCCACAGGGAATGGTAGAGTCTCCTCACTGCAACCCAAACACAGTGAGTTTGCAAGCTCTTGCAGGAATCCTGCAAACCCAGTCCTGAAGGTGGCTTTGGGGGGAACTAACAGGGTAGAAGCCCAAGGTACATCCTTCTGATTCTGGCTCCTCACTGCTTAGGTAAGGATGATAATAAGAGGATTTACAAGACAAAGGCTGTTATAAAGACACACACACACACAGAGGGAGAGAGGGGGGGAGGGAAGGAGAGAGAGACAGACAGACAGAGAGACAGAGAGAGGGGGAAGGGGAGGGGGAAGGGGAAAGAGATCAATGAAGAAAGTTGCTTAGCCCTTTTGGTACTCAGGATCCGCCATGCTTATTTCTTCCATAGCTTTACTGGGATGGAATTCACATGTTATACAGTTTGCTGTTCTTTTCAGCTAAATTCTGCTGCCCATGGACCATCCAGGGCCCACAGTGTGAACAGACGCAATCAGCACACGCTGTCATCTAAATAAACAGACCTTCCATTTCTAGTCTGTTTTCCAGCCCCCCCCTAAGGAACGACTGGGTATTGACTCTGCAGCCTGCATAAGGTGCGCCTCGCTGGCAGGCATCAGCGAGCAGGCGGACGAGAGCCGCCCCAGCAGTGCCCGTGCCCGTCGCTAACCCAGCAGAGGGCTGCACAGGGCCTTCTCCATCCGCGCGGATGTCGGGGTGCACCGTGCCACCCTGCAACTCCGTGGAGCTGGAGGGCAGCAAGGAGCCCAAGAGCTGCTGTGCAGCCGGGCCAGCCCTGGCGGAGGCCGCCCCAGGAGCCCACACGAGCTCTCCCTCAGGCCACACAGAAGCCACTTTCATGGAAAAAGCAGTCAGAGAGATGAATAAGAAGACAGCTGGGCTGTGACTTAGTTTCCAAAGTGGCACTGGTGACAAGAGGACTCCACAGGGAATGTTTCAGAAAAGCTCCACCCGCACACCTGCATGGGTGGATTCTGCCTTCTTAAATGGAGCTGACTGGGATCAACCGGCTGCAGCCATGATGCCTTAGCCAGAAGCGAGGCGAGGCCAGTGAGTCCCTTCCAAGGAAGGATCACCGGGCGTTGTAAGGGAAGCAGACTGAACAATCTCCAGAGGGCTCTTTGTTAGAAGTTTCTCTTGATAATTACGGCCTCTGGAGATGATTGGCTAAACCCTCCTCTTTGTTTAGAAACAATATCTGCTTGTTCTTTTATGTTCAACAAAAGATTAGGGAAAATTCTGTCTATCAGTACTCCAAATAAGATAAAGGAAAGATGCCTGTCCTCATGGACCTTAATTTCACATCCCATAGGAACAGTGAAAGGGTTCAGAACACCCAGGAGCTTGCATACGCAGCACCTCCAAAAACTCCAGTGAGCTCTGCTGAGCTTAGGGTTCAGCTGGACAATTCCACCTTCAAGTCATGGGCTGGCAATGGGACAGCCACGGTTTAGGAAGTGGTGTGTGCTCCAGCTCACTGGTAGTAAGTGGATAGCTAAGGGCTTCCACCACAGTCTTCTGATGTCCACCAAAGCACACCTTCGTTGCAGCAAAAATAGCACAAATGCTGAAGGGTCCCTGTAGCTGTCATTTCCACCACGGTGTCAAATGCTTGAGGCCAGTAACTCTGCACAGGTGTGCTCAGCCCCCGCTCTGAACGTCAAGGCCTGCACCTGCGATGGCCTTCAGCCGACAGTGCCCCCAGGCAGCAGGGGTCACACAGCAAGAGAGAACCAGTGCAGGGTGTCTGGCCTCTCAGATTTTCAGCCATAGGATGCGATCAGAGGGGTGCACCCCGAGACCTTACTCGTACCAATCACCCACCTCCCAAAACCCTCCACCTCAACACCACGGTCAGGAGATGCCTCCATCCACTTAGGCCTCACAGTGCTGATGACATTTCACCATATGAACCCTTGGGCAAACAACGGCATCCAGACAACACCACGATCCTGACTCCACAGGTCTACAACCCTCACACTTGCAAAATCCTTTACATTTCCCAAACTCGCAGCACCCCCATCTCACCCCTGCATTGCAACGCATGTCCCCTCTCCCGGAAGCCCTCTCCCTTCCCAGAAGCCCCCTCTTCCAGCAGCCCTCCTCAGTGTCCATGGCTCTGACCCTGTATGGGGTCAAGGTCGAGCTGCGTCTCATTTCTCCTCACAAACACGGATGAAGCTCCAATTATAAGTGGACTCAGTGTAACGTTTGCAGGGAGCCACGGACACTCATTGTGTTTACAGATGAAGAAACTGTGGTTCAAAGGCCTCCCAGCACTCAGTGGGCATTGGGGCGAGGGAGGGACGGGACACACTCTGCTCACGGCCGGAGGGAGCGAGAACACCCGCAGAGGCGCCACCTGCCGAGGCACAGCTCTTCCAATGCTTGCTGTGCGCCCACTGGCTTCCATGGGACACACGTGCCACAGGCCGCCATGTGTGTCTGTGCCAGCGTCCCTTTCCACTGTAGCAGTGGATGTAACTCGAAGCGCCTCGGGCCGGAACCCAACATCCGTGCTCCGCAGAGCAGCCTGGGAGGCAGATGCACCCATTCCCGGGGAGAACTCCGCGCCGAGTGCCAACGGGACCTGCCCACACTGCTTTCCTAGTGGCAGGAGGGAGAGGGCAAACTGCTGTTTAGGAACCTGGCTTTGCAGTCGGCTCTCTGTGCCCTTGCCCAAGTCAGTTAACCTCTTTGAACCACAATTTCTTCATCTGGAAACACAATGAATGCCCATGGCTCCCTCGAACATTACACAAGATAGCATGCGGCATCCCGGTGCAGTGCCTGGAGGGCCTAAGGACACTCAAGGAATCTCGCCAAGAGCATCTTTCCTCCACTCCAACCTCCCTGCCCTCCAGCAGAGGCACCGCCCATGCTACCGTCTGGCTTACTGAGGATGCTCGAGAGCTTTGCTGTCAGCTTCTCCTTACAACAAGGATGTTGGGGACTGTGGGTGGACTCCTTCTGCTCAGTGGGGCGGGTGGTCTGAGTCAGCTCCAATGACTGGCCCCTTCCTCCCTATTCACTAGCCTTCCTGGGAGCATGTTGTACCTCTCTTGGTTTACGTACGCCTGAGTTCTGAGGCCAACTTTCCTCCCAGCAAGCAGGTGAGCCTCAGAGGCAGGAACTGGATGACAGTTTCCCTGTGCTGAAGGAGGTGATCTGCAGCTGGGTGTGTGGGGGTGCCCCCAGGCAATGCTTGCTGCCACCCTGGGATCGTGCCTGGCATCACGTTTATTAGACAGCCCTGACATTGTCTCACCCACCTGCCAGGCCCTATGTGCCTTTAGAATATGAAGGGGGTCTTGTTTGCTACTATCTTCCAGTGCCTTGCACAGAACCTGAAGGATGCTCAATAAATGGTGGGCAGATGGGTGGATGGATGGAGAGATGGATGGATGGATGCAGGGATGATTGGATGGGCAAACAGAATAAGGGAAAATGAGAGGGACGAAATGATCCCAATTCCAGAGGCACATAAACCCCCTAGTCACTGCTTTTGTCCCTTGCCAGTTATTTTTTTTTTTTTTTCTGGTACCGAGGATTGAACTCACGACCTTGCGCTTGCTGGGCAGGCGCTGTGCCGCTGAGCTAAATCCCCAGCCCCCAGTTATTTCTGTAGCCAACAGGACCAGAACAACATATATACTGGAGAAGAAACTAAATAAATAATTGTTGAATGAACAGATGAATGAGTGAATAAACAAGTCCAAGCCACCACTTGGAAAACTGGCTGTAAATGATTACTGCTCACTGACAAATCAAATTTCTGAGGTTACTTCCTGATCAGCTTCCTCCTCAAATTATTAGGATGTTTTACTATTCATGCATATTAAAATAAATGAAGGATGCTAACAAATACGCACATCTCCTACAGGCCAACAACGTACAGCGTTCAGTGATGGACATGACACTGTCCCCAACCTCCGGGAGCTATAAAATCCTAGAACGGTGCCTCTGCTGGTCACAGAAGGGTGACCACAACAGGGAGAAGAACGGCCACCTGCAGTGGCTTCCCACAGGCTGTGGAGCAGGGCCCTGCACCCCAGCCAGAGAGTGCAGAGTGACAGTATCAATTAATCCCTCTCTGATCCCGATGTCAGGGACGTAAGCCTTTTATGACACAGTAAAACAATTTTTATGGGTTCTTCCATCTGTCTCATGTCTTGATGTATTTTTTAATCAAAAGGGATAAGAACAGGAAGTCAAGTGGGTACAAATCTCCTCTCCACTCCCCGGACTCGCCCAGTGGGGAGAGGCGCATCTGTGGGCTCCACACTGAACGTGTGGTGGTTCCCACACCCACGGGAGTATTTTCCAGAATGCAGCCCATTCCCAGCATGGATACCAGGCCTGCCTGCAGCAACAGACACGTTCTCCCTCTCGGGAAGCCAAGTCAGTGCTTCCAATAACTTCAGATGCATTTAACCTTTCCTCTGATAACTAAATGAAAAGCGCCCCTCTCCTGGACGGGGCAAAGCAGAGAAGGGCTTCAAGGATAAGGGTGACCTGCAGTCTTTCCACCTGCAGGTGATTTTCACATATCACCACAGGTTTTTACTCCCTGTCAACATACACAGGCATTATTTTGATGACAACAGAATGGGAACATTATTCTGTTTTTACCTATTTTTATAGCTGATCTATAAATTTGTCACTGACATTTCCTGTATCAATGTTCAGCATTCATTCATTTGTTCATTATTCTGTTGTACAGTTAGATCAACATTTACCAAGTCCCTGCTGGAGCAGACTGGGGTGTTTTCAAAAATATTCTTCTTATGAGCGGTGGTAAAACTGTTAGCATCTTGGTGAAATCATTATGATCCTTTTCCTATGCATCTTTGTTTGTTTTTTTTTTTTTTTGGTTTTTTTGGTTTTTCTCCGGTACCGGGAACCGAACTCACGACCTTGCGCTTGCCAGGCAGGCGCTTTGCCGCTGAGCTAAATCCCCAGCCCCTCCTATGCATCTTATGCATAAAATATATTCTCCCTACACACTGTTTTATAACATTAGCATTTTCCAGTGTCACCACATATTTTCCTATGTTTTAATGTTGCCATTTATTCTGCTTAATGGAGGAATCATACTTATTCAAAATGATTGTCCTTAAAAATAACGGTAAAGCCTCCTTGTTCTCAAGGCTCACACTTCCTAAGGAATGAAACTGCTGTGTCGATAGACACATTTGAACTTTAGATCCCTTTCTTCAACTGCTCTGTAAAAATGCTTGCGGGATTTACACCCTTTCCAGCAAGGAGAAGTGTTCACATTTCTCTTCCCTTTACTATCACTGCCTGTGTCTAATTCTTGCCATCACTAATTTTTCTGTTTCCTTGGAAGTAGAATTTTTTCGAGTGTGAAATGACTTATTTATGCTCACTTTTCCAGGGAAGAGCACCTGAGTCCTTCGTCCATTTTTCTCTTTGTTCTGTTCTCATTGATCTGTCCAAACGTCTCACACAGGGAAATGTTATGTTACATAGTTCACTGTGTTACACAGTGAAATATAGGACCTTGTTTCAGAACAAAAATTAACCAGAGCTGTGTCGCCTCTCCTCCTCTTCTACCCTCAGGGTCCGTCACTTGTAGTTTCTCGCCCCTTGCTTGCTCGTGACTTGCTTGGTCAGAGGAGACAAACGGCGCCGGTCACGGGGTATCGCCGGTCACTGGGTATGTATGTCACACGTCTGTCTGTCTGAAGAGTGAAAGGGTTTCCCCAAGGTGGGTATCTCTGGGTGGACCTCGCCTGAGAACAAGGGCTGGCCCAAGGACATGGCTACCGTAGAAACTGGCTCTGGCCCTGCTGTCCTAGCCAAGGGCAGGCAGTGCCACCTCACTCAGGACAATAACGTCTGAAAGGCACAGGGGTCCCAGACAGGGCCAGGAGCCGGGCGATCGGCAGCCTAGCAGCCAGCCGGCTCAACCCTGAGCCAGGCCTCAATAAGCAGCAGCTGCCAAGCTCCTGCATCACGGCCCGGCCCGCACAGCACGCCTCCGGGAGCCCAGGCCCCGGGTGGCTGAAAGGTGGTCTCTGGGGCTCAGGGTTAAACAAACCTGGACAGAGTCCTCCAGAGGCTGTGTTTCTGGACCTGTGAGACTGCCTTCGTCTACACCAACGGAGTGTCTCGCTGGGGGGGAGCCGCAAAACAGCGAACTGCTTCCCCAAAGAGACTTCTTAAAAGAGAAACCAGAGAGGAAAGAAGGGCACAGAAGGAAAACAGAACCCTGGGCTCGCAGCTCCTGGTGACGACTATGGCAGGGTTTGGCACGGAGCAGCTCTGTACAGTGGTGGTGGGTGAGCGGTCATTCCGCAGGGTGGGAGCCAGGCAGGCAGAGACCCAGCTCACCAGGCCTCCGAGCGGGCGACTCCTGGGACTCGCAGTCTCTGGTCACAGGGCGGCTTCGTGGCTCTTTCGTCCTGTGTTCTAACACTGCCTGCTCCCTCCCCTTTCCCAGCTGTCAACTTTCATCCTTCTGGAGGTCTCGGCCACCTGCTGTACACACAGCTCTCAGTTGGGCTACAGCACTAAGGGTTAACTGGCATCGCCCTAAGGGACAGCAAGCAGGGGCACGGAGCAGAGAGGCCAACAGGGAGGGATGAACCCAGGGGCCTTTCATCTCTCTGGTGTCTCTTGGGGAAGGCTTCTACTTGCAGAGCCCCCGGGGCTCCAGGTTTTGTCACAGTGGCGGAAGTGCTCAGAAGCACAGTCCAGCAGAGCTTGGGGACTGACACAGGTGGGGGATGTCAGGCCAAGCGGACACTCTGCTCCCAGGTCCCAGGGACCAGGCGCTGAGAGCAGATGGGGACCAGCGGGCTCGAGGGCAGTGGGCAGGCAGGTCGGGAACTCTAGCACAGCAGCTCAGGCGCTGAGACCAAGCTGGGGACAGGTGCGAGTGGCCAGGGGAGTAGCCAAGGGGAACTGAGGAGGAGGGTCGGGCAGAGAGGATGGGTGCTGGTAATGACTGCTGCCACTCTTAATTATAACTGCCAGCCACCGAAGATGCTGCCTCATTAAAGGACGATTAAATTATCTCCACTCTGTTAAACGGATGGCAGCAGGAGGTGGGCTCCTGGCTTCTAGAGTCTTCTTCAGAGAAGGTACAGCACATGACAGGACTGCAGATCTGCAAGGGTGATGTGCAGCACAGAGGACTGGTCACGGCCAGCCCTGAGGCCTCTGCGTTCAGTCTCCTGCTCAAAGATGAGCCCTGGGCCCGAGCTGGCCGGAGATCGAGACTGGCTCATCTTTGCCTTGTGGGGTGCATACCGAGAGCTGAGCAGGCCACCACGCCCCATTCCCCGGAGTCCAGTTACCCACCAGGACCTCCACATGGCCCCTTTCACAAAGGCTCCTGGCCACTGCACAGGAGGTTGGGAGGACGGACACCCTGGGGCCCTCAGGGAGATTCAATGTCTCTGTTTAAACACCAGTGAGCTACAGTTCTGGTGCTGCTCGCACTCTATCACACCACCTTTCTTAATGTAACTGTAAATATTTATGGGGCCAGGGGCCGGGGTGATACAGAGAAAAATGGGCCACAGTCTCTCGCCGTGAGGAGCCTCGACTTCATGACTGTGTAAGAATCTTTCTTTCTAGAAGCAATGTCGTCGTAATTTAAACGCAGGCCCAGGACTTAGCCAGTAAATCTTACGGTGAATCATACTTGGGAAGAGGATGGAGTTTCTGAAAAACAAATGCTAAAGGGTGATAAATTTCCTTTTCCCCATCCGCCCACGCCTCTGCATCTTCAAAGCTCGGGGCAGAGTTAAAGGGCCGGGACCAGGCAGCTCCAGGAGGTGAGCAAAGGGCTGGGGGACTTGAGGGGGCGGCTCCCGCTGGAGTCCGGCACTTGGCATTCAGTCTTTCACTCTCCCTCCTTTCAGTTCCTCAGTGCAATCTGTGAGCAGTGCAGCGCCAGCAGTCACGGCCACCTGGTGCTTCTGTCCTGTCTCCCCCTCCTCTCGGTCACTGCAGGTCCCCGTCACCCCGGGACCCCTCATCCCAAGGAGCCAATGTGACTTGGGTGGCTTTTTCTTTTGTACAAAAATTTATATTGCTTGTAGGGAATTCAGGAAATAAAAACATTTGACCTAGAAATAACTGCAAGGCCATTCACTGGAAACCAACATTGCTTATATTTTAGCAGATATTCAATGACTTCCTGTCAACTGCATAGTCAACTGTTTGTTTTTAAAATGCTGCCTTTGGTCTGCCCAAGTAAGACTTTGAACCTGGGATTTAAGTTAGACCAACACCTCAGTTCTACCAGCTGAAGTATGACTGTGGGCTCCGTGGTGCACCCCTTCTCCCGTGGCACCTAGCACCCTCAGCCTTCCTTCTTTGGCCTGAGTTTCCACCAAGGCACATGTGCCAGTTAACCTTGATTATCTTGATGGGACTAAGAGACCCCTGGAGAGGTGACTGGATTGTCGTGAGTGTGCCGTCCTCCACTGTGGGCTAACCCACACGTGTTCAGTTACTAGGAGGCGCGGCCTAGGTGGAGGAGGGGGTCAGGGGACATGACCTGGGCAACAGTAAATGGCCTCTGGCTGCTCCTTCTCTAGATTTTCAGCCATGAGTTGAACAACTCCACCAGGCCTTTCCCCTATGTCATCTCTGCCTTACAGCCAGCGTACCATGTACTGAACCCTCTGAAAACTGTGCACCAAACTAAATCTGCTCTCCTTTGGTTGTGGGGATGTCAGGTGTTTTGCCCCAGCAATGGGAAAGGTGAATAGTCCAGCACATGTCTCTCTGATCTCGCAACACCCTCAACACAGATACATGTATGTGTTCCCCAGGGGAGGAAAGGCTGCGTAAGCCTGGAGTTTGTCTGGTGTGCTGACCACTCTATCCTTAAGGCCCAAGAACAAAGGGTTGATAGAGAAACAAGTCCTGATCACCCCAAGAAGAGAAAATGTTTCTCTTTTCCACAGTGAAAAGCCAACAGGCTGATGATCTCCGACTCAAACTCTGACACCCGAAATGTTCTGGTCGCCAAAATGACAGGGTCCCCCACTGTGTTGTAGAGGGGGCCACCGCCCAACCATGCCCTGTGGGCTTGTCACCGGGCACTTCTGGCTCAGAGGGGAAGGAGGGCAGGGGAAGGCGAGATGGCAACACGGGCCGTGGGTGTGGGGTCTGCTGTTCTTGGACATGCGGCCTGTCACCCCAAGTGTCAGCGTCCACTGGTGCGAATAGCAGGGCTGGACGTAACTGACACACTGAGGCTCTTGCATCTCTGCTCTGTGACACTGTGCGGACTGCAGGGAGAGCAGCGTGGGATTCCTGCAGTCCCGGGCAGCCTGTACAGCAGGTCTGCGCTTGTGCCGACTCTTACACAAGCACCTTACTCGGCAGTTCAGAGACTGCTTCTGCTTAGTGACCTCATTCATTTTATCTACTGGCTACGCAGCCCAAGGCCCCCCCATGGAGCATGCGCGGCAAGCTGGGAGTGCTCCTCACACGCGTGACAGCGCCACAGGACGGAACAAGGCGGGTGGGGAGGCGGAAGCTGTGAGATGAAGGCAACTTCAGAGAGTGGGGAAGAACCCCAACAGGCAGGAGTGAATTTCCACCGGAGCCATCTGAGTCTCACTTCAGCACTCCCCTGGCAGCTGCCCTCTCCACCGGCCTGGGGGCTGTGCCAGGGGTGCCCACCTTGCCATCCTTCCAGCCTCCTGATGCTTCCTCTGCATCCTACGGACAGCGCAGACCCCGCCAGGGTGGGTTTCTGCAGCCACCACCGCACTCGGTGCAGGCTGCTGCAGAATCCTGGGAAGGCTGCTGCCGAAGCTCCACAACCCAGTTAGGGGGACTGGACAGCGATTCTCATCTGGCGTCTTTACCGGGTTACACAACTGCTCCTGTTGTCATTCTGCTGTGACTTTTATCAAAGGGTTAGACATGAATTGCAGACACACATACTCCTTCTCGCCTTCTCTGTGGCCGAGTGGCTGTGGTCCCGGCTTTGGTCTCCAACCCTAGATTGCTGCGAGCCCGGGGAGCAAGCAGTGTTTAAAGGCAAGAGCGTTTCAGGGTAACGGCAAACTTCTGCTCATGGGATTGTTCATTCATTCACCTGCCCGTTCACCTGCTCATCCACCTGGCAGGGAGCTGCTGAGCACGCACTGGCCACAAGACACTGATCCAGGCGATGGGCAGAGGAGCTCGTTTGCACTGGGGAGAAGATGAAATTCAGCAGCACTGGAAGGAGAGAGCTGCCCCAGCTCTCACCCAGGTGGGGGGCGACTGCCCTGGGGCTCCACACAGGTGACGGAGACCACCTAGTCTTTTGTTGGGGGTCACATCACCCATAGTTTCTGCACCCCAGAAGCCCGCATGCTCCCCCGCAGCATAAGGCTCGCTGCTCCTTGGGCTCCTTAGTGACTCGGGTCAGCACCTCGGACAGCGCTCGGCCTTTGAGCCACTTTCCTCTTCAGCCCCCCTGGGAAAGGACTGAAGGTGGGAGGCCACCTCCAAAGTCAGGACGCCTGTGAGCCATGGGGCCACACTGCCAAAGTGGTGTTGCTGCTCTAGCCAGCGCTGACTTCACGGACCAGGAAACTCACTGAAATCTGCAAAACAGGGTGCTTCCTGGCCCCATGTCCTGGAAACCATAGATTAGCCCTGCTTGAGGCAAGGAACCTGCTCTGCTCCTTGCTGGCTGCAGCAGCGTCTTGGGCACTGGCTTTCCCTATCTGCAGAGTGGAGATAGTGGTTTCTCCCCTCAGGCTTGGCATGGGGATTAAATAAATGCTACCATTTACAGAGCATTTACCATGTGCACACAGAATCTTACTTAATTCAGCTGTGTTACCCTGTTAGCCTCGGAGGAGAGCTCCAGTGAAGGTCTCTGCTTTCTTTCTCCCCAAGGGAAGCAGGCTTTTCTGAGCCACTGGGATAATTCTGGGCTTTAGTAGGTCAATGGAGCAGAGATGGCATGGAGAAGTCTCAGATCGAGTTGCCTAAATGTCTAGAGTTATGCTGTCTAATGCGACAGGCACGAGCCACAGCTAGCCACTTAAACACGAATCAGTCACAACGAGGAGGAAGCAAAATTTCCTTTCCTTGGTCGCACCAGGCACATCTGCAGCTCAGGGGCCACGTGGGGCTCATGGGTACCTTGTCAAGCAGTGCGATATTAAACATCTCCATCGGGACAGAAAGTGGACAGAGGCTGCACACAGAAAAATCAAACCTGGGAGAAGAAATGACAGGAAAGTCAATAGGAGCCCAAGGAGGCCGGTGGCTAATTCTGCGGAGGGCTGTGCAACTTTGACACATTTCCAATAAGTTCTCAGGGGTAATCAGGCACTGCCCTGACGCCGTACTGCCTGGGGTGTGTGGATGGCTTTGTGAGGCAGTGTGAGCAGCTGTTGCTCCTAACCACTCCGACTGTTAGAAGGTGTTACGTTTTCAGGTCTCACTGACTGGCGAAGATAAAGACATTTTTAAAAGGTGCATGGACTCCACTCCCACAGTCAAATGGCCCTCTGTCTGCCCGGACAGTGTTAAGCCTGACCATGCGACCCGGGCAAGGCCTCCTAACATTTGGGGACGTGCAGAGTCGTCCACCCCAGGAACCTGCCTCTCCCATAAGCTGTCACGTCCCCTCCCGTGGGCCGCACCGCGTGCTCCTCACGAGGCACAGACACCGGCACAGGCTCAACTTCAAGGCTCCGTGCCGTTCTCCTTTCCTGGGGTCTCCCTGAGCCCCGGCTCGGGACAGGGGTCCCCTCACTTCTGCTGCCCCAGTAGACCCCGCCCTATCAGTCCTCCTGCATCAGCCTCATTCATTCATTCATTCATTCATTCAACATCCACGCAGCACTGCGTGTGTGTGACGTCACAGTGGATGTTCAAGCGGGGAAGACAGCAGAGAGCAAGGCCAGCTTGAAGGAGCTAACACCGCAGTGGGGGAGAGGACAGCAGGGAGAAAACACTGAGGCCCACAGCGGGCCGAATGCGGAGAGGGTCTGCAGGGGCCCAGGGCGGGCAAAGCAGGGCAAGGGTGACTCTGCTTCTGTTGGACCTCATGTCGCTCATCTTCTGAAAGCCTCAGTTTGATGTGTTTTTATTGAACATGTGCTGTGTGCTGTACTGTGTGCCTTTGGGGGCCTGGTGAACACCGAAGGGAGCCTGGCCCAGGAGAGCTGGCATCCTGGTGGGAGGGAGGAACGGCCAGGCCGGGGCGGGGAGGGGGTCAGCAAGGAGGGAGGCTTGGGCAGTGGGAGTGCTGGCTCGCTGCCTATCTGAGGGCGAGGGCTGGGCACGCCTCAGCCAACCTGCTCCCCGGCCTCAGCTGCACCTCCTGCCGAGCCCCGGCCACAGCCGTGCTTCCAGGGCTGTTAGGCGCAGTCCTGCTCCCACCTGGCTCCCACATCCTGCTCCCACCTGGGCTCGCCTGTGCGTGCAATCCTGGGCACGCTTGTCGTGCAGGTGTGCGTTACCCCCGGCGTCCACACTCCTACAGGAATGGGACGGTATCTCCCCCTTCACTCACTCCAGATGCCTTGGGGAACACCCCCACCCTCAGCCCCCTGCCCCAGGCAGAATACAGGAAAGGGTGGGTGCTGCCTGAGTAGGGCACACGCTCAGCATATGCACAGGGCCTGGTTCTCTCCCCAGTGCCAGGATAAAACCCCAGAACAGGCCACAGAGGGCCCCTGCCACCACGAGTTCTTATTTGAAGAAGACGTGCTTTTCCTTCCACTGCAGAGGACAGATGAGTCATTCGAAGACAACCATGCATGGCAGAGCAGCATTAGAGCAGCATTACCGCACTTTAGATATACACTGCCCCCAAAGCTCCCCGTGTTCAGAGGTGGGGTGTTCGGAAGTGACTGGGTCTGGGGCACCATGCTCGGAGTGCCCTGCTGAATGCACTGTGGGGAGTTGGGCTGGTGCAGGAGGGGTCCCAGTCCGAGGAGGTGGAGCTGTCACCTGCCTCCTCCCTCTTCTCTGCTTGCTGGCTCCCCGTGGTGGGCAGCAGTCCACCGCCAGACTCTTCTACCATGGTGCTCTGCTGTGTAGCTGGCTGACCACAGACAGCTCCCTCGAAGTCTGGCCTGACTGTGTATTGCAGGTGCTAGGTGCATTGTCCCTGGCTGACGCACCCACCAAGATCTGGAGGCCTGCTCAGGCAGGACTCTTCTGTAGTAAGAGCCAGACTCCGAATCCCTTTGTGTCTGTTTTCTGACGACACAGCCTGCACACTTTCCAGTCCAGTGCTGAGATGAGCAGGGTGAGGTAAGTCCTGGCCTGGCCGCCTGTGGAACCCACCCTGGGTGCTGCAGTCCTGGAACCCCACAGCTTCTTTGCCCACCAGGGACGCTGGCCCTGAAGGCACAGCGCTCACTTTAGAGGTGTGTACTGGCCATTTCCATGCCCCTCGAAACTCACACATGGCAGAGGTGCAGTTTTCAGAGCCCACTGGTACTCTGCGGGCTCTTCCTGATAGGGTGGAGATCTGCTGTCCACATGAACTGCATGGGCTCACAGGAGGGGCTTTTGGAAGGTGTGTTGGTCACTTTTCTCTCATTGCTGGGACAAAATACCTGACACCCAGAATTAAGGAAGGAAAGGTTTATTTAGCTCACAGTCTGTGGAGGTTTCAGCCCATATTCGGCTGAATATGGGCTCCAAGGCAGAGTGGCACATGGCAGAGGGCAACAGTTGATGGCGGCAGAAGACAGCAAAAGCAGCAAGAGCAAAAGAGAAGAGCAAAAGCAAGCCTCTTTCCCTCCCTTATATTAGATGCAGGCTGCCACCCCAGGGCGGGTGTAGCACTCACACCCATAACCCCAGCATTGGACCCTGAATCAATCATAAACTCTAGAAGCCCACCCATGACTGCATGAGGCTTTGGGGGGACGTCCAGAAAAAAAACATAACAGAAGGTGAGTGGATCGGGGCTCACTGCTGACTTGCTGTTGGGAGAGGGTTCTGGTGGGAAGGGGTGGTCACTGGAGGCATGGCCCAGAGGGTCCGCAGCTCCTGCCTTCTCTCTGCTTCCTGTCTGCCGTGCTGTGACAGCTGTCTTCCGCCATGCCATCCTGCCTTGGAGCCAGCCAGCTATGCGCTGAAACCTCTGCATACTGTGAGCCAGAATAAACCCTCCTGTAAGTTGTGGGTGCCGGGTACTGCGTTCCAGGGATGGGGGCAGTGACCGAGACGCCCCTGGACTCCCTGAGTCACAGTGCTGCTCTGGCCGCCGTGGCTGTCTGCCGTCGCTGCTTTGCACCAGTGGCTGTGTCCCAGCTTCCGTTCCTCTGTGCTCCTTTCTCTTTTGAGCTCTTTTATGTCACACCTGTGTTTTCTGGGACCAAGTGAAGGAACCTCAGTGGCCCAGCCAGTCGTCACCAAGCCTGACACCCAGACATGCATCTCTTGACCCAACCATGGGTGCGGCATTGGCAGTTGCTGGTGCTGGTGTTTGGTGTCAGCTCCCATTCTGGAGCCGACTCTGAGCAGCGTCCGGCACAGGTGACCCGTGCAGTGGAGAACGGTCACCAGGCTCCAGCTGGACAATGCTTTCCTAGCAGCTGTGTGCGGCTAGGACGGGCTGGGTCACCACACCCTCCTCGGTGGAGGGCAGAGGAAGGCTGTTAGTAAGATGAATGCGCGTTCTCCACTGAGCCATCCCAGCCAGTCAGGACACAATAATTTAAAAGACAATGCTGGATGCTCATTTCAAGGTGAGAGAAAATCTGGAAGATGAAAGAATCTTCTTGAAATTTCCTTTTAATTAAAGTGTGGGTTGGCTGCGTTCGTCCTGAGCCTTAGCTCTGCCTCTGCAGGGGAAACCACCAGGGGCTGTGCCTATGCAACGAACCACTTAATTTGAAACGGGGACCCGGCCGTAGATTTCAGTCCCCCCTTGTGCCCAGCACTGGGCAGGGGCCGAGAGCTCCGAGCAGGGTGTCGCAACCCATCTTGCTGGGTGACCTGCAGAGCTGAGAGTGAACCAAACTAAACTTCCAAAGAAAAGGGGTGGGTTCGCGCCAGGGCGGAGGGACTCTGGAATGCAGAAAGCTCAGGGGCAAAAGCAAAGCGCTCCAGAGCCTCCGCACAAAAGCATTCCAGAGACTTCCACAGAGATGCGCTCAAGGCTGGGTTGGGGGTGCGAGCAGTTCCAAGGGAGATGGAGAGCGCCACCGCTGTGTCCTGCAGAGTGGGTACCTGGCAGGTGCTAAATGACCGACCAGTGGCAGAAGAGACAAAAAGCCGGTGGGTACATAGGTGACAACAAGACTGACAACAAGCCACAGGCAGGTGACAGGTGAGCCGATGCATCACGGAGGAAGAGGTCAAGGAAAGCTGCAGGGCGCACGACGCTTGGAGACAAAGCCCAGCAGGAGAGGTGTGGCCAGGGCAGGGCTGCAGGTCCCAGTCCAGGACAGAGTAAGCCACAGATGCTCCCTAGGTCAAGCGCTGCACTGTGCTCCCGAGCACGCCTGGTCTCCTTTGATCACCCCAGACCCTTCTATGGGGAAGGTGAAGTCTCGAGTTTCAGCAGAGGGATACACACCCAGGAGGCGGAGGAAGGGCTCGGCGCAGTCTCCCTGCAGCACGCAGCGTGCTCGCAGGCTCTGCAGCTTCTCTCCCTCTCGGGCACCTGGGCATCTCCAGGAGGACGCAGACCAAACCTGCCTGCCGGGAAGGGGTCCAGTCATCTCTTGTGAGGAGCTGGTGCGCGTACATCACAAAGCTTGGTTCTTTCTCATCCCCTTCGCTCCCTTCCCTGCACCTGGACCCCCTCCCACCTGCCAAAGATCCACCTCCCCACTTCCTGTCATTCCCCCCTTTATTTTGCTCTTTAATTTACACTCTGGGTTTCTCAGACAGGAGAAACCATGTGCTATTTAAGTGTCTGTGTCTGATTTATTATTTCACTTAACTTTACGATCTCAAGGCGCATCCATTTTCCTACAAATGACTTGAGTTTATCTCTCTCTATGGCACCAGAGCACTCTGCTGTGTGTAAATACCAGGTCTCCTTTATCCACTGTTCTGTGGATGGAGACACAGGCTGCTTCCAAGCTCCAGCTATTAAGAGCTGTGCTGCTATAAACACGGGTGCGCATGGACCACTCTACTCTGATGTCTTTAACTCACTGGGGGAGATACCTCGAAGGGGAATAGCTGGTTGAACGGAATTTCTATTCTGTTTTTATTTTAGTCACTTGTGTGCACGTTAAATTTTACCTTGTAATATGTATAACTGTTATAACTGAAAAACACGTTTTAAATTCCTTATCCTTTGGAGGGCCAGGCTGTGTCTGGGGGGTGTGGACAGAGCCTTCCACAGCAAGGAGTCTGCAGGGTTGAGGGGGTGATGCTGGGTCTGTGCACCTGCCAGGGAGGTGGCCCCTGTGCTTCTCCAGCTGCGTGTCTCCAGATCCGGACAGAAATTACGGAAGTACCCCATGAAAGTTCCCATTCTGCAATTGTGCTCAGCAGCGGGTAAATGAGGAGGATTACCAAGCCGGTACACAATGTGCGAAATTGAGAAAGAACCTGTTCATGCCACTTTCCTGCTAAAAACCATCTCTGCCCAAATGGATGTCCCTCGGAGCCAGGTGTTTTTTTTCCTAGGTTCACACTGTCATTACAGGGGTGGCAAAATTGCTCAGCCCAAGGGTGATGCCAGCTGAATCCGAAGGCAGGGCCTGGACTCAGTTTTCCTCGGTGCCTTCCTAGCTGCCCAAGCACTGGGCAGTACTGCTGCACCCATTGCAGGTGAAGAAACTGTTCACAGGGGTTGAACTGGTTGTCCAAGGTGACCGAGCTGGGTTTTCTTGAGGCAAGGATTCCTACCACGGCCTTGCACTCCAGAGCCCTTACTTTACAGAGGGATGCCCGGCAGCTGTCATATGCACGGTCCGCATCTGCACGGTGCCAAGCTGATCCGCATCAGCACGAAGCCTCCCTGGGTGCCAGCCCGGGTCTGTCTTCTCATTAGCCGGCAGGTGTGCAACTCGAGTGTGTAGAGCTCAGGGCTCTTCTCCAACACTGTGACGCTGACTCTGGATGACACGTGTAGAAGGATAAATAGCCAGGTACAATGCGCTTTTTAAACTCCGCCCTGCAGCCAGATTTGCGCACTGACCCACAGATGGCAGCAGTGCCCGCAGGGAGGCAGCCTCGCTCGGTGGTCACGTAACGGGCACAGGAGCCCCAGAGCCAGGTGCGGGTCCGGGACCCTTCCCCTTTACACGTCTGAGTCCCGAGCACCAGTCCCAGCACTGGACCTCAGCTCCATGCCTGGGAGGTGGAGACAGCCGCCCTGCCCCCGGACCTGCTGCGAGGACTCACCAAGAGGAGCTTCCCGACTGTGCTCCTGCACAGCTGAACCAATAAGGAAGCGGCAGGGCCGCGGCTGAAACCCCGCCTGTGCTCCGGCATGCGAGCGCCCGGCAGCGCAGACACAGCCGGCTCCGGGAGGGACAGGACGGCGAGGTGACGATTCCGCTATGTTAGATGGTGCCCTTCTGTACTTTAACTGCCAGTCAGTAACATCCAGACTTATAAATGTGCATCTTCTGAGCGTTTGCACACTGCTTTCCATCAAGTTTTGCATGTTTTCTTCACAACTCCCCCAGCAGTCCGTAGCTCAACTAACACCAAACCCTTGATGCAGGTGAGAGCGGCAGGTGCAGGCGACAAAGGCCTCGTGCGAGGGCCTGAGTGCTGGAATCTGCCAGCGCTCTCACTGCCAGTCTGCTCCTCTTTGCGCTCTGCCAGGCTGTTCCGAAGCACCACCAGCTTCTGCACAGTCGCAGTGGAGAGAGACGACGGGCTTTGTCTGGGATCCCACTGGGTCTGTGGGAGGGAAGGGGACCGTCCTGAGCGGTCCTCATGCTCTGTCCTCTCCTGGCACTGCCTCTGGGTGATACCTGCAGCCGGGGTTTCAGGGCAAATCTGTTCTCCATCAGTCACACGCCCCAGGCCGGGTCCGGAGCGGTCACTGTGTCCTTCCGTCTGCTCAGCACCTGCAGCCCTGCCCTGGCCCCATCGGCACCCACCGCCGTCAGGGACACAGGATGCCCTGCTCTGCACCCACAGGCGCTCCTGCCTCTGCACTGTGGCTCCTCTGCCGAGAACACTCCTCCTCGGCATCTGCTGGCCAAGCTGCCTCAGCCTCCCCGAGTTTCATGCCATGCGCCCTGTGCCATCTCGTGTCTCCCATGGCACGGACCCCGTTGGGATTATTTTACTATTTATGTTCTGCCCTGATACTGCTCATAGTACTTATTGGAGCCCCTCAGCTCTCTTGGTCACTTTATTCAGTAGGAGTCCAGACTGAGCATCTGTAATATGAAGATCCCGAATCCCAAATTCTCCAGAATCTGAACTATTTTGAGCGCTGATGCCACAAGCAGAAGATGCCGCACCTGACCTCATGTGAGAGAATGCTGAGGAGTAAACGCCAGCTGCCCAAGCTGCTCTTTGATGATACCGCGCAGGAGCCTGAACAGGCTAAGACAGGGCCGGCAGAACGCTCCTGCCTCAGCCAATGGGCTTCCTGAAGTCTGTGAGGCCTCCTGTCCTGCAGGCATGATTTTCAAACCCTGTGCCCCACTCCATGTCTGCGTTCTGCAGCTTAGAAACATCCAGCTTCCTCTCTGTGCCATTTCCAGCAGACGCACACACCGGGCTGGCCTCGTTGCCTGGTAAGGAAATAAACGATGCGTTCAACTTGGCTCTCCTTTCCATTTGTTTGTTTCTGCTCTTGCCGATGGAAAGAGGCTCTTCCCAGGTGGCCTAAGGTGCCCGGGTCTGTACATAGAGGGCCCGCGTCCTAGACACGGGAGCAGGACCAGCAAGTCCAGCATGGGTTCCACGGCAGTTCACGAGTGAAGGATGCAGTGGGCTCACTATACACTGAGGATAACACAGGACTGCCCGCTTGTCTCGCAGGGCGGCTGGCGCCCACTGCTGCAACCAGCCTTGCACTCCAGTGGGTAAGATTCGAATACAATTACGGCTAAAGCATAGGGCCAGTCTCTGTCAGTTGCTCAACGCGACCTGTCACGCAGTGAGTCCATGACAGGTTTCAGGGCACGGTGTGAATAGCGACGCAGGCAGATTATTGAGAGCTGGGTCTGCCTTTGTGCTCAAGCTTTGCTAAGTACTGAAGTTACTGTCGGGAACTGCAGCCAACAATCACCACTGCTCCTCCCGCCTTTCGGTGTGTTGCAGAGGAGCTTGAATGCCCCGGCCTCGTCCTGGGTGCAGCTGTGGATGGGGAGCTGAGGGTCAGAAACAGGCGTGGCCGGGCCTACGGAGCAATAGGAAATGAGGCAGAGCAAGCAAGCCGGTGAGGACGTCTTCTCATTCCCAGGGAAGTGGTTTGTGGATGAGAGATTTGCTGTTGCTTTTCAAAGTCCTGCGGGCATCTTGGAGCTGCCCTCCTGCTAAGCACATTCCTCTCGACACCTAGGGCCGGAGCAGCTTTCCCTTGGAGTCTGATTTTCAGAGAAAGCCAAGAATCCCATGCACTTCCAAATCTTGTAAATAAGATGGGTATAAAAGAACATAATTAGGGTTTGTTCTTTTTTAAAAATAAAACTGACTATAAAACAGAGGCTGGCAAGGTTTTAACTGTGATTTTGCATATGGCTCTCAGGGCGACAGACGCCCGAGCAGCTGCGCCTAACTGCATCTGGCCCGCTGTCTTCCTCGGGAGGCCAGTGCTTCGCAGCAGGGTGGGCTCGGGTCAGCGCGGACCCAAGCTCAGGGCCCCCTGCCCTGAACGTGGCTAAGGGGCCCGGGCAGCGCCTGCAGCAGGCAGGTGTGTATGGTTTTCTCCGTGCACTCCTCCCTTCTGTTTCCGGACAGGTTCGGGTGGGCTCACCCTTGAGGGCTGCCTCTGATGAGGGCGACTGACACCCCGAGCTGTCAGGACCGCTTAAGCGGTGGGCATGTGGCCTGGGACACGTGTTCAGAATGGAGCACAGGACTCCTCCTCCAGGCAGGACAGGGAGCCCACAGAGCTGACAGAAGCAGCCCCGCAGGGACACTGGAGAGCGAGGCAGGGCCCAGGCTACCTGCTCTGCCCAGTCTCTCAGTTCTGTGCAGCGCCAGCCCTCTCCACTGAAGCCAGGCTGGTGGGAATTTCCTTCACTTGCAGCACAAGGAGGCCTAATGCCTCTGTCTCGTGCAAGCAGAGTTGCAGCAGAAATTAGCCAAGGAGTCGGCACACTGCATTTCATATCATGAACATGGTACATATATGTTACAACACATACATGATGTACGCACGCAAGGTGATGTGCAAGTCTGCTGATACGTTTCCTGCACTAGTGTTAGAGTAGAAACAGGGTCTCCCTGATGCCCCGGGGCTGCGCGCACGACTTCGCGGACAGCAAGGTGCGACGTGGGCAACGCTTTTCTCCGAGGACCATCAAGAGCAAGCTCTGGGACATCCTGGGGCCATGACGGAATCAGCCAAGTACTCGCTTCACCTTGATCTCCAAAAGCCCCAATCCTACCTGTGCAGTTACGGAAGCAAACAGCTTCGGGCCCAGGACGTCGACAACTCAGGCAGGAGGGAAACACCACACCCGTGTGGAGGCTGCCAAGGGGAGCACTCACGCCAGCACTGGGCTGGACAGGAAGGAAACGGGCCGACGGAGCAGCTCGGGTCCAGGGCTGACCCCTGCCCGGACCCCACCCGCAGCCTCAGTCTGTGCCGACGCTGGCTCCGGGCAAGCCTCGCCCCTTCTCCGCGTCTCCGTGTCCTCATCCTGAACAGGGGTGGTCACAGCACCCAGGCCACACGACGCTGGGAGACGCACACGAGGGCCGGCCTGTTGAGAGGTGCTGTCAGCAGACGGACTGCACCATCCGCGTCACTGCTCCCGCGAAGGCCAACAGCAGCCGCTCCCCGTGTGGCTTTGTGGGAAACGCTGCCCCCTGCAGGAAGAGCTTTGACCCAGAAGGCGAGGGGCAGGAGCTGGAGCCGTTATGGTGGGGCCAGGCAGAGGCTCTTGCTGCAGGCACAGGCTGCTGCCCGCAGGCCTGGAGCGCAGACAGAGCCGCGCACAGGGATGTGGACAGCCACACTTCAGAGGAGCAGGACTGAGAAGAACGCCTTGAGAGTGGCTCACAAGCCAAGTCAGGGACGAGCTAATGAGGCTCTGCTTGTCATCATCTGTAAAAGTTTATTTCTTAGACTTCAAAGGCAGCCAGCGGAGGAGGGCTGGCAGGGCAGTCCTCACTGAAGCAGGGCAGGAGACAGAGGTGTGAGGTCCCCTCTGTCTAAGGAGCCATGCCCAAGGGACACGACCTGGACATGAGCAGCCCCTCACGGCAGGAGGAGGTCGCATGCAGGAAGATTAATTTCCTTCCACACAGGCTTGGCGCAGCTGCCGTCCACACTCGGGACTCTGGCTGGACTGGCAGGGGAGGCCCAGGCTGCCCTGCACCTCAGCTGCCCACACCAGGCTGTCCACAGAGACAGGGCCACCCATGTGTGGTCTGAGCCCTGGTGCCCGGCACGAGCCACAGGGTTCCAACGTGTCTTGCGACCACAGGATGCCATGCATCCTGGGAAGTCGGTGGCACATCTGCCACAAGAAGCTCACATTTAAAAACTGAGCGGAGCAGTTAACGAACACCTGCCGTAGATGCAGAGCTTTCTGAGGCAGTGGACCGCGCTCCAGAGCCTGGGGCCACACTGCGGGTCACAGCCATGCTGCTCAGGGCCGGGCCTCTGTCTTTCCTGGTCTGGGTGTGAAGGCTCCCCAGGGTGGGAACATGGATACAGGGAGAGGCGGCTGATGCCTTTGCGGCAGCAGGGATGAGAGGACCCACGGGGACGTCCTAAGCCCCACCTGCCCCCGACGGCTCCTACAGCTAAAGTGTTCTGCGTGCCCACATGGCACCAGCGAAACTTTCATGCACACAACCACTAAAAATGGCACAAAACCCCTCAGGCAACGTGAACAAGGGGCATGACGCAACACACGACTCGTGTTCAGACTTAGCTCTGACCTCAGTGCATCTCTGGGGCCATGCAGATATTCCAAAGGGAGAAGCCGAAACCCCAAATCCCACGCCCTCTGGACCCGACACCTCACAGGAGAATGTTCAGCCTGCACCATGCTGCTGTGCTGGGCACCTGGAGCTGACGGCGCCGGCCGAGGACGCGGCAGCCCTCCCTTGCGCCTCACTGGGGGGCCAGGGACCTCGGCCGGGCTCCCTCCGGGAGGAGAGCATGCCTGCAGGCAGGACCGGGACTCACGTCAAACCTCCCACTGCGGATGCTCTGAGCACACCATGGGCTATTTATTTATTTATTTTAACTCAGCAAAAGACACATTCTTCTTCCTCGGGGCCATGAGGCAGCTGCTGCTCCTAAAACAGTTTCCCAATTAAGCGCAGCAAGAAAGATGCCTCTGGCCAGGCCTAGCAGCCCTGAGTCTCCTGGTGCTGCAGACCAAGCTGCCTGGGAAGGGCGGGGTTCAGGGGCACACAGGGCTGCTGTGTGCTGCCAGGGTGCTCTCTGAGCCTCGGCCAGACCTAGCTCGCACAGTTCCACTCGGGGGCAGCTGAGGCGGGCAGGGAGCTGGGCGGAGAACCTGCGGGCCTCAACTTTCTCCCCTTCAATCACCGTTCCAGCTCACCTGGCTTAATGGCTACTTACAGCTCTGAAAACCCATGAAAATTATTTGGGTGGCAAAGTCAGGCAGCAGGCCGCACACCCAGGAGCAAGACACCGTCTGCTCTCCGGACTTAGAGGCAGAGGGGACGGGAACAGGAAGTTACACCCAGAGACCCACGGTCACCAGAGCCAATACCATGACCCAAGCACACACGCGCCCAGCCTCGGTGACAGCTGAGGCAGCCTTGTGGATGAGCTGCCCTCAGGCAGCCAAGGAGGTGGCGGCGATCCACGCGAAGGGCCAGCCGTGGGACGGCAGAAGGAGGGGTCTGGGCACAGGTGAGCTGTGAGGCCAGCAGGTGACAGATGCAGCACTGTCCCCCGTCTAGACCTCAGGTCCCAGGAATGAATCCCAGACAGGGGCTCTGCATGCACAGCTAAAGGTGCAGACGGAGCCGGCCACGTGCCCAGTGGAGGAAATCCCACACTACAGGTCCACGTGACGCCGTGACGCTGTGTGACAGATGCCAGACACCAAGGACAGATTCCGCATGGCTCCATTCCACGGGTGCCTAGGATGAGTCCAATATCAGAGCCAGAGCTGAGTGGGGTCTCCTGGGGCTGCGGGAGGAAGGATGGGGGCATCAAGTAGTGGATGGATGGCGGTGCCTCTAAAACATACAATTCCCACCTCCTGCCCAAGTTCCTGACAGATGTCCCTAATTATGCGTCTGGGTGGAAGAAAGGAAACAGGGGAAACAGCCGCACTTCCCTTTGATAACTTGCTCCCTCTCCTAATTAACAGGACCCTGCACAACCAAACATCTGCCAGCGTCAGAACTTCCACAGAGGAGCTTTGATCATGGCGGCAGGCAGTCCAGACCGTGCGGGAAACTCTCACACAGCCGAGGTCAGGCGGTGTGCGATGCAAGTCCACCAAGTCAGCCCAGCGCTCTGGAGACAGTGTCCCCCTGGGCGAGGCGAGGCACCTCACGTGAGCTGGAACCAGAAGTGACCGAGATGCAGCCACCTCCCCTGCAGGAGCAGGCGGGTCCCTGGAGCTTCCCCCTCTCCAAAGCCCGGTGTCCCCTGGTAACCAGGTAGAGGAGTGGGAACCCCACCCTGAGAGATGCCCTGGAAGGACTTCCCGTTGGTGAAAGTGTCTTCCTTTGGTTCTTCTGTCTCCCTCTGACACTGGACCTCTCGTCCCAGGATTTTCCGCCCCGCCTGTCAGTTCTTTGCTGCATTTGCCCTCCCGCAGGTGCAATGCAGGTGACCGGGGTTTGCAGCAGAGCCGGCCCCTCCCGGGGGCACGGAGCGCAGGCCCGAGGTGTGGAGAGAAGCCACATCTGAGCACATGTGTTTCCGCACAGAAGAGAAGAATGTGGCAGAGAAACGCTAAAGAGACCCAGGGCGAACTCCAAGGGTGGGGGCTGCCTTTGAACCACAACTGCTCTCCTCTCCAGAGTCATTAGCGTTGATTACTAACAACCACCCCAGTGACAAGCGCTGGCAGTTACTTAGCTGCTAATTGGCTTCAATTTGCTGCTCTGATTGTGTGGTCACAGGTAGACTCTGCGTAGGGAGCAGGGAAGAACAGGTGTGTCACTCAGCCTGCGTCAGGCCCAGGGCGCAGCCTCCCGGGGCCCAGGCTTCCCGCTGGCTCCTGGTGGGGCTGAGGCGGGCCGCAGGGCTGCGGGTGATCTTGCAGCTCCTCCCAACTGGGTGTGAGCTGCGCCAGAGCAGTGCTGAGGGCCCCGCCCCAGCAGGGCCACGCAGGTGGCTGCCTCTGCCTGCCTCAGCTGCCTGTCTGCTAAGCGAGGACGACTGGGGAGTGCGGCTCTGCCCAGCACAGCGACAGCTATGGGAAGAGGCGGACCCGGCGATGAAGGGCTGGGCAGTGTTCTCCCTGAGTCTAACCGAGCACCTCACGACTGCCCTGCTCTCATCCGGACCGCAATGACTCAGGAGGGTCGGGGAAGTCACAGCAAGGGCAGCGCCGCACGCTTCCCGGGGCTCTACCCGCTGGGACAGTTTGTCAGGGAAAACAGCCCCTGGGGGCACAGCCTCACCTCACTCCAACTTCGCTTTTGATCCACGTTTAGGCAGAGTTAGAAGGTGTGAGCACGGCGCCCACCTCCCAGTGAGAGAGCAAACCCGAGGCGTGAGCTCTCGATTCTCTCTCAGTAACCCACCGAGGCCGGCAGCGAGATGTGGTAGCTGCCCCGGGCTGACCCCGACCCCACGCTAAGAAGCACAAGACCCTGGTCCTGATCCCTGCGGCCGCCGGGAAGGGTGGTGGTGCCCGCTGGGGCTCGCTGGGCCGCACACCTCCTCCGGGTACTTGGTACCTGTGACTTCTTCACCGAAGCAGATGCCCTGTCCGTCAGACGCCGCAGAAGAGGAAACCGAGCCACAGAAAAGAGAACAGCTCGGCCAGGGTCACTCAGCTAATAAAAGCTGGAGGTGAGACCCGAGCCGGCACCTGCTGTCCTGGACGGGTGTGTGGCAGCAGCCGCACTTCACACAAGAAAATCAAAGCCCTTGGGGGAGAAACCGACCTTCCCTCTGCTGCTGAAGTCTGAGCTCGGCTTCTCACTATCCGGCTTACAGACAGGGAAGCTGAGGCCCAGAAAGGGAACTGTCATCAGTAGGCTGGTCATACAAGCAGTGTTTCTGAAGCTGCACTTTTCCTTTTCTTAACAAAAAGTACTGCAGCAAATCAAGGTGGTGGGCAGGCCCTGGCGGTGAGCTAGCACGCTCGGCTCCCTCCGTCCCGGGCGCTCCCTCTCCTCTCAGGAAGGAGGCGACCGTGCCAGCCGGAACCTTGCAGAACCCAGATCCTCTGCCCGGAAATCACACCGCGCTAAGTTTTACTAAAAAAATTGAATCTGAAATAAGAAATAGGGCATGCTAAAGAAGTTTAACAAAGTCTTCATTAAACCTTCAAGAATGAAGAAACATTCTCATCGGCCTGAAATAGGCCAGCGTCTCCAGAAGAGCTGGATTCATCACGAGAGGAAGATTTACTCAGCAGTGAGCGTGATAGTTATGAAAACCAATACTGTTAAATGGGAACAAAAAAACCAGGAATCAGAACATGCAGGGAAGGGAAACGACTGTTTCAGAAAATCTACGGAGAAGCAGATGGGAAGTAACTAATCACACAGTGGCGAGCGTGAGGCAGGAGACGGAGGACCTCGGCCTCCACCCTCCGGCTTTCTCTGGATCCCACACCCTGTGATGCACACGCTCTGTAAAAGAGAAATACATCAAACGCTCCTTATGTTATTCGCAAATGACTGAGCCAGATGTGCCACGCCAGCTTGACCACGTGCTTTGCAGAGAAGTGCCGGCGGCATGAGGACCACAGAGCACAGAGCCGGTGCCCGGCCTGCTCGGCGGGGAGGCGCAGCTGCACAGGGGGCTGTCGGGATGGGCTCCGCTGTGCCGCTAATGCAAGGCTCAAAAAAAGTAAGGGGCATTGCAGGAGGAGGCTTTTGAGGAAAAGAAGTCTCGTGCTTGCCGGAGAGCGGTTTCTAAGGAACGTAGCCAGTTAGGAAGATTAATGGAAGAGAAAGTGCTTTGCATGGTGGTCAGCCTTAAATAATTTAGGGGGAATTGAGACTAATTTCCAGGTAATAAGGAAAGCTGCCCACATCTGAACGTTGGCTGAGTTTTCTGTTTGCTAAATGGACCGATCCTTGTGAAATCAGTGCATCATGGAGACTAGGAGCACAGAGAAACCACACACTCTGTTCTCTGGCCAGGGCCCTGAACCCCACAGATGACGCCTGGAAGGGAAGAGAACAGCAAGAACACTCTCCCGAGAAACCAGTGACACGCAGGGGGACAAGTGTTCAGGGGAGACGTACAGCTCTCCTGGACAATCAGGAAGAAAACAAATATTGCAAAGGAGGAAACGGTAAAATCTGCTGGCGTGGACAGGACTGACGGAAGCCTGGAGTGGGAAGGGGCAGGAACTCACACCACCACGCTCGTGAGAAAGCTGCATGTCCGGGGTGGGACACTGACAGAGACCGCACGGCAGAGGCAGCAGGCTCCAGGGACTGAGGAGCCGACGTCTCCATTTCAGTTCTGCATGTGTGCCAGTGCGCGTGCATGCGGGCGTGCACACATACATATCACACACACGTATGGCTAAATATGCATTGCCTTATTCCAGCTGACCGGCCTACACGTGGATGAGACACCATCAGCTGGGCTCTGAGACAGAGCAGAAACCCAGGCCTCTGCAGAGCTCAGGTAGCTCCCCGTTTTAGAGGAGGGGACCCAAAGCCCAAAGACGGTGGCCAAGTGGACGACAGGTCAGCGAGGCGGAACCAGCACTGCACGGGGCGCCCTTTGTTTCCTTCCTCAGCCCGGCTCCCCCGCTCCACAGGGGAAAGGAGGATGTGAAGCGGAACCTGCATCTGCCCAGGGTCTTGGCGAGCAGCAGTCAAGGCAGGACCTTGGGCGCTGGCTTTAGGAACTCCGGGCCCCGAAGCCCCCTTGTTGGTGCCAGGTACTGGTCTGAGTGACAGGCCGGGTCTCTTGACTTGGAGTCCAAATGCTCCTTCTTCCGCTCTGTTCCCAGTGGCCTTCCCAGGGCTGACACGGAGAGGCCCAGCTAGATGACAAATATCCCATCGCTCATCCTGGACCCCTGTGCACAGGCGGCTGCAGAGGGGGCGCAGAGGCGACTCCAGGCCTAGAAGCCCACTTGGCACACGGTGGGAGCCCCTTAGGCATTCGCTGAGTGAATGGCTTCTGACAGGGAGCAGAAATACAGCCGGGGTATCTTTTCCCGAATGTTGGCTAGGAGCCCCGGGCTCATCGAGCCGCATCAGCAGTTCAACCACCAGCAAAGCCGCTGAGTGAGAGGCGCCCTCCCTCCCGGAGCGCTGAAGAAGCCTGGGGGCAGCGGCGACCTCACGTGACCCAGAGTGGGGCTAAGCTTACCTCAGGTCCCGAGCGCAGAGGATGAGCCACTGGCATCCGGCACCTGGGCCCAGTGAGTTCTTGGGCCTCCACATCAAGGGCTGTGGGGAGTCCAGGGGTGGAGGCAGGTCCACCACCCCAGGCTGGGCACAGGAGCTCGTCTGAGTTGACCTGTGCTAGACCCGCCTCTGGCCAGCACCCTGGGACTCAGGCCCCCTACTGGCCACCACACCACCTCCCTCAGGAGTTCCTTCCACAATGCCCAAAGCTCAGGGAAGCTGGGCCCTGTGCCGGGCCCTCTCCAGCTCTGGATCTCACAGCAGCACCAAGAATGGAGCAGAACTGGGGTGCACGAGTGCAGAGCAGGCCCCCGCGCAGACCCTCCTGCAAAGGCAGCCCAGCTCGTGCACCCACAGACCGTGAGCACCGACCGTGTGCCCGGCACCATGCAAGCCTTAGGAGCCCGAGGAGAGAGATCACCGCGCCCGTCCCGCCAAGCGCTCGTGCATCACCAGGTGGGTGTGTCAGCCAGACACAGCGGAGAGATGCTGTGTGCGGGGGGCTGGGGGCGCTCTGCAGGGCGACACCCAAGCAGGGGCCTCTAGGGACAAGGGATTGGGCAGGGGGCACCTGGGGACAGACCCTGGGAGGAGTGAGCCGGCAGAGCGCAGAATGGCTGCAGGGCAAAGGCGCAGTGCCCCCCCCCTTGGGCTGAGGGGGCAGAGGACAGGGAGAGGCCCACGTGCCAGCATCCCTGCCGGCCATGCGGATGGACAGGGTACCCGCAGGGCCCTGGCTGACAGACGCCATGCTCAGTTTAAGGCTCTGCACCCAGGATTTGACGCTCATGGCGAGTTTCTAAGAGGAGGCCCCACTTTTAATTTTGCACTGGGTACAGCTGTTGAGGTGGGCAATCGTGCTGCCTGGCTGACCACGAGGACTGGCCCCAGAGTGGGCCTGTATAAGGGACCTCCTCCTCCCCAGCACAAACACCTCTGTCCTGTCGACTGGAGGGCCAGGACCAGCACCCCACAGACGTGTCCCTGAGCTCACCGTACTTTTCTTCTCCAAAGTTCACTAGAACTTCAGGAAGAAAGCAAACACTCCTGGGCTGCAGCGTGGGCCTCAAAAATGCCATCCAGGCTTCAAGATCTAACTTCACTGAGGGAAAAGCGAGTGTGAGTAATTCAGAATAATTCAGAAAATTGCAGCCCCGGAAGGCGGAGTGAGGCTGCTGCTCCGTAGGTTCCCCGAATGGCGGTAAGGGTGGGTACGCACGGACGAGAGCCCCACGCTGCACAGGCTGGACAGCAGAGCTCTAGGTGACCCAGGAAAGCCAGCAGAGGGTGAAAGCCTGGGACAGGGCCATAGGCTGAAGTCCTGTGCTGCCACCGCCCCCCCCAGTTCAGACGTAGTCTAACCCTAGGACAGCGCAGATTCTGCCAAGCAGGTCTGCACAAAATACATGCGATGAGCAAAGCACTTTGTACACGACCCCCGAGAGGGCTCAGAACCCAGGAGAAACTACCAAAGGCCCAGGTAAGAGCCCCTGATTTGGAAGGAGGGTGCACACCAAGGGGGCGGCTGACCCCCAACCTATGCACCCAGAGAACACAGGGCTCCCTACGGGAGCAAGGGCAGTTTGGGGCACTCAAAGGGGCTGCATCTGGAAGAATCAGCTCACACACTGGACCTGCAGCAGCAAGGCCTGGAGACTAAGCAGAACTAAATGAGGTCAAACACGCCTTACCATCTTACTGCCAAAGTAAAAAAGATTACTGACAGCTACCTCGCAGACCCGTGCACCAAGGAGCTGGAGAATTCAGAAGAAATGGAGAGATTTCTAGATACACACGGATTACCAAACCTAGAAGACTGAGAAACCCCGCATAACCCAGCGACAGGCAGTGAAACTGCATTTGTAAAAAAAACTAAAAAAACCCCACAACCTGCCAACTAAGAAAAGCTCAGGCCTGGATAGATTCACTGCTAAATTCTATATCAGGGAAGGTCTAACAACAACGTTCGTCAAGCTCTTTAATAGAACTGAAAGGGAAGGAGTACTCCCTCGGGTCATTTCTGGAAGCTATTGGGTCATATCTGGAAGCTTCCACAGTCAGACAAGGGTCCCACCAGAACCAGTTCCTTTAATGAATGTAGACACAAAAATCCTTAGCAAGATACTGGCAAACTAAATGCAGCAAGTCAAAAAGATCATACATGATAAGCAAGTAGGCTTCATCCCTGGGATGCAAAGACGGTTCAACATACAAAAATCAATCTCTGTAACCCATCACATAAACAGGAGCAAGGAAAAAGATCACATGACCATCTCACCAGATGCAGAAAAAGCGTTTGACAAAATTCAACATGCTGCCGGGTGTGGCAGTGCACACTTGTAATCCTAGCACTCGGGAGGCTGAGGCAGGAGGATCGTTGTGAGTTCGAGGCCAGCTTGGGCTACAAAGTGAGCTAAAGGCCAGCCTGAATTGCATAGCGAGACCCTGTCTCCAAGAAGACAAAAAAACAAAAACAAAAACATGCTTTTACAACAAAAACACTGAAGAAAATAGATATAGAAGGACTTTATCTCAATCTGATAAATACCACTATGATAAACCTATTGCCAAGATCATATTAAATAAGGAAAACTGAAAGCTTTCCCTAAAATCAGGAACAAGACATGGAAGCCCACCCTCACCACTCCTGTCCAGCACGGCACTTGACGCCTTACCAAGAGCAATTAGACAAGATAGAGATAAGAGTCACAGGAAAAGAGTCCAGTATCATTATTTGCAGGTGACACGATGCTCTACAGAGAAGACCCCCAAAAATGTCCACCGGAAGACTCCCAGAGTTAATGAGCAAGTTCAGCAATGTCCCAGAGTGTGAAATAAACATACAAAAATCAATAGTGTCCGTATACATCAATAGTGAGGCCACCGAGAAGGAAACGAGGAAAAAAATACCACTCACAAGGACACCAAGAAAAATTAAACATGAATTAACCTAAGTAAGAAGGTGAAAGACATCTGTGACGGACAGTACAGGACTCTGAAAAAGGAAACTGAAGAAGACATCAGAAAATGGAAAGATGGTCCCTATCTTTGGACAGGTGGAACCGGTAGAGTCAAATGGCCATGCTTCCAAAACTGACACACAGATTTAACACAATCTCAGTCAAAGTAGCAGCAGCACTCCTTGCAGAGCTACAGAAAACAATCCTAACATTCATACGGGATGAGAAGAGACCCAGAAGAGCAAAGGCAGTCCTGGGTAACGAGAGCACTGAGGCCTCACAATCTTGGACCTGAAGTTACACTGCAAAGGTACAGAGATAAAAAATCATGACACTGGTACAGAAATAGACATGAAGATCCGCGGAACAGAATGGGGAGTGCAGAGACCACCCGAAGCACACTCAGCTATGCCATCTTTGAGAAGGGGGCCAGAAGCACTCACCGGAGCAAACGCAGCCTCTTTGGCAAACTGCTGGGAAAACTGACTATCCACATGCAGAAGATGGGATCACACCCATCTCTCTTACCAGGTATTAAACTGAAATCAAAACAGATCAAAGAACTAAATGTTAAAGCAGAAACACTTAACCAGCTGGAAGATAAAATAGGTAAAACTCTTGAAGTCACAGGCATAGAAGGACTTTCTGAACAGAACTTGGCTGCAAAGGAAATAGCGCTAAGAATCAACAAATCTTACTTATCAAATTCAAAATCTTCTGCACAGCAAAGGAAACAGCCAACAGAGTGAAAAGTCAACCTTCAGAATGGGAGAAAATTTTTGTGAGCTATTTCTCAGAGGACTAATATTGAGAGCATATAAAGAAGAATTCAAAAAATTAGATCCCCCAAAAGACCCAGTTATAAAATGGGCAAGTAAAATGAATAGACACTTCTCAGAAAGAGTACAAATGGCCAAGAAATAAAAGAGGAAATGCTCACTGTCGTAGGCCATTATAGAAATGCAAATTACACCAACACTGAGATTCCATCTTCACCTACACAGAATGGCCATCATCAAGAAATCAACTCATAACAAATGTTGCTGAGACTGTGAGGAGAATGGAACCCTTCTACAGTGATACTGGGAATGGAAACTAGTATGACCACCATGGAAACCTGTATGGAGAGTTCTCAAAAAACTTAAATTCAATTTGACCCAGCTACTCCCTTTCTCGGTTACCTTCCCCAAAGAATTAAAGACATAGTTTGCTGTGATACAGGCATACTCATGTTTATAGCAGCACACAATTAATGACAGTTAAATCTCGGAAGTAGACTATACGTCCATCAACAGATGAATAAAGAAAACCTGGTATTCACAATGCAGTACTCCTCTGCCCTAAAGAAGGATAAACTTGGGTGATTTGTAGGACAATGGATGTGCCTTGAGACCGTGATGTGCTGTGAAGTAACTCAGACACACAAACTTAATTATCCCATGGTTCCTCTTATGTGAGATAAATAAAAAACAAGATGAAGGATAGATAGAGAACAGGAAGTAGGGAGACTGATCTTTCTCAAACGGGAAGGGGACCAAGAGCCAGACAGAGGGCAGGAGTGGGAGGGAAAGGGGACGAGACAGGGAACTGAGACAGCTGTGTCCATGCACCGACCCCACAAGGAACGTCAGCATCACACGCTGCAAACACGGGCAGCGAGGAGCTCTGCCCGGGTCTCTGCGTCACTTGCAGCCCATGGAGGCTGCTCTCCCAGGCGGGGAGAGGCTGCGGGCGGCCACAGGACAGCCCCTGCTGCCTGCTGGCCTCGACCCGAGAGCAGCCGCTGCGAGGACGGCCGCGCGGAGCACGGCTGTAGCACGGCACACTGAGGGGAACCCTGAGGGAGCCCACGAGTGAGGCACTGCCGGCAGCGTGCCCGCTTTACACACGGGCAACCCAGGCCCAAGCCAGATAAACCGCTGCTGAGGTCACCTGCCTGGGCACAGCGGCAGCCTCAGGACAGGAGTCTCCGCAGTGACACGGTGTCCCTGCAGCCCACCTCGCTAAGGAGCATTCACGGGGTACAGCCACAGGCTGGGGATGCCAGGCACGTCTCAAGGGCTTCGGGTGGGAAAAGGGGCACAGTCTCGACGGGCATGTGCCAGTAGCCCCCGTACTCGGGAGGCAGAGGCAGGAGGATCACTGCGAGTGTGAGGCCAGCCTGGGCGACATAGCGAGTTCAAGGCCAGCCTGCATTACATGGTGAGACCCTGTCTCAAAAAAACAAGCCAAAAAAAAAGGAAAAAAAAAAAAGAAAGACAGAAGCAAGCCTACACACCCAATCCCAACACAGAAACAGGTCCCAGCCAGCCAGCCAGTCTGAGCTGGTTTTAGCAGGAGGAGGTAAGAGGAAGTCTCAGGCTGTTTCACATCGTGCCCGGGACACTGGCTGTCTGCAGATTAAATGAACAGAACAAAGCAGGGCACCTCGAGGGCGTGCTCCAGATGGTCAGGAAGACCCACGTCAGGACTGAGGAGCGCTGGCTGGCCGGGGTGTGGCCCTCGCTGTCCCCCACGGAGAGAAGGGTTGCTGGAGGGGGCCAGGGACCCTGGGAGGCGGTGCTCTGTAGGGCAATCCCCCTCCGAGGCCCCGCTCTACTCGCTCTCACCAGGAGGGGGCAGTGTTCTCCCAAGCTCGCCAGCCACAGCCAGGAGCCAGGGGCGGGGAGCCTGAGCTCAGCTCCCAGTAAGGAAGCGGCGAAGCCAGTGCCCTCGCTGCCCTCCATCTGGCTGCTGTTTCCGCACCCTCCCTGCCCTCTTTAACCAACGCAGAAAACTTCCCGCTTAAAACGAGGGACAGGTCAAGAGGAAGGAGAGTGAACCACGTGCAGGCCTGCTCTGCGGCGCACCCGCGGGGCCCGCTGTCCTGTTGCGCAGAGGAGAGGTCCGCCGCGGCGCTCTTGGGGCCAGAGGAGCCTTTCTTCCAGTGTCCCGAGTACGCAGTTTCCCTCCCCCGGGATGGAAAGTCTGCTCTCCTGGCTGCCCCTCCCTCCGCTCAGTGGTTTGAAGCCTGCAGCCCTGGGTGGCAGTCAGCTCCCGGCGCCCCATGGCTTCTGTTCCCAGCAAGTGCGGGGAGGCAGGGCCACACTCAGCTCAGCCCCGCCAGCCCCGGCCTCCAGGCAGCACCAGCGGCCTCCCCACAAAGTCTGGGCTCAGCCGCCCCGGTTTGGGTTCCTCTGGAGGACGTGGTCCAGCGGGAACTGCGATGTCACGGCTGGGCTCCACCTTCACCTCCGGAGGACGGTGTGCACTGCCAATGTCCTGCCCCCCCCTGCATCGTCCCTGTTACCTGGGGGACACCGCAGCCTCCCACCTCCCCCTCACTACCCCGTCCATCAACCTGTCCACCGACCATCGTCTGAGTGGTGAC
>NW_004955405.1:42003872-42109234 GCF_000276665.1 Chinchilla lanigera
ACACACACTAACACAGACACACAGGCACACAGACACACACACAGAGTCAAACACACAGACACACACACACACAGACAAACACAGATACACACACACAAACACACACACAGATACACACACAGACACATACACAGACAACACACGCACACACTAACACAGACACACACAGACACACAGACACACAGGCACACAGACAGATACACACACACACACACACACACACACACACGGGCAGGTTCCCACTCACACCCCACTGCATGAATGCAGCTCAGTGTTCGAACCCAAACATCCGAACCCTGACTCTTTATGAGACCAACACGATGCTGGAGGAGCTCTGGATTGGGAGCAACTTGGGATGTGGAGTTTGGCTCAGGCGTGCTGAACAGGTAAATTTGTGCAAATGTGCTGAAATATGGAAAAAAGCTCCAAAATCTGAATGTTTTCTACGGCCCACCATTTGGATAAGAAATGCTCACTCTGTCCAAGGCCCACTTAGCTTGTGTCCAGCAGTGCCGGGGTGTCCACGCACACAGACGCACAGCATGGTGACCAGCCAGCCGGCTCCACCTCGGGCACTGTCCCCGCTGCTGCGACACTGGCCAAGGCATCCCTGCCTCCAGCCAGCGTGACCGGGCCTCTCCGACCCGCCAGCAGGAGGCGTCCCCAGGCTGGCGGGAGTGCGGTGAAATCCGGCAGGGGAAGGGCGTCCCGCCGATTCCTGCTTTCTGCCTTTCCCTCTGTCCCGGGCGCCGCCCCGTTTGAGAGCAGAGGAAAAGTCCGCGGCTTCGTGCTCAGACGCGGGCGCTCCCACGGCCTCCCCCGTGAAGGGTCCCAGCAGCACGGCGTCCAGACACGCAGAGGGGTGCGGCCAGCGCGTGTGCCGTGCCATCCCATCTCCACGCGTAGACTCCTGTACCCGTCACGCGCGCAAGATACAGAGCTGCTCATCGCCGCGGACAGCGCCCACCCCGCTCTTCAAGACACACTTCCCTCCGCCCGTTCCGCCCTCCACGCCCTCTGTCCTCCCGGGCCTGGTCCTGCTCTCAGGGTCCGCGTTGCCCCCGAGCGCCCCGCCCAGTCCTGGCTGAGCGGCTCCTCCCCACCCTCGCTCCGGGTCCGCTTGTCACTCACCCGCCCCTTCCGACACCTGTCCTCGCCCCAGGGGCCTGGGGTCACCAGCCTTCTTCCAGGCAACCTGGGTTTGCGGAGGCCGAGGGACCCTCGCGGCGTCGGGAGCCGGGCGCCTCTTCTGTGCTGGAGTCACAGTCGACGCGAACTCACAGCCCAAGCTCCACCACACACACACTCCGAACCTAAGCCAGACGGGGCCAGCGCAGAGCAGGGGCCGCTGGGCACACCCGCAAGAGGCTCGGTCTCGCAGACAGAGTTACCTCTGCGGGCAGAGATCATCCCTTACAGCAGAAAACCAGGCGAGAGGGATCCCGGGAAACCCGGTCTGAAGGCCGGTCCACGTGACGGAGACGTGGTTCCCAGTGGTCCACGGCCTGGAGAGTGGGTCAGGTGAGAAGGCACGGGCAGCAGGCGCCGCGGCCCCCGGGAGGTGGACAGAGTCCGAGCCCCAGACAGCTGGGGAAACGGCCTCAAGCCCTCGCGCGGTGCCCCTGGAAATGCAGGAAACACGCGGCGAGGCCTGACCTATGCTGGGCACACAGCCCCCGCGCGCGCGGAAGCACACCTCCCGAAGCCCGCCCACCTTCAGCCGCCGTGACCCCCGCCTGGACGCTGCAGCGTCCCACAGACCACGGGGTGGCTCCTGGTGACCGGCGCTCAGGGGGCGCCCCGACGGGACCGGGGCCTCGCAGCCCTTCCCGCCCGCTCTGCCCTGTGTGCCCCGTCCATGCAGCGGCACCGAAGAAAGACGGGGCTTTCTCAGCACACGCACCGCGGAGCCTAAGACACAGGCTCCTGAGCAGCACAGTCATTTGGAAAACGGTGCGGCACCTCCTCAAATGCTACACACGGCATCGCGTGTGACCCCGCAGTTCCCCGCCTGTGGAACCGAGAGTGTGCTTCCACACGGCAAAACAGCGTAAATATTCACCGGCATGTCATCCGCAATAGCCACAAGGTGGGCACTGCCCCACTGTCCAGTGAGACACAGTTTACAAATAAAGCAGAATCCCATTGGGCCACAAGGAGCAAGGGACTGGCACGGCGCTGTGGATGAACACAAAAATGCCAGGCCGGGTGAAAGACACAAGTCCCGAAGGACCGCACAGCGAGCAGTTCTACCCTTGTGGGACACGCGGAAGAGGCAAGTTCTGAGACAAGAAGCAGAGCGGTAGCTGTCCGGCCGGGGAGGCGGCGGACGGGCGGGAGATGTAATGTGCGGCGTCTCTCTGGGGGGCGTGTAGTGTTTAAGACATGCTAGTGCTGCTGGCTGCACCACCCTGTGAATCTGAACACAGTAAAAACCAGTGAACTTCGACATCCAACAGCGATGTCATGGTGTGTGAATCATATTTCAACACAGCTCTTAAAAAGTAAGTAAGAAAAAAAGACACAGCTGATCCCGCAGAACAGTTGCAGAAAGTCTTGGTCTATCAGAGCCTGCTGGAAAATTAGTTCTGAGGAAAGAAAAACGTCAAAGCAAAGTTAACTAATTAATACCTTTCCGGCTTGGGGGAAGTGCCGAGCTGGCTGTCCCTGAGCCGGGTGCGACACTGGGTAGAGGCCCTCTGCCCCTCCTGGCCTCTTCTCTCTCACAGGGACGCCGAGCGTAATCACTGACTTTCCCACACTGAGGAAAGTCAGGGGCAGGGAGATCAATCCCCAGGAGGTGGCAGAGTGGGGTCCGGATCAGACTGGTCACTGCTAGGAACGCACCCCGGGGGTCTCCACGCCCAGGGTGTCATGGCGCCCGAGCCTCCCCCTGTGGCAGGAGCTCTGTGCAACTCGGGTCATGCGAGGGGCGAGCACAGCACGGGACTCTCTGATGCTCGTCCTGGAGACAGGCACAGGTACGAGCGGGGCCTGTGGGCTTTGGAGGGGGGCAGGACGAGCTGCCGAGGCCGGACGCCCCCTGCCTGGGTGTGGAGCGCAGCCGCAGGGGCCGCAGGGCTGGGGCCTTCGCCTTCAGGGCCGGGCAGGAAGTGACCCGAGACCCCGACTGGGCAGAAGCCCTCACAGGCAAAGGCCACAGGAGCTGTCAGGGCAACACCCATAGATTCTGCTTTGCTTTCCCCCTTGGGAAGCCAGAGCTCCCCACTGCCTGGCTTTCCTTCTGTTCTCTTTGCACACAAATTAATCAGATACATAATTAATCCACCGTTCAATTAAAATACACCAGGCGCGGTGCTGGAGCGCAGCGATGAGTCACCGCAGGGCCCTGGTGGGTCCCAGCCGAGGGCCCCCGTGCTCAGACAGCCTCGCGCCCCAGGGAGGGACTGTCAGCGTGGACCTCAGGACAAAGCGGCCCGGGGGAGCCAGACCAGAAACCGACTTCCCAGGAGCCAGACCAGAAACCGACTTCCCAGGAGCCAAACCAGAAACCGACTTCCCAGGAGCCAGGTGCTGCCCAGGCGGGGGCTCCCGGTGGAGACCTGGAGCCGAGCGTGGGGGTGCGGGAGGTGGGGGCTGGGCCGTCGAGGGACAGCGGAGCGGGGGCAGCAGCTCTCGAGTGCGACCCCGAGATGCCACCCTTTCTCCCGGATGGTGCCAGGGAGGGGACAGCACAGAGTGCCCTCAACGGTGAGCACCGGCTTCACCACGGCCAGGTGAACGGGGCAGCCCAGCCCACGTCGGGGTGGTGCCCGCCCCAGCGGAGGCGATGGCTCCCTGCCCGGTCCCTTCCCTCCAAGGAGGGCGCAGCCAGCTGCCCCACACGGAGCCGGGGCAAGGAGGGGACGACGCAGGGTCAGGGGCCCTCTGGACTCTGGGCCAGGACGGACACAAGGAAAGAAGAGGCTGGGCAGCGGCCTCGGGGCGGCAGGGGAGGGACCAGGGCCCCGGCGGACTCGCGGACGGAGGGCCTCGGCGGGGAGCAGCGCAGCGCTGAGGTCGCCGTGCAGTCCTGCAGTTCAGTCTCAGGGGCCGCAGGTGGTGGGCCGGAAACCCAGAGCTGCCAGGATGGCCGACCCGGCTGCCGGAGGCCACAGCGGGACAGACCTCGGGAGCCCAAGGTCCCGGCCAGGGCCTCGCACCCAGAAGACCCGAGGCGGGGCTCTGGGTCAGAGCTGAGCGGGGTCAGCCATCCGACCGTCCAGGGCCCGGCACCCACACGCGTCCTTCTGTCCCCAGGGTGCAGAGGCCGGCGGAACCGCGGATCCGCTGCCCAGCCGCCTCCCACCGTGCCCTGCCCCCTGCGGCGCAGATTCCACACAGGTCCAGAAGGAGGCCTGGAGGTCGCGGGCGGGTCTCTCGGGACAGGAGACTGTGACCCCTCTGGATCCCTGGCTCGTCACTGCCCTTCCCGGCAGTCGGCTGCTCAACCCGCCCTGTCCGCTCTGACCGCTGCCCAGGGGTCCCCGGCCAGCCAGCCCGTGTCAGCACAGCGCTACTGTGGGCAGGATGCATAGCAGAAGCGCTGAGGAACGGTGCCGGTGCCCTGCCAGGCCGCCCCGCCACGGCCCCTGCTGGACAAGGGTGGCACAGGGTCCTCCCAGGGCCCCAGCAGCATGGGCACCCTGGGAATCAAGAAGCCTGCAGCCTTCAGGCCGGGGGCCTGCACCTCTTCACTGGTTGTGTCCCCAGGAATCACTGTCCCCAGCCCCAGCGGAGACGCTGCCCTCAGCCACCCACCCTCCACCTTCCAAGTGCTCCATCTGGGCAGCAACCAGATCCCTGATTTCAGGGAAGACAGGTTCAGCTCTCTCCTAATCCCTATGAACCATTCATGATAACCCCTTCCCTACAGGCAATGACAGGGCCTAGGGCCCAGGGTTTAGTTTGCCAATGATTTCTAATCCATGACACAGACAGGGAAGTCTGCATTGGAATCTCCTATCCTGGCAAAAAAGACAAAGCCTCCTGAGGAGAAAGAATTTTGGCTTTGCTCCTTCCTTCAAGCTTGGGAAGGAAGTGAAGATGAGATGTCTGGTGCTATGGCAGCCATTTTGTAACCATAAGGTGAGAAGCACAAAGATAAAAAAATTAACCTGCTAAGAATGGAAAAAGGATGGAAAGAATTTGAGGCCCGGATGACACCAGTGGGCTGTTGTACAGGCACAGCACTCATCATCTCCTTATGGCTAAAGTTACTTCCAGCCAGAACTTCCCGCTGAGATCACAGGGACAGCGCCTGACAGACATGAGGAAAGTAAAGCTGCCTGCCAGAAGAGGAGATCGCACAGCCTGTAGGGAAGGCTCCGTGCTGAGGAGGCGCACTGTCACCCCAGATGAGCCACCCTCCTCCTGGGGTGACTGGCTCTCCCGGCTCGAGACCCTTGTAGTCAGGGAGAAGCCAGGCGTCCGGGCCTGGTGTCCCCAGCACAGCGGCCAGGACTGCAGAGCCCCAGGCTCGGAGGAGGACATGGACCTGGAAGCTCCTTGCAGCCCAGATTTTGGTGAAAATTCCCTGGTAACCGAGCAGCGCCAGCCCTGGGACGGACTGCAACCCTGGGCAAGCGACGGCTTCTGCCTTCCTCTCCGGAGGGCAGCGGGGGCGGGGCCAGGGCCTGCCCTGCTCCACGTCCTCCTGGGCTCCCTGCCCTGCCCGTGGCCCCAGCCGCAAGGCTGCACACCGCACTCACGGGAAGTCACACCGCGCCGTCAGTCTCCGGAGGCGGCCTCCGTGAGGGCGCTTTGGAGAAGTAGCCAGAACGGCCGGCCTGGGTCACATCCCTGCTGGCGGCCACTGGGAATGACCGGGACCGGCTGGGGTGACAGGACTGGCCGGGGGCACCGGGGACCGGCCCAACAGACGTTCGCCGTAGGAGCGGGCGGGAGCCGCTTGCCAGTGTAGGCGCCATTAGGATCGGGGTGAGTCTGAGTTAGCTAATCGCTGCCTGGCAGTTTCATTAACGGCGTCAGCGACCAGGCGGCCCTGTCCTGCCTGGGAGGAGGAGCCCCACCCGTCGGTCTCCCGTCAGCCCCGTGCGGGCGCGACAGCCTCCTTTAGTCCGCGGGAAGACACGCGCCGCAGGCTGCAGCACCGTCACTGCCGGCCTCGGAGCTCCCCACGGCGGCCGCAAGCTGGCTCCAGGGCTGCTACCTGCGTGGAACTGGGCCCCCTTCCCCGGCGCTCCCTCAGCGGACTCCTCACAGGCAGACTCACACCACCCGGGCCGCTCCTGCCTCTTCCCGTTCCTCCCCCTCCCTGTGACACTTCCCTCTCTCCCTTGCTTGCTTCCTTCTTCCTTATTTCTTTTCGTGGTACTAGGGATTGAACACGGGGCCTCTGCTCTTCTCGTTCCCAGCCCCTTTTTTATTTTAAGACAGTCTCACTAATTGTCCAGGCTGGGCTTGAAGTGGCGATCCTCCTGCCTCAGCCTCCTAAGTGCTAGGAAGAGAGGAGTGCACCAACACACCCAGCTCAGGAGCTCCTTAAAAGCAGAGCTTGCTTCCTTTTCTCGTTCACTGCTTAGTGTCTGACGGTACCGGGCTCTCAGGAGGCACTCAGCACAGATCCCTGAATTACAGTAATGCCAGTTTTAAAAACAGCAGCAGCATTGTAAGGGCAGATTGTGACATCTTCCCTAAAGGTTAATTTAAAAGAAAGAGATAAAGACAGAGAGAGAGGGAAAGAGACAGAGAGGGAGAGGGAGGGAGAGCCGACCACCACGCGGCGGCGCCTCCCCGGGAGCGGTGAGCCTGGGACCGCTGCGGTGCCTCTGTGCCAGCTGGCGAGCCTGACGCAGCCACGCCAGGAAGTGGCCTGACCACAGGCTTGTGTCTGCTCCCCGCCGTGGCCCGCGCAGGCCCAGGATGGGGCAGGGGGCACTGAAAGGACGGTCCAGGGCGGCATCTGAGTGAACAAGGGCACGAAGCATGTTTGCAGGATGTGAAGACAGTTCTCTGGATCCAGACAAGCACTTAAAAATTAAAACACATCAAACAGAGTAGAGAAGAAACACAAAATTCACTGCGCAGGCTGGCCTGCTGCAGGGAGACACTAAGCGGCACATTTGCGCGTTGTCTGCACACGCGTGTGCACACGTGTAGACGCACACAGGACCGCGCACACACGCCTTTTAGGATGGGACGCACAGTGTGTTTCTTGCTGTGGGATGCAGTCCAAAGCACGAGCATGCGGATGCCCAGGTCACAGCGCCAGGCCTGGCCGTGGCAGCCCGCCAGTTCTGCCAACAGGCCTGGTGGGCAGGCTTGCGGCCCTGGGGTGCCCAGGCCCCACGGTCACTCCATGACCCACACCCAGGCCAAGGCGGCGGCGCTGTTACCAAGGAGCCCTCGGGCGTTCAGGGCTTGGGCAGCGCCTGGCCCGGACGCCTCGCTCTCCACCCCGCCTGGCCTGGCAAACCTAGGGGCAGGTTCTTTCAACAGCCGGGATCAGAGTCCCTCGGACAGATCTAATCACCTTCCCCTCACCCCGCTGAGCACGGAGCACCCGGCTCTGCCCTCGCCGCCTGCATGACCCCTGCCACCTGCAGGCTCGGCCCCTCGTCTGCACCCTGGGCGCAGGCCTTGTGCCAGGAGCCGGTGCCCTCACCCTGTGGGGGAGCTCAGTCAACATCAAGGCCTCTCAACGCCGCCCGGCTCCTTCCCTGGAACGTGCGGAGAAGCCCGAAACCAGGGGAGTCACGGGGCGGCTGCTGGGAGATGGCACCTCTCCCTGCGGCCAAAGCGAGAGCCGTGCCAGCCTGGTTCCGGGACAGCGCTGCTGAGCACAGGGCCTGGAGCTGCCCGCCACCAGGCCAGCCCAGCCTGCTGCGTGCGCTCCGTCCTGCGCCCAGCCAGGCCCTGACCTTTTCTGGCATTTACGATGCCGGACTGGATTCTGGTCACTGTTTGAGCTCTTGACACTAAATAAACAGGCTGGCACTTTTCCCTGGGAGGCTCCTGTGCCAGGGTGTTAATCCGGCCCCCAAGCACTGCTCCCGATCCCCACCGCCCGCTGCTCCCCGGCAAAACACCCAAGACGCGCAGTCCCCTCCGCGAGCTGCAGTGAGCCCCGGCCCGGCCGTTCCCACGGACTCCCAGGAGCCGCCACACATCTGGACAGCAGCGCCCCACCGGAAGCCTGGATGTGGTCAGCATGGGGCGGCTGGGGCACCCCGGACAGCGCGGTCTGGTCCCCAGAGGGTCTGCTACGTCGGGTCTGTTGCTGGGGCCTGAGCTCCTGCCCCGCCCCAGGGAGAATCTACACTGATGGCCTCCGCCCAGAGGAACGCCCTTCTTACCCATCCACAGAGAAACATGTCCTTCCCCAAAGTTAAAAAGCAAGGAGAGCCCATGCCACGGGGTAACTCCGGGTCAGGGAACACACGTGTGGGGTGTGGCGTGCTGCAAATGCCGCCAGGAGTGTGCGGAGCGGCTGACGGCCCTGCACCACGCTCCCGAGCCGGGAGCCAGGATCCACATGGAGCCAGGTGTGGCTCTGGGGTGCTCCTGGGGCTGAGGCAGCAGTCGCCCCCCATGGGAGCCCTGTTTGGGGGGGACCTCGCCTTCTCCTTCAGCCCGTGTCTCTGCCGTGGATGGTGCCCCCCACGCCTAGCTGAGTGTGTCTGTCCAGGGCCTGCACTGAGGCCTCCGGGCTGCTGAGGGACAATGCCGGGAGGCCGGGCCGGCAGGACACGCTGGCCGATGACCAAAGACGCGGGGTCTGGGGCACCTGCGTAGGGCGCAGGCTCTGCCCCGACCGCACACATCTGCACGTGGTCCGCAGAATGGGAGGAGGGGCTGGGAAACGCCCCACCTGACTTCCGGGTCCCTGGGCCCTGCGCTGAGCACGGCGAGCAGACACCTGGCCTGAGAGGCGGACGGGATGGCCTGGGCGGTGCGAGAGACAGACGGCAGACACGGGGCCTGCGCTCCGGCCTCCGCCATCCCAGACCCCTGTGCACCTTCCTCCTGTGTGCCCCTCAGCCAGGCCACCCGGACCCACCTTTGTCCCCACCGCGTTCCCGCCCAGGCTGGAGAGAAAACGCCTTCTCCGCAGCCCCTTTCCCCCTTCCGGAGCACCCGCTTCCTTGTAATCGATCTCCGGGCAAGGCCCACGCCCAGCCTGCCCGACTGGTGACTGCGATCTTAGGCTCAGCGCGGAGGAGCCAGGGCGGCGCCCCAGAGACTGTGAGGGGGTGAGGGGCTGGGCTGGGGAGGGTTAATGCAGGCCGCGGGCAGGGACGGCTGCAGAGTCTCCTCCCCATCCTCGGAAGGCTGAGGAGCACACTCTGCTTACTTGGGACGGCCAGCCTGCCTGGGCGCTGCGGACAGAAACAACCTGACTGCAGGGTTTAAAACCAGAGCGGAGGCCCGCGGTGCAGCCTCCCCGGAGTCTGCTGCTTTGCAGGCCCTCAGCCCTGTGCCCCTAGCGGCACCGACACCCCTCACACACGACGGGGGCTGCGAGGTTGCCAAGGACAGCAGACGTCCCGCGGATGCGGTGGAGGGACAGGTGCTGAGGAGGCCACGCGGCGTGCAGATTCCGCGGAGCACAGGCCGGCAGTGGAGGCACCCGGGCGTCTGGAGGGGGGACCCGGGGCCTCACCCGAGCCCCTGCCTTCGCCTGCGCCCCCCACCAGGGCTCCCACCCGCACTCACCTCCAGCCCTTGGTCGGCATCAGCGCTGCTGCCCCGCCCCCACCCCGACTCAGACCAGGGCTCCCGACTGCCTCGGCTCTGCACCCCGCAGCCCATGGGCCCCACCGCTGCAGCCTGGTGACGGCGCTGTGCTGGGCAGTCAGCTTCCCGGGTCTCTTCTCCCCGGAGACTGTGGGGCTCTCACCCTCCTCCGCATGGCCTACCCCGCCACCCCGCCGCAGTCTGCTCCTGCCTGCTCCTCGGCCTCTGATCACCCTCGGCACCAGCTTCGCTCCCCGCCTGGTTCTCTGCACGAGTACTCTGAGCTGGACAGCCCCGACATCCAGAACACCAGGCCACACTCTGGCCCGCCTTCCCGCCTCAGTCCACACTGTCCTCCCTGCTTCAAGTGGCCAGGAGTCCCCTTTCCCCACAGCGGGGCCGTCGGCCAATCCCCCGGGATCCCGTTCTCTGAGGTTGTGGGTGACCCTCTCGCCGTGGGCCGCCACGCTGGGTACGCAGCCCCCAGTGCCCGCCATTCCCTTATCTTCTGCCCTTCCTGACTCAGGGAGAGGGGCTTCCCCGGTAGCAGGTGGGCGTCTTCCCCATCCTCACAGCTCAGGGACGATGAGGAGGACCCGAAACCCCGGGGGAGGGACCGGGGAAGGGGAGAGGAACCCGACCGCAGGGTGAGCTCGTCTCTCGGAGCACCGGTGTTCCTCTTCATAAGTGGAAACCGGACTGTTCGCGAGCAGGCGCGTGGCTGAAGGGAGCTGATGCTGACTGTCACAGCAGGCCTGGCGCAGACCAGAGCAGAGGCCAGAGAGACCAGCTTCCCGCAGATGCCCCGGCCAGTGCGGATGTGGGGGGGCGACCGGAGCAGGGGGTGCTGCAGCTCTCGGCGCAACCTGCACAATTTCTCTGCAAATGTAAAACTGTTTCAAGATAAAGTTTACTTAACGAAACTAAATCCCATCACTGGCAAGTTCTGCCCTCCCCATGGCCTTCAGGGGCTGCTTCTTTCTGTGTTACAAGCTCAGAAACAAATTTTAGACAGGGGATTATTGGCTGGATTAGGAAATCCTCTTTCATCTTGTAAGAAGTTCTGCTGTCATGCGTGTGGCCTGCAGTTTCTCATGACACGTAGCAGTACAGAGTAAGTCCAAAATGGCCAGGCCTGGCCGGCCCCAAGACCAGAGGGCAAACCAGAAAAGTGTGTGTGTGTGCGTGCGTGTGAGTGCACGCATACTAAATACATACGTGTATACAAATACATGTACACAAAGTAATATGTATCTATCATCTCTGCTACCATACATACTGCCTGTACTGAGTATCTACCTCCCTTTCAGCCTGGGGAAGCACCATGCCAGTGACTGCGCCTGCCAAAGCCCTCCTGTCCCGTGAGGGCTCTGCACACACATCTGACCCGCCTGCTGCAGTCCTCCGCCACGTGGGGAAGAGACCAGTGCATTCATCTTCCCTGACAGGCCACGTCCACGCTTGTCAAATATTTGGTGCCGTTAATAATCCCGTAAATGCACTGAGATGACAGTCACAGGATGACAAGCACGCACTTCCTCCCTTGGGAGCATCGGAGGGAGTGCGAGCGGGTCCTCCTGTCGTTTCCGGGAAGAGCAGGAACTCCGGCCGGCCCCAGTGAGAGCCGAGGCCTTGGTGTCCGTGAACGCCTTCGGTCTGCTTAAGGCACTCAGACTTTCCCGGTCATTGTGGATCTTTCCGGGTCCAAGGGAGGGAGCGCATTCATTCATCTCCCGAAAGAGGAGATCTGCTCCTGGCTAGTCCACTGTCTGCTGTCCTAGAAGAGAGCACGACGGCTCCAGCGTCTTCAGTGGCCGTGCTGAGCACAAACAAGGAGAAGGAAGTGTGAAGTGTGGACGCGGGAGTTTTGGCGTGGAGCTGGCGCAGAAGCCTCTAGGAGGTGTGTGGACGTGGTCTCCACGTCAGAGCAGGCGGGCGAGCAGGACAGCGGGTTTCACCAACCACTCAAGCCACCGTGGCCACGACGGGGCCCAGCACAAGGGTCACCAAGGACCTGGCTCTCAGCAGGGCAGGATGCCAGGCCTCAGCAACGCCTGGGGATACCTCTGCTGTGCACGTGGGTGTGGACCTTGTGCCCGTGGGAGCGTGGGCAGGGAGCTGCCGTGTCTCACAGCAGGCGGCTGGACATGGCACGGTGTCCTACAGTGTGTGCGACAGTGCTATCCCCACAGCAGGGAGCTGCCCGGCCAGCTGTCCCTGCTCCTGGGTGGGGGAGCCCTGACCCGGAGCGAGGCCCCCAAATCACGCCCCCCACGGGGGCACTGCCCTGCAGGGCATCCCGGGACCCAGGCTACCCCACCCCCGCCAGAATGGGCCCCACAGGACCAGGCGAGGGAGCACTAAGCACCAGTCAGCACCCACTTGGAGCAGTGCCAACACAGTGGGGGCAGAACCAGTCCGAGGGCCAGCGCTGGGGGCCCAGACCCTGGCAGGGTGGACAAGGAAAGAAACGGGCTTCTTCCTGGGCCCAGGACTCTGTGCTGTGTCCTGCCCAGGGCCTTCACCGGGTCCCCCCCACCCCCCTGTAATGACCCAGCACCCACTCCTCCCTCCCAGCGGCCACAGGAGCGGCAGGTGATGAAAACTCCTCAACCAAGTAGCAGACAGCAGATAAACGTCAGACAAGCACGCCAGCTGAACGCTGCAGAAGGTGCACAATCCCTGCTGTCTCCAGAAGGATCCGACTTTTCCACAGAAGGACGAGTGGGTCACAGAAACCTCCAGGGGACAGCGCACCACACAGCACAGCCCTGCACACGGGTGCCGCACGCCCCAAGGAGCAGGGACTGGGGCAGGGCGGAGTCCTGCACTCTGGATTTAACCCATTCCGGTTTTCATTATTTCTTCCTGCACTTTTTAAGGATGCCCCAAACACTTCCGCTCCACGGCCCAAGTGCACCTGACCTGCCTCTTCCTGCCCACCATGGGGCGGTGACTCTTCCAATCCCCGAGACACAGCAAGGCATTCACCAAGAATAGCTACGGCACTGGTGATCCAGGCACCTGAGGTCACACAGCAGGAGGGGCGAGTGGCCAGCTGAGACAGAAATCCTCCCCTCGTCCATTCAGCCCTTCTTCTGTACTTCAGTTCCCGCGGGCTCCTCTCCCCTCCGCCACTCAGAGATGAAAGGAAAAGCTGGCACAATAATGCTAATGAAATAATAGCACCATTCTCCTGGCTCCTAACAGGCCACTGATGGTGGATACATCAAAACACTTCCAGGAGAAAGAGACCATCTGTCAAGCTGCTTTTGTAAGTCACATCTCAACTTCAGCAATGGGAAAATGTGGGAAACACTGCTCTACAGAATGAGATAATGTAACAAATTCCTGCAAGGTACTGTGTGAGTTCCACATCTACACGGCCCCCCAGGGAGAACACAGGATGACACCAAAGGGCTGCACAGTGCGGGGCCTCTCAGCAGCACTTGGGGCCCTGTTAGGACAAGGCCCGCACCCCATGTGCACAGAGAACCCTTCCCAGCCTCCGCCCCCTTTCCACTGAGGCTGGTGCCTTTCCACTTGCAGGGGACCAGCATGTATTGATTACCTCCTCTAGCACACGGACTCCCCAGCCCAAATCTTGTGGGCGGGGGACCACAGTAAGGTGGTGACCAGGTGACTCCGCTGCGAAGAGCAGCTGCTGAAGCCGGACGTGCTTGCTCGGGCCAGGCCTCTCCTGCTGTATTTCACGTACCCAGTGCCGTGTGTGGATGGCCCCGGCACCACCCAAGGGTCCACCGTGATGAAAGCCTTGGTGCCTGGGGCAGGGACAGGGAGAACCCCGGAAGCGGCCCGGGGGAGGTGCGCAGGTCCCGGGGCCCTGCTCCTGGAGGCAGTGCTAGACGTCCCTGACTTGTGTCTTCTCCCGAGAGGCCAGGTAGTGCAGCCTGTCCCAGCCCGTCCTGGCTGGAGATGGTCACTTGCTTCCCACATGCTCCAGCCCCTGTGCCTCAGGGCTGGTGCTGTGCCTGCCGGTTCAGCCCTTCTAAGCTGGGTGCTAGCTACATAAACACCTTCCTCCATAGGTGACCTTCCTTGGGCATTTCCTTACGTTGATGGGAAGCTGACCAGTCCAGACCAGTGTCACCACCTTGACTGTGTCCCGAGTGAACCGAGCTTCACAGGGCAGATGCAGAGCCTCAAGCTGTACACACGCAGGGCAACGCTCGGCCACCCAGGAACGCGGCACCCGCTGCCGGCCCCCGGGCTTGGTACCCGGCTGGGGTGAGGGACATGCCCGCCCCTCCCCTGGATCACGAGCCTGCACACACACTCAGGCTCATCTCCCGAGCCTGGCTCCATGCCCCCCAGAAAGCCATGTGGCTGACAGAGACGCACGAGGCTGGGAGCCTGGTGACAGATGGTGCGGCTCCTCCTCCGCCCTAGGTCTCGGGATTCCCTGACAATCAGAGGCACTCTGCCCCTCCCCCTCCTACTGACTTCGCTCCAGCCCCACCTTGCCCAGCCTGTCCTGGATGGCTCCTCTGCCACTGCCACTCACCAGGCTGGACCCACTGAACCCGCCACCCTCCCACAGGAGCAGGTGTCCACCACAACGGGCACCCCAGCTTTCATGAGGGGCACGCCTGGAGGGCCGCAAAGGGAAAGTGGGATTACCAGGTGGAAACAGCTACCTCCCACCAAAGCTGCATTTGTTCCACCCAAAGGAGCCACGGGGAGACACCGGCAGCCAGATGCTTCCCGAAGGACCCATCTGTGCCGGCCTGTCTGTGGCCCCAGATGGCCTCACTGTCCAGTCCTCTCCTCTCCTCTCTGCCTCACCGAGCACCTCCAAGGGCCCCATCCCCGGCGCGCGGCCCCAGCGCCAGCACCTGCTGAAGGCTGCTCCCTCCCTGCCCGAAGCCCTGTCCAGTGCACAGCCTCCCCGTGCCTGGTTTCTACCCTGCAGGGCCGATCATCCAGAGCAACTGTGGCCGGAAGATTCCAGAAGTGCACTGTGGGTGAGTTTGGACTGAATGCCTTTCTAGGTCACGCAACACAACTCGGGCGACAGGGGAGGCGCGTGCTGTCTGCTAAGGGACAGGCCACGCTCAGGCGGCTGCCCAACAGGACGGCACACTGTGAGAGCGGCTCTCACTGACTGCCGCTGCTCATGCTTCACCGTGTCTACTTTGCACATTTAACTTGGCTGCATGTCAGGGATGATGAGCCTTTTAGGGTTTGCAGTGATGCCAACAGCCCTCGGGGCACGCTCGCCACCACTGCCCTGGGCGTACGTGTAGAGAAATCACAGCACACGTAGGGTTCAGGACAGCCTATGGCTTCAGGCACTCACTGGGGTCTTGGGGAACCCCCCACAACGGGCAGTGCTGTGCGTTTCCAACCTCAACTCCCAGATCACCCCACACTCAGCCAAGCGGAACGGGAGAATCTGCGCACACCACCTGAGCCCTGACTATCCTCCAACAACCTGGGATAAGCCTGAAGCCAGGACGGGAGAGGCCTCCCAGTCCTCTTCCCCGTTCCCCTCCGCCTCACCCGGATGCCCCTCTGTCTGGTCACCAGCAGCACCTGCCCAGCGCCCACTGAAACATCAACTCCGCCTGGACCACGGGAGCCCGGGCGCACCTCATCTCACTAAGAGGAAGGGTGAAATCAAGGGCCAGGGGAGGAAGTGAGGTGAGTGTGGAGAGGAAATATGGAAAACAGCGCCTGGCTTCCAGGGGGCGGCTCTGAAGGTCGCCTTCTGGGGCACTGCTTTGTTTTGGTCTTACGTAGCTATCCCAGAGCACTGGGATTGTTTTAAGCAGGTGTAGAATCACCAGTCGGGGTCCAGGCTTTGTAATGTGCGGTCTCAAGGAACTCAGTGACTCAGCCGGCCAAGTTCAAAGGGAATCTAGTTTAAAGGAAACTGGTTCCTCTGCATTTTTGAGTCCTCCAAGTCCAGCCCAAAGGTAGAGAGGAGCTGTCAACTAACGGAGTATTGTGCCTAAGAATCTTTCCTGGGAGGAAGGGGCCGTATCTGCCCAGTCTCACCCTAACTTCTTATTCTTTTTCTTACATTTGCATTTACGTTTTTAAGCGTCATGAGCTGCTGGCTTGAGTCAGTTGTAACTCGGTGCACACACGATTTTCTTTGTATCGGGTGGACTCTGTCTTACGCCCTGCTGGGCACCGTCCAGGTTCTGGGAGACGCCCATCTCGCAGAGCACAGGTACCAGCGGGCAGGACGCGCAGGGCCAGGTGCAGCCTGCGGTCCCCAGGCGCAGTCTGTGCCACACAAGCCCTCACAGGGGGGAGGAGAAGGTGCCGTGTGATGCTGAGAGGGACGTTACAGCAGGGAAGACGACAAGGGCAGCTCAGCTGCGGGGTCAAATGCAGTCTCCCTGGTGGTGGGGGCATGGGAAGGACGGCATGCGCTTTATGTCTGCACACAGAGAGGCATGGGGCTGGGGTTCAGGGAGAAGGAACCTCAGCCAACAGGACCCGGCAGAGGCCATGGGAGCTGACGCTTTCTTCAGTGCTGTCCGTACTGCCCTCTCTGGACCCCAGGTGGGGACAGACCCAGGGCTGCCACCTCCCTACCCTGTCCGTCAGAAGATTCCCCCACCCCGCACCCTGGCCAGCCTGGCCTCCCCTAGTGTCCCCTTGCCCGGCCCGCTTGCAGGTCCATGTACGGTGTCCAGAGGACCAGACAGCCGTGTGGACTCCGAGGACCGCCCGCTTTGAGTTGGGGTCTGTCACACCACACTGTGAGTGACTATAGACAAGCTACCGAGACATGGCTGTGACCATCTGAGGCCACGGGCCGAGGTCTGGGGCCAGGGCAGGGCACAGTCTGTTTACTGTTTGATCCCAGGCTGACCTGAGCCAGGGCCTCCAAAGGTAACAAAGGAAAGAATGAGTGGCTGGGCTGCGGGAGGTGGGGAGGAGGAGGACAGGGAGGCAAGGGGCAGGAGGGCAGGAAGCCAGGGAAGGGGCAGGAAGGGAAGGGAGCAGTGGGCAGAGGGCGTAGGTGTCTTTGCCCCAGGTCTCTGGAAATTCAGCCTTCAGAACAAGAGAAAATAACACTAAGGAAGGGAAGCACAGCCTTGTTCCTTAAATAATTGCTACACCGCTCCTTTTTGTGACGGAAATATGAAGTAAATCCCCGGCCTATCCCCTCACCTTTACAGGAAAAGGACAACTCCTGCCCCAGGGCAGGTCCTCCTGCTGCAGCAAGCAGAGGCCAGGAAATACAGAAAGCTCTTCCCTAATTCTGCCCAGTAGAAAACCCTTGATGTTGCCCCACAGCGTAGATCTCTGCGATCCAATGCAGACGCCATGCGTATCCAGCAGAGGAACCACAGTGCAGGGCGGGAGGAGAGGACGACTCCAAGGGAGAGAAGCAGGCTGGGGGCTGCGGGGTGGGAGCCACCCAGGAGTGGCAGTCCAAAACGAAGCAGCGGACGTGGGGGATTCTCTTCACACGGCCTCAGATGACAAAACAAGGCCTTTGGCTGACTCATGACGGTGACCACGCCTCACCCACAGCCCACCGACCGCTGGTGGCCCTGTGAGGAGCTGCTCTGGAGAATCTGCATCTTTTAGAATTTGTTTTCTTCCCTGCGGCTGATCAGTCTCTCCAGAGCAGAAGTGTCGGCGTGGGCAAGGTGAGGGTCAGGCTGTGCGTGTGAGCTCCAGGAGGGGGCGCATTGGTCCTTCGGAGAATCCATGCCAGCTCTAGACCATGCGGCTGCAAAAGGTGACAGAGCGGGAGGAGGAGGAGGGTTCCAAATCAAGGGAAAGGGGCACAGTGGACAGCAACAGCGAACATGGACACCGGAGAGGGGCGAGGACCAGAGAATCACTGCAACTCGCTCCTGCCGTGAGAAGCCTGCTGCGTCCTCTCTCGGCTCGGCTACAAGCGGGTGCAGGACCCACTGTGGCCAGATGTGGGGACGGCACCTAGCTCAGGCTATGGTCCTCCAATCCAGGGGACAAAATGGGGTCACAGCAGGGAACAGGGGACCTGAAGAACTGACGAGATTTTAAAACTCCTCCAAGGCTGTTCTGTGCAAGCGTGGAAGTTCTATGAATGTCTTTCCAGAAGCACCTCCCACGCAGCTCTTCCACGACCTGACACTGCGCACGGACAGCCAGCCCTGGCCCGATGGCACTGTGGACAGTGAGCCCGGTAGAGCTCTCGGGCCCAGGAAGGTCAGGGGCCACATAGCAAAAAAGTTTATGTCTCACGGTTCTGGGCACCAGGAAGTCCCCAGGTCACGGAGCCACAGATGCCGCGCACGCGGCAAGAGCAGCTCTCTGCCCCAGGCGCGCACCACCTAACCGTGTCCTCGCCAGGGAAGGGGACAGCTGTCTCAGCTCTCTGGGAAGGCACGAGTTACCCCTGAAGGGCCAGCTCTTCCGCTGGTCAGATTTGATTTCAACACACAGAACGCTTGGGCGCCAACCCGCAGGCCTCTCTGCCTGCTCACCCACTGGGGGGTCGACCCTGGCGCAGTTCCCGCCCGTGGAGCCCACGGGGGAGCTCTCGGCCGGCTCCTCAGGCACGCGCTCTGGGCAGCAGTGCTGAGCTGGGTTCTGAAGGCCCTGGGAAGCCACCCCTCCAGCCTCTGGTCTCGGCCTCTGTCCTCTGAATGCCTGTGTCACCGAGGGCCTGACCTCCCTCTAGACCTGCTCACAGGGCTGCCCAGGGTCGCTTCCTTTGTTCCCTCTGCAGAGATGGAGCTGCACCCACCCCTGCGAATCTCAGCACCACACCTTAGGAGCTGGGTGACTCTCAGAGCTATGCTGCCCCCTCGGCGCCCCTCCCAGGCCCTCAGCCCGGCGCCTGAGCGGCAGGTGCTCCCTGCCAGGCTGTGAGGACGACATGCGTTTACTTGCAGGGTGTTCAGCTGAGCGGCTGGCACAGAGATAGGACTGCAAACACTAGCTGGGATTCGTTGTGGTGAGGCATTCGGCCCTGATGAGAGTCCCGTTGGCCTGAAGGGCCCGTGCATGGGGCGTGAGGCGGCAGTGGCCACACCTGCGTCAGGACCAGCACCGGACACCACACACGTACCCTTCTTCCAAGGAAGTGTCTGTCCTTACCGATCAGAAGCCGGTGTTAATTCAGCCAAGCTTTCTTCCCGGAAGAGTACAGGACAGGCCCCGGCAGGCCCACGCTGTCGTGGGCTGGCTCTGCCCTGCCCTGAGTGCTGTGTTTCTTCGCAGAAGCTCTGGGTTATGGGTGCGCATATCTTACTCCTCTCCCCACAGGCTGCGTCCGGTTCCGTGTGCAGCTGAGGAGGACACGCGGGGTCCCAGTGACTCTCATCACAGCCGCAGCAGACCCAGGCGCAGACCCTGCCCAGCTTGGCGGGCATCTCCCGCTCCACGCGCGGAAGCCAGGAGAGGTGCCACGGGGTCCGGGGTCAGCTCTCCGCTCTGGGCTCCCAGTTCAGTGCACAGAGAAGGCGGCCCTCAGACCTGCGGCAACCTTCCCCGTGCTTAGAAAGCACCACTTGTCTGTGAGCTGCCGTGCTTCTCCCTGGGACGGTCCCACTGGGTCTCTAGGTGATCACGGTGCACACCTGGCCCTGACCTCCCCGTGACCTCTGCCTGCAGGCCCCTCTGCTGACCATCACATCCGTGACGGCCCGCACCGGACGACCACGCCCAACACCGCCACACGCAGGGACGGACGTCTCCTTGGCGACTCCTCCCGGCTCCTGTCCTGGGACGGGCAGCGGCTGGACGTGCTGGGAACACAGGCAGGTGGAGGTCACCTGTGCGCTGACCCCAGTGGCCTGGACTCCTAGAGGAGGGACAGGGTGGGCCCCTTGTCCGGCTGACAAGAGTCTCCAGACGGGACTTGGCAGGCCCACGCTGTCCAGGCTCACTCTGCTCGCCCCGAGTGCAGTCTGCGAAGGGGCACCTGCGCCCACACTGGGGCCCCACCTCCTGCGGGAGATGCTGCCCGGGCCCCTCCCACAGCCGTCATCTCAGCCTCTCAAGCACAGGCACGCACACGCGTGTGGCTCCGGCCCTCTCACCTCCTCTCTGCACCGGTCCTAGCACACCTTGTTCCTCGTGCTCAGAGTCCCTCGCCCTCCCGGGTTACACTGCAGGGGGCCTGTCCTGTCCTGTCCTCCTCCCACCAGCCCAGCAGGAGGCGCTCACACCTGTGCCAGGCAGCAGGTTCGCTTCTGTTCCCTAGAACTGTGCTCTCAGAGCCCCCTCAGCACAGAGCCCAGGCGAGGCCCCGACACTGACACAGTGCGTGTGTGTGCGTGTGCACGTGTGTCATTGTGGGACTCTGAGGCCCAGGAGCCCCTGGGGCCGCCAGGCCTGGATCCGCAGGCAAGGCTTCCCCACAGCGTCCCAGACATGGTGCCGGTGAGGGGTTTGCAACAGCGGAGGAACTGAGTCCAGTGCGGCCAGACTCAAGGGCCGCCATGGTCTCTGCACTGGGACCTGGGCCGTGAGCCCTGTTGCTGTTTACGGGCAGAGCCGCCAGAGCAGCGCCTTCTCCACCCAGGTCGGAACGCTGGCACCCGGGGGTCGGCCCTACGGCGTCCTTCCTGGGCAGGACCTGGAGCTGACATCCTGGTTCAGGGGGAAATACAGAACACTGACAGACAGAGAACAGGGAATATAACCTACTTTCTTTTCATCTCTGTGTTTTCTCAGAAACAGGAGGATGGGCACGGAAACGGGCACGGGAACGCGTGCTCCTCCTCTGCCGGCGATGGATGAAAACGGCTGCGTCTGCCTCTGTGAGGTCCGTCTGGGGTCTGCCTACCCTGTCTGGCAGCGGCCATGATCACCACAATGTTAGGGGGGGAAAAAAAAGCGTCTAATGTATTCCCCTGCTCTCTGGGGCCTCGCAGATGCCAGAAATAAACGTACAGAAGAACGAGCTCTGTCTTAGTTACTTTTGTTGCTGAGAGGAAGTACCTGACACCTAACGTGAAAGGGGGAAAGGTTTATTTAGCTCACAGTCTGCAGAGGTTTCAGTCCATAGTTGGTTGGCTCTGAGGCAGGGACAGGCGTCACAGGGGGAAACATTCCTAGTAGGCAGAAGGTAGCAAAGCAAATAAGCAAGGGACAAGACAATCCTCCTTCTGTCCCTTATGTTGTATCCAGGCTACGGATTCGGGCCGTGCCAATCCAATCAGCGGACTGATTTAGTAACCACTCACCCTAAATCCCAGCACTCTTAATCCTAGCATAGTACCATGAATCAATCACACATTCTAGGTTCAGCCACGTCTGAGAAAGGCCCACGCAGCTTTGGGGACATCTAGACACAAGCCACAACAAGCACATCAACACAGCACATGACCTCAGCTGCCTGCATTCCAAAGTTTCCTGCCACTTCCCTAACCTTGCCCACCTACTCTGGTCAGCCCCAGGGTCCCCCAGTCCAAGGCTTGGGCCAGAATGAATGAGATTTCCGGCTACTGCTGCCAGTTCTGAATCCCCAGGCCAAGCGTTTGTGCTGAGCTACCCTTAACCAAGGAGACTTAGAGTGTGGGGCATGGGCTGCTGGTGTTTCCTCAGCCCAAGGAAGTTTACTAGGGAGTGCTCTTGGGGCCACAACAGCTGGGCAAGGAGAGGCAGAAACAGGACCCCATGGGGGAGGACACCAGCCTGAGGCAGTCCCCAGGTGTCCCCAGGGAGAGTGGATCCCCAAGGTCCTGCTGCTCACCTTTCAAGCAGGGCAGGGGGCACCTGAGGAAGGCGACTTGCCCAGGGTAGTGGGTCCCTTCCTCCCAAAGCACAGCCTCCACACTCCCAGGGGGGCTTAAGCTGCCTCGTGGTGGCCTCTTGCCCCTCCAGGACAGGAGCCAACTCTCCCTACCCACTTATCCCTCAGAGCCAGAGACAGTGCCCGGCACCCAGGAGGTTTGCAATAAACACCTGCTCAGGAAACGCACCGCCAAACACTGAATATCAGCATACAGCATGAATAAAACACCTCATAATTAAAGAAAAGCTGTCTCCAGTGAGCTCAGTGTGATCAGAACAAGAGAACCAAGCAGAAATGCCAGCTGGGGTAAAAAGCCCAGGCTGACACCGAGAACCTGGCCTGTGATCGCAGCTGTGGGCACAGCCCCGGGTCAGCCTCGGCGTCTCCCTGGAGGAATCAAAGGGCAGACACGGGCTCATGGAGGATACAAGCAGTTCCCCAGCTGTTAACTGGGGTCTTCGTCGTGTCATTATTGAGCTTAATGAGGAAAGTTAACTTTGACGCTGGTGACAGAGGAGTCCTGAGGTCACAGCGTCATTGCTGTGGCTGCCTGGGGACTTTTCTCCCTGAGTCCAGAGCTAAGAAGACCCCAGGGAGATGCAGGCAGTGACCCAGGGAGGCCAGGATGGACAGGAAGCCAAGAGGAATATCCTGCGATTTATGAAAATTGGGAAGTGGCATTTCACCCTGGTAAGATAAGGAGCTAAGACACAGGAGCCAGAGTGCAATTTGTAAAACAAGTAGAGTAAGAAGAAAAACATCTCACTACCAAGTGTCACTCCCACTGTATTTGTCCAACATAGGGAAGACTTTTTAAAACAATGCAGTTGCTAAGGAAAACACTTATAAGAGATTTATTTTTTAATAGTCTGAACAACTTTCTGAAAACCTGGGCATGCCAGGCTCCAATCCACCGATGGGTTCAGGATTTCCCATGGGACGCTGTCATGCACCTTGTGGCAGTGACAAATGCTTCAGCAAGGGCCAAGAACTGTCCCATAGAGCCACACGCAGGTACCTCAGTGAAACAACAACCCGAAATGCTAATGAATGCGAGAGCCAAAGCACATTTCCAACACGCCAAAATCAATACCCATTTCTCCTGCCTCAGAGGCGTTCTTGGCAACCACAGTATTACGTTTGATAAAAAGAGAAAACCAATAAATGCACACAAGTGTCCAACACTCAGGTATACGCAAACAAAATATACACATTTGACATTTACTGGCTACAAAGTACCCTCAGCTGGGTTCTCCATTGAACAGAGATCTTACCCCTTCATTCACTGCAGAAATACAAATTCTACTTTCTCTCTGACATGCTTCAAATTGAAGCAGAGTTGGTGTTTAATTATATTGTAATTCCCTACCAACTTTTCCTCATTCAGGCTGAACACATCTTTAAAAAATGCACAACTGTCACAGCTGGCACACTGACCCGACAAAGACCCGGGAAAGTGAGCTGCCCTCACCTTTGAACTTGTGGAACACGGCCCACAGCTCCGCGACGTCGGTGGCGAAGGTGATGTCGGTGTCCAGGACGATGACCCGCTCCAGGGTGGCGGGGAGCGTCTTGGTGAGGACGAGCTTCATGAGGCCGTAGATCCCAGAGTAGTGCTTGTTGGGGATCCAGGACACTTCCGACTGCACGGGCAGGGCGGAGAGGGAGCGGAGAGAAAGGGAATCGCTGTGTTAATCTCCGCTAACGCGTCACACAACACGTCTGGGACCTAAAAAGTACCCAGCACACGTGTGTTGAATAAATGACTGAGATTTCTCTCAAGGATTTGTTCATGTGAAGTGTTTTGGAAGAAAATATATCTGAATCAAGAGAGAAGAAAAGTAATGTTATGAAATAATTATTACACACAAGCAATACTCAAGCTGCAATTTAAAAAATTGTTATTAGAGAAACTGTACAGGTCCACTGGAGAAAAATAGATACGCAAAAGGATGACCTCAAGGTACAAAAGTTGAATCACACTGTACGCTCTTTCTACAACCCATACCTACGTGTTCCCAGGGGGTGTATTTCTTTAAGTGATAGTCCATTTCTGTCGCCAGGGACGGCAGAGATTCCTCGTTTAATGAGAGAGCTCCATCTGTGACTAGGTTGTTAAACGACTGGTCACTAAATGAGGAGTGTATATTGTGTATACGTTACAACATTCAGACAAAGAAACAGGCAAAGGAAACTCCACCTCAGCGGCTTTGCTTTCCTTTGCCCGACTCACAGGCAGCTCTGTGATGCAGAACAGAACACAGAACGGCAGGGCTGTGCCGGGCAGCACCGTCAGCAAAGACTGCAGGGCCGGGCTGTAGGAGCCACCACGAAGGCCAGGCACATTCCCGCGTCTAAGGCCAAACGTGTGTCATAAGTCCACGTCCGAGCGGCAGGATGTAAGTCTGAACAGTCGTTAAGGTAGGTCATTCAGCAAGGAGCACCTGTACCATTACTGGCATTTTTCTACGTACGCTTTTCTATACCCGCAAAGCTGTGTTGGATAGGCTAGCGCTTCAGCTGTCTTTTTGTTCTGAGACAAATGCACAAGGAGGGCCCTGTCATAACCCATGTGCCGCTCTCCCCCTGACAGAACAGGGTCACGAAGAAGAGTATTAAAGGACCCTCCAGGATGTCCACAGTGTGACCCTAACGGCCCCTAAAAGAACATCAAAGAGCCACAGGCGGCTGGGGTCGGCAGGAAGGCCTGTTTCCGTACCACGGGGGATCTATGCAGAAGACTAAACACAAGGCATACCCAGGGGGACGACGCCTCCCGCGCACAGGGTCGCTTCTGCAGGCCGTGATGCGCAGGGGAGGACCCAGAGTCCAGGGAGCCAAAGCACACATCTCGTTTCCAAGATGGGAAACTTGCAGCAGACCCATTCGTGGGAATGAGGTCACCGCTCGGGATCCAAAACCTCACCCATCTCCTTTGTCCTTATCACTCCCTTTAGAGGACGACGTTCTTTAAGAAAAAATAAATAAATCGAATTTAAAGACAAAAACCCCCAACTCTTATTCTCAAAGGCACTCATCGTCATGTTGTGGAGGTAAAGAAATGGCAACCGTCCCAAAGTCTCCAAGTGGAGCAGTTAATTAGAACGCGACCCGTGGTCATCACATAGTACAGTGTGCCATGGCTTGAAACAGCGTAGATTAAGATACAGTTTAAAGCAGTGCTGTACGTGATAGTGAAAGAAACAAGCAAGCTAAAGCTTTTAGAAACCACGGTGGTGTTGCTCCTCAGCACAGAACCACATGCCACCGACAGATGTGGAGAAGGACACCCAGCTACAACGGACACACGTCTGTGAGTGAGTGGTGATTTCCCACTCCTGAGCCTGAGCAATCCCTACTGCTGTGCGGGCAAACTAAACACTCCATTCGTTCTAAAAGGGTCAGGGCCCAGCGGGCCGGAGCATGGGACCAAGGGGCCACCTTAGCATGCAAGGAGAAAGGCCCACGCCGCCTCATTCCTCCCCCTTGTTGAAAACATCACTTTGGTGCCTTCCTGCTCTCAGCTTTGCAATGGGCCTTTGCTTAAAGGAGCACAATTCTGACCAGAAATAAAGGGAACGTTCTGATGGGCTGAGTGGTTTGCTGTGGGTCCATCCCAAGGACAAGAACGACCAACTCTGCATCTGCCACCCCTGCCACCTCGCATCGGGGCAGCAGGGAGGAGGGGAATGACATGGGGTCAGGTCTGGGCCCAACCTGCAAAGCTGTCTGGAGTCTCCAAGCCTTAGGTGCCCCATCTGTAGACGAAAGTGGCGCCTATACCACACACAGAGGATAGGATTCCAGCGGCTGCTGGTCCGTGAGAGACACCAAGGAAACAAGACTACAACCCCACCCTCATCTGCTTCCCTCCCCCCGTCCTGGCACTTGGGCATCCTCACCATGGCACCTTGGACAAGTTTCTCAGCCTCTCTGAGCTTCTGCCATGGACAAGAGGTGGGTCCTCCACAGAGCCCCTTCATCCCACGAGGGCGTAGAGGAAGCTGAGAGCCCACCCAGGACATTAGCGGTCATTCAGGAACAGGAGTGCTCACCGCCCTGTGCCCGGAATCAGGGAAGGACAATGCAGAGGGCACGCTACGGACTACAAAGCAGGGTGGCCACGGTGGGGACCAGAGAGTGCGGCCATCTCACCTGGCGAGAGCGCAGAGATGGGGCCCATCTGTGGCAGTGCAGGACGCGGCTGGGAGCCACAGCCCACTTCCTTCCCCTCCAGCCCGCAGAGCTCCTGGAAGCTGCCTTTTTTTGGCCAGTACAGGGGGAAGCAGAGGGAAGGTGATGAGCCCTCTACCCATCAGCCTCAGGGGCAGGGTGAGGGTGGGCAGGACCCGCAGGACAAATTTACCACCACCAGCATAGTCACGCTGCTAACGCAGGAACGGAAACTGAACACGTGGCAAAAGCAGAGCCCAAACCTCCCCTGCACCAGGTGCAGACGTACACCTGGGAGGACGAGGTCTGTCTGCAGCCGGAGCTGGAGCAGCTTCACAGGGGGTTCGTGCCTGCCTCCAATCCCCGACACCCTTCTCGGAGAGCTGGTTCCTGGTGAGCCTTCCCCAAAGGTCTGAGAATGCAGCCCGCTTCATACCACCCTCCTCCTACAGGCCCGGCCCTGGTGTCAGCTCCACTCTCCCCCCTACAGACTCCGCCTGGACAGAAGCCTGGCAATCAGCGGTCCGCACGGCAGAGCCGTGCTATCTAATCAGACCTTTGATTAACTTATTCTTCTATTTTGGTAACCATCAAAGCAGGAGAGCTTGGTGGAGTCGGAACACTAGCGCGCTGGGTTAAGCCATCTAATTAGATTGCCCTGGTGCTCAGCTTTATTTTTAACTCGCATGTGAGGCAGGCGGGTGCATCCTGAAACAGGAGGACGACAGGAATAAATTAATCTCAACATGAGCCCGGGCCCGAGGTTGCCCTAGTCCCAACTTAATCCATAATCAATTAATTCCAAGCATTCACTTCGAGGTAAGGGAAGCGTTGCGGTGAGTTTGTTCTCAGAGAGCCCTGGGAGAGGGCATAAAACCGAGGGAACTCTGGGGGAGGCTGTGGGAAAAGCAGATACATTTGTCTGAAGCGCCCCTCGTGGGGGAGCGGGTGGCTCCTCCTCTGCTCTTGTCCACCGTGTCCACATTCTGCTCCTCCCCTAAGTCTCAACTGAAGTCGCCCTCTCCGGTCACTTCCCCACGTCCTCAGGCGGCTGGGCTCCAGAAGAGGCTGTCTCCCCCGACCGGCCCAGCGGGCTACCATGCTGTGTAAGTGTCCATGTCTCTCTGGCCGGAACTCCTTGAGGCAGCAGCAGTGACTGTTTTCAAGAGCAGATGATGGATGTGCCTGAGCCTGGAGCCATAGGCCTGGGCCCAAGTCCCACCTGTGGCATCATGGCCAGCTGGCAGCAGCAGCCCGTGCTTGCTGAGGGCCAGAGGGAGACACTCGGGGGAGAGACGTGCTGTTGAGCCCCGCAGCCCTGGGACCCCAGCCATCACTTCCCTCTGTGAGCCTTCGCGTATGTCTTCTCATCTAAGGAGTGAGAGCTTCCAACCGTGACTTCCCAACACCCCTGGAAGGCTGCAAGGCATCTGGTCTAGTGCTGGGCATGCGGTTAGGGTAGGATCTAGAATGTGCCCCAAGCCTCCTTGCTCAGAGGTGGGGTTTGGAAGCGACTGCACGCTGGGGGCCTGGGCTCACCGCTGACTCCCACCTGACTGACTTGCTGCGAGCAGGTGCGGCTGACAGAGCTGGTCCCTGGGCATGGCCGGAAGGGTCCCCACCTCTCCCTTCACCTCTGCTTCCTGGCTGCCAGGAGGTGGCAGTCCACTCCACCAGGCCCTTCCTGCCCTACAGCCAGGCGACCACCCACTGAATCTGCCCAAAATCCACCAGTCCAAGTAACCCCTCCTGCTTGCAGTGCAGGCGCTGGCTGTGTCCTGGGGATGAGAAGGTGGCCAAGACACGAAGCACCCCCCCAAGCACGCCCTTACCCAGTGTGTGTCTGCCAGGAGCGCTGGAGCTCAGCTGCTTGGGTTTTTGGGTTTGATAAACGCAAGGGATTATGCAGTGTAGGACAGTAAAGGGGTCAGGGTTAGGGTTTCTGCACAGAGGGTTTGCAGGGGTACACTAGAAACCGCTGGCAATGTGGAGCCCCTGGGGAGGTATCCCAGCCCTAGCACCTTCTGGGTGTCAGAAGAGGAAATGGGTGGGTGGGGCTCCTTCAAAGCCTGTCTCGGTGGGCGGTGGCTTGGTGTAATCTCACGGGCACTGATTTCCCTGAGCCCAGCACCCAGCGCCAGTCCACCCAGGGCCATGCAGGGGGCACTGGGCAGGGAGCTGAGGGGCACTCTATAGGAGGGAGCTGAAGAGCCCGAGGCACTGCGCTGCCTCCCCGAGCACATCCTGGAGAGACGGCAGCTCATGGCGGAGCAACACCTACCCTGCTCGTCATCACCATAAATATGCCACAGGGTTCGTGTAATTACAAAGATCATAAAAACGAAAGTCAGGCTCATCTGAATGGACAGACTATTATCCATGCAATGGCTGTTAATAATTCTAAGCAGCATGGTTGAAGCTTTAATTAGCAGAAATGCAACTGTGCCCAAGTTTACCACCTCCCACACTTAGGTAAAGGAGCATAAGCAACTCATAAGGGCGTTCCTGTAAAGCAGGGGGAGGTGCCTGCAAAGGGAAATTCACCTTCCTGAGGCCAACGGCTCCATGATGGGCACTTGGCAGCCTTTCCGCACAGCACAGCAAGTGGTTTTAGGGTGTCTGATGCTGTGTCCCATGAAAGTGGCACAGAAAACATGAGCAGAGTGGTGACAGGACACAGGGATGGAGGACGCTGGAGAACCCATGGTGACGGGACGCCCCCAACCACTGATACAAAGGGCCGACAGGCAAAGGCTGCTTGAGCAGCAAGTGACTCTGTTGTTCTCCAAAGATGCTGCCTGTCACTGGGATGCCCAGCGCCCAGGGAGGAGGACAGCAGGACACACCACTCGGACCGGGTGTCAGGCTGCGGTCGGAGCAGGAATCTGCATCATCGTGTTTAAGAGCTGGCATTACTATCCCGGCTCCCACGGTCTGGGAGTGAGGACTGATCACACCTTACCCCAGCGTCCAGGCTCCAGCCCCAGAGTCGGAAAGGAAAGTTCCCCTTCCCTTCCTCCATGCTGTGGGGCCATGCTTTGGGGTCACTGCCGCCTCAGAACCCAGCCCTCCCCCAATCCCAACAAACCTGCATTTCCCAAGGAGCAGGTTTTTGGGCAATTAGGAACACAGGCCTCAGAGTGTGCAGCCCCGGTTTCCAAACTTCTCTGGCCCCCACTTGTGTTATCTGTAATACGGGGTAACAGCAGCAGCCCCTGCTTCCTAGGGAGTCACTGTTTTGTACTCTGTAAGCTTTCTCCCATCACACTGGAAATATTTACGGCTCAAAATAGATTTCTTACCCATATCAACATTTCCCTGTGAATTACAAATCACCTTGACACATTTTTAAAATTAAAAAAAGAAGCCATCCTAGCTGTAAAATGTTCGAAAAGTCCTCAGCTTTCTGGGGTGGGTGGTCGCCTTGGCAACCAGCCTGTAGGTTCAGAGCATCAGAGGAAGGTGAGGGCGAGGCTGGTGGGCAGGGCCAGGAAGGGGGCTCAGGAGATGGATTCCACCACCAGCCGGGTCCCTGCCAAGTCCCCTCCCAGCCTCGGTCCCCTCCCTGGTAAGAGGCAGGGCACACACTGCATTCTGAGAGGCTGGGGAACTAACAGCGGCGCCCGGTGGGGGCTCCCACAGGGAGCAGGCTCAAGGTGGGCTTCACAATGCTCCCAACACCCACCCTGGGCTCTGGTCACTGCAGTCGAGCAGCCCGACCCCTGGGTCCCTCAGCGTGTCATCTGTAACATGGAGACACAGCACCCACTCCAGAGGCAAGTGCGCATCCAGGGGCTCCACATCGGCACTGGTGACTGTTAATGATACTATTTTTATTAGTGACATTTACAGCAGCAGAAAGATAAGATTCCTATCTGTTACATAAAGACATCTGCATTTGTGGGTGTTCATCATTGCCGGCAAAGAGAAGCTCCAGTTTGGTTCATCTGAGGGCATTTAAACAAGCATGATGGTGGTGATGCGGTCCAGGTTCCATGGAGCACGAGGGGAGGGGACGGGGTCTTGCTCTCACGGGGTCTGGGGCCTAGAGGGTGTCCACTGCCCATCCTGCACAGCACGTCACCGAGAGATGCAGCAGCTTGCAGTGGCAACAGTGACCAAGCTTCTCCCGGCTTCTGTGGATCAGGATGAGGAGCGCATTGATCAGGTGCTGTGTGCGGCTCTGGGCCAGGTCTGCCCAGCTGGAGGGCCTTCCCCGGAGATGGCACGCACATGCTGGCCCGGGCACTGCCTGCTCACAGGAAGCCCAGCTCCCTCCCACCCAGACCTGCCAGAGGCTGCGGAGCAACAGGCAGCGCAGCTGTCGGCTCCCTGCAAGAGTGACCCACAGAGCAAGGGGGAGCCGGCATATCTACCGTCACCCGGTCTTGGGAGTAACATGGTGTCATCTCTGCAGGGTCTTCTGGCCATGCGGTTGATGAATTTACATCCATTGTGGGAACTGACAAAGGCATGGATACCAGAGGGGGATTATGGGTGGCTCTTCCGAGTTAGGTCGACAATGTTCCACAAAAGTCCCATGTGTTGAGAGGTGGAGCTTTGGAGGTAGCTGGGTAATGGGGGAATCCATTGACGAGCCATGTGGCTTTCCCTGGTTGGGGAAGGCGTGTCACTCCCTGCCTCCTCCTTCCGCCCTCTTCTTCCTGGCTGCCATGACATGAACCGCTTTCCTCTGCCAGGCTCTTCCCCAGTGAGCCAAGCATGGAATGGATCCCCCAAACTGTGAGCCAGATTAAACCCCTCCTCTGTTAAGCTGTTGGTGTCAGGTGCTGCGTCTCAGCAGTGAGAAAGTCGACTGGTACAGGGGCCATCATGGAAACCAGCTATGGTGTCTATAATCACAGAATGCTGCGGGCTGGGATGTGGCGAGCTTAAGTGTGTGCACATCAGCACGCTAACAGAAGGGAAATGGAAAGGAAGGAGGCAGACTAAACCAGGGAGATGTCTAAAAAAGAATGACACAGGAAGTATTAGCATCCACAAAGGCACAGAGATATGAACAACTTTGTGTGTGTGTGTGTGCGTGCGCGTGTGTGCCTGTGTGTCTGTGTAAAGTAACCACATAACAACAGGCTTCGTGGGAAAGCTTGGAGTTGGAAATGACCGAGGAGTGTGGGAAGACAGGCAAGGGCTGAGGGCTTGGGAATGCCCTGGGCTGTGCTGAAGACAGCCAGACCGTATCCCAGAGCCAGCAGTAAATCAAAGGGTTCTCATTAGCCAAGCACTGCGGCTGGATCTGAGTCGGGAACATACCCAGTGCCATGGAGGGAAGACTAGAAGAGGCACCTTGGAGGCCAGCAGCAATGCAGGCACCTTGGAGGAAGCCAGCAGCAATGCAGACTCCTGCAGCCTCACCGAGGAGCCGAGTCCCAGGGTGGGTGGGGCCCTGCAATCTGTGTTTCTGACCAGCAACCTGGCAACTCAAATTGTAGTCTAAGAAATGTGAAGGCAGGAGACACAGAAAACAGCGTTTCTCCAGGTGTTCTTGGCCGAGTCCTTTATACTGGATTAATAAGCACTTCACTCTCCAGAAAGGATCCCAGTGTCAGCCCTGAACCCCCGACTGCGAGCTACGCAGGGAAGGGGACCTTCCTTAAAGCTTAAAGAAGGAAAGTGCTGATGTAAGATGAGGAGTTCCTTAGCTCTATTTATCATAAGTAATTTATAAGAAAGTTTCCTGGCTGCACACTTTTTAAACTTACCAACCCTGTTCCAATACAGAGCGCTGGGTCAGCCTTGGCGGCACCCTTAGTAACGGTCCCAACAGGGCTGGTCAGGTCGCCCCCGTCTTCCTGTATCAGCAACGAGGAAGGAAACTTTGCAAGAGTGTTAGAGCTGGTCTTCCTGGGAGACCGCAATCTCCACAAAGCCTCAACAAACAGGACCTATAACTCTGGCCAATGTAAGATTTGCGAGCTTCCGGCTGAAATACCCATTATTCAGAAAGCCACTCAGAAACCACCTACAAACAGAAGTCATCCTACAAGGACCAAGTAGCAGGAATTCAGAGAAATGTGGTCCCCTCTTGGTGGCATGAAGCCCTGCCCTGCTGTTGCCAGGCAAGAGGTGTCCGCTTCTTGGCCTGGACACACCTGAGCGGCTGGCCACTGGGGTGCTCACGGTCACCGAGCACCGCCCAGCCTGTGTGTTTTGAAACGGAGCCTTTCAAAGCTGTGGGAGCTCTGAGTTGTGAACTGGGCTGCTACAGTGGTTTAATTTCCTGAAATACAGCTGCCTCCTTGACTAACAGATTTTTCAATGCATTGAGGAGAAAATTGCATTAGCTCCTGCGTAGCCTGGACCTAATATTTTTAGAAGCTGCAATTCTTACTACAGAACACAGTGTGTGTTTATGTGCGTGTACTTCGCAGCGTGGGACACACACAGAGCGCTCAGTGATGGATTTGAGAATGTGAGACCGTCCAGCTACACGAGCAGTGCTCCCAAATGGGGACAAAGCAGAGAGCGTTCCTCACTCATGCGGTCAACAAACACATAAGCGCTTCGGAGTCTGTGGCGCTGGGCCTCCGACTGCTTTGAGGGAGTAACGACACATCTGGGGAGACGCAGGAAATTCCATGAAGCACTGTCACGTGCAGAAGATAAGGGTTTATCTCGGTGAGGGCGGGGGCGTGGGGCGCAGGATGACCACACCCGGTGGCTCTGGTGATGCTGTTCTGCATCTGAGTGAGAGGCTGTGGTGCTGACCTGAGCATGCGGGGACCTCTTTATCGGCAGTCTTCATCTGTGTGTGCGCATCTACCTGTGAAAACCTCACCTGTGACTGGGACCACGGTAGGGCCTGGCAGAAGAAAACTGAGGACTTTGGCCCCCAAACTGTAACTCAGCTCCTTCTGTGTGTATGTGTACACACACGCATGCACCTCACACACATAGCATGTGTATATTATTTAGACACACTCAGCTCGTGCTGAGAGTGCTCGTGGAGATAATTATTGTCCTAGAAAATGCAAGGAAAAAAAGCCCAGGCTTGGCTTCCTGTTACCATAAACTTAGCTACTGCACACATTTGTAACAGGTCAATAACATACCATCGCTGTCCCAGTGTTCAGTATTCAAATCCCATGGCACTGAAGGAGCAGATTAGGAGAAAAAGGTCTCAAAGGCTTGTGCAGGGTGTGGCAGTAGTTCTACGAAGGTGAGCAAGGCTGCTCAACTGGCACACAGGGCCCTGAGCCGGCACAGAGCCGAGCCCAAGCGGGGATTCCAGAGCAGCACCCGCACCCACCGGTCCTGGGTGCACTGGAAGGCAGCTGAACAGAAAGCACAGACCCCTGCAGGCTGGGGCACCGGCTCACACACTCTCCCTGCTCCCTTTCCACTCTGCCACGGCTGCCCAGGGGACCCTGCAAAGAGCCGGGCAGGGCAGCAATTAAGGAGGCGCCACTCTGTGCCGTGCTAATGAGGCGCACGGCGCTCTGGCTCCAGGGCTCGGCAGCGCTTTGTAGGTGAAGCGCTCGCCAGGGCCACCTCTGTTCACAGCAGAGATCCACCTGGAGGTGAATGAGCTCTGAGCACACAGGAGGGCGGCTCACAGGCAGGAGGAGGCCCGGGAGGATGAACCAGAAGTACTACTTAATTAATTTCTGATTGGTTTAAAATTATTTCCTTTTACAAAACCCGGAAGGCGAAGCACAAGGTCCCCCCGCACCCCTGCTCCCAGCAACCTGCAGCCGAGACAGCCTCTTCACCGCCGCTCTCAAAGACAGCGCCTTCACCGGCCTCTCACAAGACATCCAGCGAACACTAATCACAGCCCTCCTGGTAGTTTCCAGTACCCTAACCTTGACCTTGAAGCCTCACTTCAGTCTACTTAAGACTTCAGTTACATTGACATTCACCCTGGGCAACAGGCCCTTACCATTTACAGGATGGTCGTCAAGGAAACCAGAGGTTGAGGATAGCTGTCTAACTGCCCAGATTTAAACTTTCTGCAATCTGAGGACGCAGAAGGGAAGAGAACGTCCACCTCACAGTGCTAAGAAGGGTGGTGCGGGGAGCAGACTGTTCCCTTCCCTCCCCTTCCTCTTGGGGGTGTGGCGCCTGAGCAAAGGGATGTCTGATGCTCTCCACTGCGCTTAAGTTACCTAACCCTGAAAGTGACTTTTCGTGTAACACTCAGCGTGCTTGCCAGATTCTGCACCAGACACTAAGCAAAGCAGAGCCATCGTGGCATATTTCTGTTGCTTGGGAGATCTCAGTCAAAAGGGAGACGATATTACTATTATATTTATGATAACAATAACAGCACATTTGTTGAATGCTTGCTACGTAGCAGACATACTAAAGCTATGTGCAAATTTTATCTTCCCATTCCTATAATAACCCTAGGTAGTAGCTATCAAGAAAATCACACATTTGTAAAGAATTTTAGGAGGATTGATAATCAGATTTGCCTCATTCCAAAAATCTTAATCCTCTGGAAATTGATTTAAATAAGATTTCCAGATGATGATTAGGTAGTAAAAGCTGCATGTAAATTCTTACTAAAATTCTTGAGGTGGAGCGAAAATCCAATAGGAAATAGAAGCAGAAGAGATGAAGGTGACTGTGGAGCTTGCGTCTTAGCATAAATGAGTATTTTCAATATAGCTAAGGAAGGGTCATGGCCCTTCTCCACACACACGGCCCCCACCCCCACAGGCGGCAAGAGGCCAGTAACATCCATTAAGGAAGGCTAACGTCAAAACAAAAAATGAAGGAGAAAACATGCCCAGACAGGGAAGGCGGCAGCTTTTCCGCTGACTGCGCCAGGTGTACACACCAGTGAGTAACTTCTGTTCCCAGGGCAGGGTCCTCTGGGGTCAGTTCTGCTCCGACACTGGCGAGGACCAGCGGGAGCCCAGCCCAGCTGTGGCTGCAGCCTGGAATCACATGCACGCCCAGGCAGGAGCTGCATCATGGCTGTCTTGGTTTGATGATCACAGGCGGGGCTGGTGCGTGAGCAAGGGTTATCTCTGGCATGTTCTTGGGGTGTTACTTTGTGTCCCTAACACCTACCAAGGGATTCTTCTGTGCTGTCAAAGCTGAGCTCCACTACAGCGAGGAAGTGAATCCTAATGGGAAAGTAAGGTCCGAGTGAGTGGCAAAGCGTGGTAACTTTGGTTCCTTTTTTACTACTGCTTGCAAAAACCTCACCAAGGTCCCACATCATATACTTTTAACCACCCCCCAGGAATGTTCCAGCCTCTATGAGCTGGAAGCAGATGGAAGGAGGAAATGAACGGTGGCCTTGGGTTGAAAGCACCGGTTGGCTAGGGTGTGGTCCATTCCCTTCTCTGAATCTCAGGTCCTGGTTCTGAACAACAGAGACCGAGCCACCAGCTGGTTCTGCCAGAGACAAATGGGCATCCTGAGCAGAGAGGTACCTAGCACAGGGTGTCACAGAGTTGGCACTCGGCGCTGTGGGCTGATTCTGAGCCTCGGCAGGAGTGTGACATTATGGGACAAGTGGAGTAAAGCCAGGCCCTCGCCATGTCTGCCAGCCCCGTGTTTCCCAGGCTCCGGTGACAATGGACGGAGGGCAGAGCTTCCATCTTGTGTCTGTGTAACGTCAGGCAGGAGCAGCTCTGGGACGCCGAGTACATAAAGTAATAACAGCATATTAATAATAACAGGGGGTGGGAGAGCCGAGTTTCAGCAGCGTATTTTGCCTGTGAATAAGATGTTGATCACTGCTTGCCATTTTCTCTTCAAACATATTATTTAGCCAGTAGTGAGCAGATTTAAACCCCACTGGGGTTCTTGAATGCAGCCCGGCTGAGTGGTTAAATCCAATGAAAATATCCCGGTTGGATGGGTTTTTAGCCAAGGGAGTTGAGTATACAAGAGGATATTTATCAGGTCAGCATGGGAAGATGTCCATCTATGGAAACACAGTCAGAAGGGTGAAGTCGCTAACAGTGTCGAGGGAACACGTGCAGCACAGTTCACTTGTAGCAGTTTCCCATCTTCATTTCACCAATTCTTGAAAGATTCCCATGAACTAGGCGGTAAGAGAACCACAGCTCCCTCTTATGCACAGGATAGTAGGACTTGAAAACATCATAGTCCCAAATTGTACAGCTAGTAAATGGTGAGTTAAAAGGTACGCTCTGACCTTCAGAAAAACCCCTTTTTAGGGCCAAGGGCCTCTGATACTGCCAGTCCTTCAAGTTTTGGCTTTCTCATGGAAAACAAGTAGGACGAACAGGCTTTGAAACACTGTCCATTATTATTAAGCAAAGAAATCCACATTTTGATACCTATGTGCACCTCTTCCCAGAATCAAGTCGGTGCATCGTACCAGGGCAAATGAAAACATGGGTTTTTCTCTGTTCAATTGTCTCTGCTGGAAATAACCCTGGCTTGCTTCCCAAGCCTCCACTAGAAACCAAGAAAACCCGGCCATGGGTGTCCCCACTAGGGTAAGATCTATAACCGGGCATCACCATGGAGGCCACAGGTGTGTGTCTAGTGCCACCGACGTCTTACCTTTCATGTGCATGGGAGGAGAAACACGTTAAGTCCATTTTCTGCTCTCTGATTTTAGTGGCTGGAATTTTCCTTTGTATCACCTTCAAAAGTAGCCAGGCCAGCAGACTCACCCCTAGTGTCGTGAGACTGTAAGGCAGGGACGACGTTGCCCCCCGGGACTTTTGAGACTGCTTGGAGCCCTGTTTAGTGTCGCAACCTGAGGTGGGGGGCCTGGTGGAGGCTGGGAAGCCGCTGGACGTCTCAGACAGGATGGCTCTCACGCAGCCTTCCGGCCCAAACACCACAGTGCCAGGGCTGTGGCGCCTGCCCGTGAGTTTGCTGAGAACCTGTGCTTGGGCGTGTGATGAGCGGGGTGTGATGGACGAGCAGTGCTTTGACTTGACCCTGGGGTGAGGCCGTAAGTGTAGCCTCCCCTTTGACCTAATGGAAGACTGTGTGACCCAGAGGAAAAGAACGAGCCAGACAGAGGAGGCAGGAGGCAGGCTCCGCTGTCCTCAGCATCTTGACTTAAAGGCAGAAAAGTGAACCCTTCTAACCCGCCACATGGGAGACCTGCACGGGACAACACATGAAAGGATAGAATGGATGAGAAAGCAAGACCGTCTCTAAGTGGTTCTGGATGGTGGGACGAGCGAGGCCCAGCCCCTCCAGGGACAGATCCATCTTCCCTGCTGAGCTCGTCGCACACTCACTTCACACTGAGCCCAGGCGTGCACGCCCCAGGTGCGGGATGCTGGTGCTGCTTCGCGCTCCCCTGACCACTGCCCCCTCAGCGCAGCGCCCCACATGGGAACGTCACGAGGCGAGAGCCCCCTGTGGTCACTGCACACAGACGAGCAGGTGGCTCCGTCAGCTCCAGTTCCTGGGTGTGGCGCTGCCCGGACACAAGTCCTCCCAGGATGCAGAGAGGGTGAGGTGCAGGGGTGCTCGGGAGCCATCGTGCAGGGGGAAAGAAAACACAGAGTATGAGGCCTCTCCACACTGGGCTGCTCTCTCACACACACGCCCTGCTACCTACTGACCATCTCTGAGTTTGTAGATGACGAAGAGAATGCTCCCCCTTCCCGCTGCCTTCTGTCTCTGCCTCAGTTTCCCTACTTTCCTACAGGTGCAGACTCACTCGCTGGTGCCGGAATTCTGGGAGGCAGACTTGATCCTTCCCGCGGTGGCAGGTGAAACCTGTCGCGTCTCCACACTGTATCAGGTTAGCTCTTACCTATGGTCCCCGATGGGTCCCAGCAGGGGTGGACGCAGTCTATGCAGGGGGCTTTTAACAGAAACACCCGAGCGCATTCTGTCTGGGAAGTGTCATGGGAGAGTGGTACGCCTGGGAAAATGGACCAACTTTATCCTTTCTTGTTTTTCAACTAGTCCACTGGTACGCCTGCCCTCAGCATCGGTACTGTCACGGGATCACCGAACCCGGACACCTCAGGATCAGGGGCTCAGAGCTGTTTCCTGGTCGCAGGAAGCCAGCCAGCAATGTGTTGCAAGGTATTTAATAAGCAAGAACACCGGTACCCTGGAAGGAACCGAACAAGGCCTGATGCGTTTAACTCCTCTGCTGAACGGCTCAGGGCCGCTGAATCGAGCCTGGGTCCAGTGCACTAGAAAGTGCGCCTGTGCTTTGCAACTGCGAGGCCAGCTAGGTCCTCACTCACCCCCCGCTGAGCCTGCTCTGCGCCCTGCTCACTCCTGGGGATGCCCACGTGGGCACACAGGCACGACCGCACCAGCATGGTCTGGGAGGTGCCCAAAGCTCTCTGAGCAGCTCTGCACGCAGTGAGTACTCTGTGCGTGGCTTATTCCGATTAAAATGTGTACTTACTGGCTACATGTGCTCAGAAGTCAGGAGGATTCATCCGATTTTCTCCCTGTGGGCATCCTGAGCAGCCCTGGGGGATGGGTTTATTGATTTGGTGTATCAGTTTCCTCAACAACCAAAAGGGGCATCCTTTGTAAGTGAAAGAGGGGGGCTGGGGATTTAGTCAGCGGCAAAGCACCTGCCTGGCAAGCGCAAGGTCGTGAGTTCGGTTCCCGGTACCGGAGGGGGGAAAAAAAAATGCAAGTGAAAGAGGGGAGGAAGCGCCAAAGAGATGAAAGAAGGGCATGTCTTCATCTTCTGGTAGAGAAAATGCAGTCACAGGCGTTTCACTTTTACAGCTCTGCTCAGCAGATAATAGGCAGGTGCTTGGGAAAGGTATTCTGTCCTCTGGGTGAGTCTGTCATTAGTCCGCACAGCCAGGCTTGCACCTGCTCACCGCCTCCTCTACAACCTTCCTCGCTGTGGGTCACGATGTTCCTGGCGCCGGGACCGCCCTCGCTTTCCCGCCTCCCTTCTGGAATCCACATGTACCCGCTAAATCCAGCTCCAACCCCCACTTCTTCTGTGAAATCGCCCCAACTTCCCAGCTAGGAACTGGTTGGAAGTGCAAGGTTTCTAATTTCATGAGTTTCACTGAATTCTTGAAGACAGGAAAAGTGTGAGGTCAGCAAGTCTCCTTCTACGACTGATGGATCTGCCCCTGCGACAGACCCGGACGACCCCTCCTCACGGCTAAGCGTTCAGCTACCTATCAGTTAGAGCTGGCATCAGACTCCCTGAGCCTGCCGGCTTCCCTGTGCCACCGAGAACACGGAACTCCAGCTTCATTCCATCTGCCTTGAACTTGGAGGGGCTGGGCTTCCTCACAGACATCTAGAGACCTCAAAAGGTCCTAACAGGTAACCAAACTTCAAAGAAGGCTCCAAAGTTATGGGTTAGAAAGGGGAAACAAGAGAAGAGTAAAACTTCCACACACTGATTCGCTCTGGTTCCTAAAGGAGATATTTTCTTCTGACAGCAAAAGAAATGAGTCTTTGTGCTGCCTCTCCCCCGAGTCACCATGCCGAGCTCCTACTGGAAACACGGTAAACACACAATACAGAGAGACCCTCACCTCCTCAGTCTTCCCCATAGACAGACAGGACATGAGAGAGAGGTGGAGAGGGAGATGATAGGAGATAGGAGATAGGAGATAGGAGATAGATAGATAGATAGATAGAGAGAGAGAGAGAGAGAGAGAGAGAGAGAGAGAATGAACAAGAGAATCAGGTTCTCTTCTCCCCACCAGCCTGGGAGGAGGTGACTGCTGGATCTGTGTGATCATCTGCGATTATGAGGCCACCAATAAGATCTACAGACCTGATCAACAGGAGGGTTTGCTAAATGACAAAAACACATACATTGTTTAAGCTGCTTTTACTTGGATTGTTTCCTTTTGTATGTTTTACTTGCAGCCCAAAGCAAACTAACCTGTATGACACCACCACGTGAAAGGCTAGCAAACTGTGTAGCTAATGCAGGACAATGTGGCTTCACAAAGGGTGGGGAGTCCTCTGTGACCTCTCCCACTGTGATTCCTTAAGTGCCCAATAAAGATGCCTCCAATATGATGTGTTACAGGTTATATCTAGATGTCTCCCCTCACCCCATGAGCTCATAGGTAGGGCTGTTGGGAGATAACCATTTCATAGGGGTGTGATGCTCCCTGTTAGTGGATTAATGCGTCCATTAGTTTATAACTAAACATGACGTTGGGAGGTAAAGTCTAGTCAGATGAGGTGGTCACTGGGGTGTGGTCTGGAAGGGTCTATCTCCCTCATCCTCCCTTGATCTCTTTCTGCTTCCTACCTACCCTGCCATACACCATTTCTCCTCTGCCATGCCACCCTGCCTTGGAATCAGCTGACTATGGACCAAAACCTCTACAAAACGTGAGATAAGGTTGAAGTTGTGGGCATCGAGTTATGTATCTCAACAGTGAGAAAGAAACTAAGACAAGATGTAAAACAGACAGCTCCTTGAGGAACAGAGCCCCAAGCAGTGTGTGGATGCCCTTCGATCGGGTGCCCTTTCCGATGGTTCTTCCCCCCAAAGCCCCTCCCAGAAGTGCAGCCGCCTAGATGGCTGTGACAGAACCCCTCAGTCTGCACATGGACCCCAATACTGCCCTGCAGAGGAGAAAAACAAGCCTCAGGGCCCCTCAGCTCGCCATTTTCCCCCTTTCCTCCCTCTGTTCTTACAGAATCTAATGAAAAACATATTTTTCTTTTTTCTTAATGTGAAGCGAAAGTTTATTTCAAGTGTGGCAAATGCAGCAGAGCTATCTCAAGAGCCGTGTGGACTGCAGGATGCTGGCACCCCACTCAGGATGCCTAGTTCTTTATACATACAGGGGTAAGCTGCTTTCTACAAGGACCTCTTTCACTGACTGGCATGGTCTAGGCCAATCAGGGTCTTAGCCTTTGTTTCTGGGGAGGGGACGCGGTCAGTTGGGGATTTCTTAAGCATGCAGAAAGGGTGAACAACAATTTCAGAGGTTACAGTCAGGCACGTCTTTCCAAGCACATGATACATGATAAGCTTGCGATGATTTTTACAACCATTAGCCACTGATAAGCACGTGGCGATTTTGAAACACTAGTCATCCAGGTTTTGCCTTGGGTTTTTTTTTTTTTTAATTTATGAGTACATGCAGTTTACAGTCATCTTGGGAAGTGATTATGTGTGCACATTGCAGCTTTTTAAAATCCCTTTCTCCTTCCCTCCCCGCCCCCCCTTTCTCACGCCTACTGATGCTGTTTGTTTTAGGGCAAGTCATGGCTTGTGATGTTCACACGGAGCAGGGTTATTAGGATCCTGTACTTGGCGCATCTTCATTCCTCCCATTTCCCCTTCCCCTGCTCCTCACTCCTGTCCTTGTTCCCTTAGGCCCTTTCACTACTGGAGGAGACCGTCCTCTTGTCCCTTCCTATCCATCTTTTATGCTTTTCTTTGTACTTTGCCTCACTCAAATGAGGGACACCATACGGTTCTCAGGCTTGTGTGTCCGATTTGTTTCACTCAGCATTATGTTTTCCAGGTGCACCCATTTTCCTACAAATGCTTCAAATTTGTCATTCTTCACAGACAAGTAGTATTCCACTATATAGATACAATAATTTCTTTATCCAATCATCTGTTGATGGGTATAGAGGCTGCTTCTAGAATTTAGCTATTATGAGTTCTGCTGCCATAAACACTGGTACACATGTATCCCTGGAGTATGATGACTTCAGCTCTTTGGGGAAGACCCCTAGTAGAGGGATACCAGGGTCACATGGAATTTCTAACTTCAACCCCTTGAGAAATCGCCATACAGATTTCCATCATGGTTGTATGAGTTTACATTCCCACAAACAATGTAGGAGAGAGGAAGACCATACTTTTAAAAACTATGCTACTATAAGAATTTTATAAAATGTAATCAAAGGAAAACAAGAACTCGGGAATGCTCCTCCCAGAGGTGTTGTGTTAAGCGCTGCAGGGCGCTCCTCTTTCGGCGGGACAGCATGGACATCTTCAAGTTCTGGCGCAAAGAATTTCTGTGTCTTTTTCAACTTAGAGCTGCATCCTAAGTGTTATTCTTTTTAATTTGTTCCAGCAGCATCCAGCCTGTTTATCAAGTCAACGAAAACCTCATTAGGAGTAATCCCGAAAAGCTCCCAGTGCCCATGGAGAGGATGGCCAAGGTCTCCACCCTGCAGTCGTGTCTGATGTTTACAACTGCGCAGAAAAGATCCTTCAACTCCCTCTGCTTCCTCAGGACAAAGATACACAGACTTCTATTTTTAAAGGAATGGTGACAGACACTGACAAACCACTAAAAAGAAGGAGCTGTTTTTGATGTTCATTTACAACTGACACTTTCATGCCCACGGCTCTAAGAGTGTGCTTAGCAGCAATGTGTGATAACCATTTTTATTCTTCCCTATGTGGATGCAAAAACTCAGTTTCGTATTTTTTGAATATTTAGTGATGTTATCGCTGTATATTCATACTATTTATTTAGCTTTTAGATTTCCTTTGTTTCCTTTATTCTTATCCGCCACTCATTTCTCCTTTGGTCCATTTTCTTCTGTATTTGTAAGTGTTTGTTCTATATTATATGCTGTATCCATTTCAAGCATAACTCTCTCGATCGATCACTTGGCACATAGTTTTGTTTCAGCTGCTTATTCTGAACTGTCCATGTGATTTTTCCCATTCCAATTAGTCAAATCTACTATAAAATTTTCTTTGGATTGTTTTCCATTTTTCTTGGGCATTTACAGTAGTACCTAGCTCATGAGCATAATTCATTCCAGAATTCTGGGAAAGATGGCTATGGTCATGTTTGTCACCCAGCGTAGAGTTCACAAACAACAACAAAAAATTCTTCCCAGTGCTTCTGTTTTCGAACTGAACTGTTCAGGAACAAAAGCTTCCGTGAACCAAGGTGCCACTGTATAGGAGACTTCCATAGCCTCAGCTTGAAGTTTTCTATTTTTCTTTTACTTTAACATTTATGTTTTTAAACTGAAGTCTTTACTCAGTATAACACTGATTTTTGTATCTGGCAACTTCCTGTGTGATCTTTCTCCAAAAGCGAGGTCTTGGCAGCACTCAGCTCGGCAGGTGGGACTTGTTCCCCAGCTAGGGCTGTCACCGAGCCAGGACACAAAGCTCCTGCCCTCCCCTCTCTCTCGCTCACAGCAGATCAAAGCACCTGCTCCTGGACTTCGCCTGGGAGACTTCTTCCTTCAACGTTTCCTGAGAGTCCAGTGAGCTCTAGCCCACAGCAGGAGCAGAAGGAAGGCTGGGGCGGGGTGAGCGTCCCTGTGGGAATCACACAGTTGTGGGCGATTCAGACGCACAATGGATACCCACGCATCGACAAGCAAACACGTAAAGGCAAAAAGAACCTGCGCAGCAACAGACAGGGTAGGAGCAGCTTTCTGGAGACCCAAAGCCAGCTCCGGAGCACGGATGTGAAGGGAAGGAGGCTGGAAGACTTCTGTTCCAGGTAACCTGGGGATGAGATAGCCTAAACTCTCTTTTCAAAAGTAAAACGTAACTGTGTATGTGTGTTCACGCTTGTGTTCATACACGTGTGTTCATGCTTGTGTGTGTTTGTAGAAAACTAGTCGTCATGGAAGCAAAACTATAAAAGGTAAAAGCGAGTGCAAGTTGGGACGTGTGACCCTAAGTCCTCGGTACCAGGAAGGCTGAGGAGCCCAGGAGCCCAGGCGCGGCTCAGGGAGGAGGCGGAGAGGGCACTGCGCAGGGCCGGGCCCCAAGCCTGCTCGTCCACCAATGGGGGAAGGGGTCCTGCATGCAGCAGGGAAGAGCCAGTCAACACCAACCCCGAGGCTGGGCGAAGGCCTGGCATCAGCACCCAGGCTGGACCACCCCTCAGTGTGCGTGGACTGAGCTGCAGCCCCCTGCAGGGGAGAGTTTAAGGCCAGCTGGTCGGGACAACGGTCCCTGGATTGCAGCGATACGTGACAGCCTCCCGGAGCCGGCGTGGGCTGTCAGCTGGGCGCGGGTGTAGGAAGGGGAAAGCACAGGGCGCGGTGCCCATTTCCGCGCTTCACAGGCAAACGTGTCTTTACCCCCAGCTTGCTCACTTGCAGAACAGGGTCTTCAGCTCTAGGTTCCAAGGGTGGCAGTGAGAACGAAAGGCCCTAACCTACACTAAATGCTTCGTACTGAATCAGGTATACAGCAGGTGCCAAGCACATGTTGGTCATTATTTTATTATCACTGTTCTGTGTACAATGACACCTGCTGACGAACTCAGTTCTTTCCCAATTCGTGTCTGAACACAGAACAGTTCAAGAACTGAATATATTTTCCCATCAGAAAGAATGGAAAATCAATCAATTGGTTCTGAGGCCCCAAAATTACTCTTATAAATTCATTTCTCCAGGACTTTAACAAATTTCCCAATAATTTCTGTCATGGTTCTCACAGTTCTCCTCTACGCTTTACTACCGGTGTCGCTAACTTTCTTTGGAGCCATCGCGATGATATTTTATGCAAATAAAAAAGCGCGGGGACGAATGTGTGAACGCGCAGGGGCCAGCACTGTGTCATCAGGGCGACAGCGGCGCTCAGCCTGCGGTGCCCCCCTTTGCGCCTGCAGCAAGACAGGAGGAGATCACTCTCGGCCCATACAGGTCTTCTCAAGTTGGGTTTTTAGCTCGACTAGTGAGCGAAGTTGCCAACACCGAGCAGACTTTTCCCAGTCTTTGCTGTTTGAGCTGTGGGAACTTGGAGTTCGAGCAGTTCGACAACCACGCTATCACCAAGGAATTACTGTTGTATATCGTATCGTCCACCATTTTGCTTATTAGTGTTTCCTCTATTGTTTAGTGTTTTCTCCATTAGAGTTTTGACAAATTCTTGTACACGGCATCGGCTTTGAAAACTAATGCTTGCACTTCCTGGTTTTCATTTCCCTGACTCCGCGAACTTCTGCTGTGAGCCCTGTCTCTCTCCAGCCTCAACCTTGTTCCTACTCCACAGCCTGCGTGCATGTGAGGGTCACTTGTTATCATCCTCGTTTCTGGATGAAAGAATTGAAGCCAATTAAAAACATGCCCAATGACGGCGTTTGGCACATTACATAAAGTGTGAAATGGACCCGTTTAGATGGCTGCAAATTAGGCCAGAATTTAGTTTTTATTTTCTTTTGGATGAAATAAACATTTAGGAAAATGCTTTATTCAATCCTAAGTTCCACAAACTATGAACTTCCCATGCAAAAGTTAACTCTGATGAGCAGTTCTACTGCACTGTGATCCTGCACTGGGCCTACACAATTTTATGGCTTAGAATTCAGTAAGGCATTCCTGTGTCCTACTATGCTATCATGTACATAATTTTTTCACGAACAGCTGAATATATTTTTATTCTGTTGGATGGATATGAAGTTTGGTATCCTCTGATATCCATTATGTTTTAAGTTTTTTTAACAGTATGGAATGTCTTTATACCTACCATATACAAGATATGGTATACTCTTGCCTCATGTGCCTTACATTTCTGTCAGGATTTGCTTTACATATTTGAAAGTTTTTACCAGAGAGATAGGTTATGGTATCAAGTGACAATCAAAGTTGACTGTTAGTTTTTCCCACTGTGGTCGTTAAGCGTAACTGTGTCAATTTTACTGGCGTGGGAGATCAGTAAAGCATGTGAGTGTTGTGTGTGTGGGGGTCATGGAGGTGTGCCTTCAGGGCCTGGTCCCTCACCCCTTCCTCTCTGGTGGTGATCTTTCCCTGCTGTTTTATACCTGCCCTGCGTCTCTGCTTCCACAGCCTTTCCACTGTTTCTGCTTTGGGACCATGGACTGAATCCCTTACAGCCTTAAAGCCTTGGGACCATGGGCTGAATTACACTCTCCTTTAAGCTACGGATGTTGGTTATTGTGTCTTCACCATGGGAAAGCCAACTAATACACCGATATGGGTATCTAACTTGCAATATCATTTTTGTTTTTCCATTGTCTATTTCCTGTTCAATACAGGCTCTTTTTCATTAGCAACAACTGTCTCCAATAACTTAGTTCTAATTCTATTTATAACTTCACGAGGCCACTGTGCTCTCTTTTGCAGTGCTCTGATCCCACCGTGTACAGTGTACTTCTTTCTCTACTTTTAACTGGCCCACAAATGCTCTGCAGTGTTTCATTTCCTACTTTAATGAGTGTTAAACTCTGCCTGCTTTTGCACTTGTTTTGTCCAATTTCTTGTTCAAGATAAGAACATAGAAAGAATCTCTAGAAGGAGTCCCCCAGTACCCCAGAGCTCAGTAATGAATTTTGGTGAAGCCAGGTAGAAGAAGGTAAGGGCCTGTGGGCACAGTTTTGTTTCTCCTTTTCTCTGAAGTCTACAGACTCAAGCGGGGAAGGGCTGGTTTTGTGTTTTTCTGCCCTTCCCCAAACAGGAAAGCCCCAGTCCTCTTCTTGTCCCGTCTCTCCCCGGATGGACTTTCATCTGTCGGACGGCTGATGCTGGTTGTCAGCAGAGGCAGGGAGTGAGAGTGTGGAAAACATTAACGGAAGCTGGGAAACTCAGGAAGATTCCTTGCAGCTCTGGGAACAGTTTCCTGGTGTGTCCCACCGTGTGAGACAGAGGAGGGGAAGCGCATGGTCTCTCTGTTTTTCCTGGGTAATGAGAGGCCCATAGGTCTGGATCAAGTTTCTCTGTCTTTCCCCTGACTTTTGGTCACTCACTGCAGGTATGAGTCAGTTCAGAGCTGCCAGAGAGCCTGTTATTAACCTCGGAACAGACTGTCCAGGTTCCATGTGTATGGCTAGAGTTTAGTGTTTTAGTTTTCTGCTAGTGTTTTAGTGTTTTAGTTTTCTGCTCACATTTTTGTTTTCTCTGATACTTTGTTAAGATTTCTCACTCTTTTGGTGGCCTACTTGTGTTCAAAGTCTCACCTGTACTTGTCCCCTCTGGCTTTTTATCTCTGGGTATCCTTAGTAAGTTGCTTTCTCAGAGCCTTGTTTTACCCCAGTCCACCTTTCCGCCATGTTGGACAGCCATTTTGTTTTTATCCTGTTAGCCAGCCACATGGATCCTCCATGTTTGCTGGCCATTTTCTGTTTTTCAGCTGACCTCATGGACACCAGGAAATCTCACCCTTGCAGATAAGAGCGAAGCCTCCACTTTTAGGAGACATGGACCCCCTCCATGCTTCTCCTCTGAATCAGGTTAGATCCCCTCTTCGTTTCTTCTAACAGAAATTCAAGTATTTTAAAAACATTGAGTCCAAGGGCCTGAGGAAAACAAAGGGAACTGCCAGTAAAGGTCAACTTAAATGGCTTTAAGTATTTAATGTAGAGCTATCCTTGTACTTAAAACTTTTTCTCTTAACTGTTAAAGAGAGGTTTCTACCTCTACTGCCTTCAACATAGTACAAAGGTTTTTATTACCGGGGTAAATGTAAGGGATATTGTTTCTCAGGTGGCTAAGAGTTTCTCAAGGGGCTAAGGAAGTCTCTGGGAGGGCTCCACCCTGATCTCTTTGAAGTTTCTAAGGGAAAGAGAGGGCACTCCACCATGCTCTCTAAGGAGTGAGTGGGATCCAGGATATGCCATGGGAGACACGCAGCGGAGCCCAGTGACCTCACCATCATGATGAACTAGGAAATGGTGAGAGATGGGTACAGAAGGGCAATACTATTCTCCAGTTATAATACTATTCTCCAGTTATAATACTATTCTTCCGTTATAATACTGTTCTTCAGTTAGATCTTTTCTGCAAAAGGCAAGGAAAGCAATATGAAATCCCATATGTTCAGGCTTTTATGACCTTTATCTCTGAAAAGGCTCAAGAACTATGGTACTTAAAGAAGCCTCCAATGAAAAGGAAATTGGTATCGTTGATGATCATGTCCTCAGATGCTCCCCGTCTCTCAGAGGAATATAGGTCTTTCTTATCAGTTTAATAAAAATAACTATATTGGAAGGTCTCCTTGGCCTCCTCCTTATAATCCTCAAGCCAGTAAATACTAACGAACTCAGCCTGAGGTTAGTGTCCCAGACAGACCCAGTATTTTCAAAAGATCCTGATAGATTTCACATGGTTTCAGACTTTGACTCTTGCTTCTGACCTATTCAATTTGTGTTGGCCACTTGCTGTACCCCAAACCCATATAACCCAGTTGGTGGACACAACCGTTTCTGTGTTCAACAGTCAGAATATAGATGAGGATAAAAGGAAAAGAGCTAAGCAAAAGGACAGACCAAAATCATAGCCGTCTCAAGAAGCAATGTTTTATGCAGACCCATGTCATCCAAGTGAAAACCCAAGGCCAATCAAGGCCTGCAAGAAAACTGCACCTGGGTGCCCACCTATGCCAAGCCATTGCTGGAGCCCTGCTCCATGTGCCAGACAGTCAATGTGCCTGACTCATGGCACTAGAGCTGACTGTCCCTGCTACAAGACAGGGGCTAGGCCAGCACAACCCTTCTCTCCTGCTCTGAGTAAAAGACTGAAGGGACCTAGAGCAACCTGCAGTGCCCCTGTCCACGGACATCTCCATATTCTACAAAAAAGACCTGCACAACCCTGGACATCACGAGTAAGCGAACTCCATTCCTTATGAACTATTTTAACTCCCTTCCCTGGAAAATGTGCCTTTAGATCTGTAGCTATAATTGGGGTTGAGGGGGCTCTAGTCAAAGTTTCTTTACACCTGCTTTGACATGTCAGTTCAAAGGTCCAGTGTTCATCCTGAGGTTCTGATTGTCTCATCATGGCCTACTCACTAAGAGATGTTCTAGTAAAATTGGAGGGTCTCTCTTCCCAGGCGGGTCACTGTCCTTCACTACAATCTCCTCGGAAATCAACATGCTGATGGGGAGACAAGAAGGACAGCCCTACAGCCCCTCAAGACCCTAGCCTCATTCCCCACTCCCGAGGAACCATTCAAACTGGCCCTTCCTCAAGGGATGTGATGGTAAGCTATACAGGCTATACCTGCCAAATGCTCACTCAAAATTTTACAGGACTAGGGTCTAACGGCAACTACTCCACAGAACTACAAAGCTTGACCGCTCTGTGTCTACAATAACGCTGGCAATCCCAGGACACCTCCTTTGACAGAATCTGTGCAGATGAGGACACATGCCAGGTGGACTGGCAGTGTAAGCCTGCTGCACCTGAACTGTCTGAGGAACAAGATCACCTAGAAGAAGATAGCTACTCCTGAGAATCTCTGGAAGACTCGAGGCCTCACTTTAGAAAGCAAGACTCCAGTTCTGCTCAAAGTGTAGGTAAGTAGAGTCACTAATGACCCGTAATTCACCACAGCTTAGACAGTTATCTGTGCTGAGCCTTCTATTTTTAATTAGAATCATAAGTGGGTAATCTTGCTCTGGCTATGCCTCTCAGGTTCGTGGTAATTTACCTAACACCCTTCTGCCATACTTCCTCCTCCACAGGAACTGTGGAAATCTGACCTGCTCCTTCTCATATGTGGGCTCTATGCCCACAACCTATTAGTAAAATTATTCTCCTGACAAATTCACCGTGTTTTCTCCATACAAACAGGCAGCTCACATATAGCTACTCTTTCCTCATTGCCTTCTGACAGGGTTTTTTTCAAGCCAGCCTATAAGCCACAACATCCCAAAGTAGTTGGAGCACACATACTTTCGAGCACGTAGGGCCTACAGCCCCTTTCAGCAGAAAATAGTTACATGAAGACAGAGACTTCCACTTCCTAGGCACCTCATAAAGAATTATGGGGATTTATGCCTCTTGTGGGGTGATAAGGCAGGAGATTAGGATGTAGCCAGCTGACTGGTCACTGGGTGTGACCTGCCAATCATGGTGATCCAAGAGACATGTGTGCCAGCCCAGCACCTGGAAACAAACAGGAAGTGCTATCTTCAATTCTTCTCACTAGCAGTAGGCAAGTTTTCATAGGACAGCCTACACCTGACATCAGTCCAAGGCGGGTGGCAGGGGGAGAGGGTACCAAAGATGGCGGCCATTGAGCTCCTGGCCATGTGTTCTCCTTCATAGTGCACAGCGGTCAGGTCTTACCCTGCAGAGTGTGCTCCCTTTCCTACTTTAAGTGGCTCAACTCACTGCAGAGCACATTTCCTACCTTTAATGCATGTAAATCTTGCTTAAAAAACAAAAAAAAAAACAACAAAAAACTTCACCAGTGGTCACACCTGAGCTTTGCAGAGACACTTTACCTTTTATTCTCAGTATAAACAATGTGAAGTGTTAAAAAATGTCACCCAATTTATCCTACAAAATACAAGAATTTTGCTTTTTAATATGAGGAATTTTGCAGCTTTACACCCAGTCCATACTTCCCAGGGTGTTTTACTTTTTCCCCACAGGGTGTTTTAAAATGATTGTAATCAGCTGCTTATTTTTATGTATTTTCAAGACAAATGTTTTACATGTGCATTGGGCTTTGCAACCGACTTAAACCAATACTCTGTAGATCATCCATGTCTAACTTGTCTCAGTGCAGACTGCCGGGCCCTTTAGAACAAGTCCTGCATGCTTGGATATTTTTGTGCTGATATTCTGGGGACTGACAAATGACCTGGATGGTTTCTTCAGGAAGCACATACTGGTGTGCATTTTTTGAGCTTCTGAAGAGCATACTAGTTTTTCTTTCTTTTTTTTTTTTTTTTAAATTTTATGTTGATTTTACTCATGAGAGTACTTGACTGGGATTCTTGGGTGTTTGGCCATTTTGCTCAAAATTCTGCACATATATCTATTGGGACACATTATTATAGAGAAAAGGCTGAGGTTGGGTTTTTCCTCTTTGAAGGTAGTATTTCTATTGTTTGCCTTTGTATCACAGTACAGGGTTAGAGGTCAAGTTCCAGGCCTTGTCCATGGACATGAACAATATGTGGTCAGTGAGGGTCTGAAATGTGTCACATCCAAACTGAGACTGTGAAATATACACCAGATTTTGAGGGTTTAGTGTGAAAAAAGAATGTAAGATATTTAATATTTTTAAAACACATGAGCCACTAGTAATGAAAGCAGTACAGTACTGTCATAAAAACATGGACTGATGGAACAGGATGGACAGCCTAGAAGCAAATCCACGTATGCACAGGCAGCAGATTTCAACACACGGGCAAAGAACACACAACACACAAAGGACAGCCTTTTCAATACCTGCTGCTGGGGAACCTGGCATCCATATGCAGAAGGACACTAGAACCCTGTCTCTCACCAGTCACGATGCTCAGCTCAGAGGGGATTAAAGGCATAAAGAGAAGAACAGAAACAAAGAAACTACTGGCAAAAACACAGGGGAAACACCACAGGACAGCAGAATGGGCAAGGCCCTCCACCCCCAGGAAACAAAAGTAAATCCAAACAAGTGGGGTTTGATCTAACGCAAAAAGCTTCTGCACAGCAAAGGAAACAACCGTCAGAATGAAGAGACAACCTGCAGAAAAGGAGAAAAGATCTGCAAAGTACACATCTGACAGGGGCTTACTATGCACAGTATACGAGGAATTCCAAAACCACCACAGGAAAAAACAAGCAAACAAAACACTGATTAAAAATGAGCAATAGCTCTAAATAGGCATTTCTCAAGAGAGAATAGGTATATGAAAAACGCTGCATATCACAGAAATGCAAATCTAAACCACAATGAGATACATCACCTCACATCAAGAAGAATTGCTCATTTTGGTTTGGGTCTGAGTGTCCCCCCAAGGCCTCATGCAGTCGTGGGGCGGGCTTCTAGGATTTGTGATTGATCCATGGTCCAATGCTGGGATTATGGGTGTGAGTGCTGCACCCGCCCTGGGGCAGGTAGTTTGCATACAGTGTAAGGGAGGGAAAGAGGCTGCTTGCCACCATTCCTCCATTTGCTCTTGTTGTTTTTGTGGTGTTCCACTGACTGAACACTTGCCCTCTGCCATGTGCCACTCTGCCTTGGAACCAGCCCAGTATGGACTGAAACCTCCACAAACTGTGAGTTAAATAAAACTGTCCTTCCTTAATTCTGGGTGTCAGGTATTTTGTCTCAGCAACAAGAGAAAAGTAACCAAGACATTGCTGTTATCAAAAAAGAAGATCAAATGTGCTGGGAGAGACACAGGAAAAAGGGAAGGCTCCTGCACTGTTGTGGGAATGTAAATCCACACACCATGGTGGAAAAGAGCATGGCGTTCCTCAGAATGTCAAAAAACAGAATCTCCTTACGATCCGTCAGTTCTGCTCCTAGGTGCATATCCAAGGAAGTACATCGGCATGTTCACTGCAGCACCATTCACAAGAGCCAAGAAAGGGGAAAACCTGTGTCCACCAACCGATGCGTAGACACAGGAAACAATACTCAGCCATAAACGTGACAGAATCACACCACCTGCAGCACGGTGGGTGGAAACGGAGATCATTCCTGTACCTAAGTGAGGAGATCATTCCTTTACCTAAGTGAGGAGATCATTCCTTTACCTAAGTGAGGAGATCATTCCTTTACCTAAGTGAGGAGATCATTACTTTACCTAAGTGAGGAGATCATCATTACTTTACCTAAGTGAAGTGACCCGGGCATGGAAGTCAAGCACCACATGATGTGGGATGATGTCTAGCTGATCTCACAGAAGTAGAGGGCAGTTAGAGAGCAGGGGTGGCAGGGCTTTTATCTAGGTGTCCCCCCAAAGCCTCCTGTGCTGCAGGTGGGGCACTGGCAGTGACTGGACTGCGGGTGTGTGATAGTGGATGGGTCCACTGATGGGTTACAGCTGGCGTGATGTGGGGAGGTGACGCTGGTGGGAAGAGGGGTCCCTGTGGTGTGGCCTGGAAGGGGGGTACATACACGCACATGTCCCTCCTTCCCCTTGATGCTGCTCTGTTTCTCGCCTTCCATGCCATGGACTGATTCTCCTCTGCGGTGACCCTCCGCCATGCCAGCCCGCCTTGGAGCCAGCCCACTGTGGACTGAAACCTGTAGAAACTGTGAGCCAAATGAACCTCTCCTCCTTTACCTGACGGGGGTCAGGCATTCTGTCCTCGCAACATGAAAACGAAGCCGAGGGGAGAGGAAGGATGGATAGAGGTAGATCAGTGGGTCCTAAGTTATGGCTACATAGGAGCAACAATGGGTGTGGACAGCACAGTGCAGCGACTACACATAACAGAGGGTGTGGTACATAGAAGCACTGAAGGAAGGACTCTGAATGTTTTTGCCATAAAGTAGAGATAACTGAGTAGGTAGATACGTGTTGACTCCAAGGATGCAATGGATGCATGTACTGAAACATTGCCCAGTACTCCATTAACACATATCATTTGCACATTTTATGTATCAGTAAGAAGGAAATTTAATTTAAATAAGAAATGAAAGACTAATGTTAACATACCATGTTGAAGTAATATTTTTTAACACATAAAATTAAATAAAGGGTATTATTAAATTTTGATATATTTGTCTCAACTTTGCTTTTTAAAATTTGGGCACAAAAGCCTTAGAATGAACAGCTGCTGTTCCATTATACATTATAGACAGGGCTCAAGAGTTCAAGGTTTCCACACTTGGCAAGAGTTGACCTTCAGGTGCAGTGACCAGATGCCCCCATGTGGCCAGGTTTCCAGGGAGAACAATGACAGAGTGGGAGTGGAAAAGAGAAGATTTAAGAGGTTAAACACAGCCATTGTAAAACACAGGAGCTCCTTGACTTACAATAGGTATATGACCTAAAAATTCCATTGCAAGTAGTAAATATAGTAAGTCAAAATGATTTAGTGCATCTAATCTCCTGGAAGTCACAGCCAAGGATATGGCACACCGCACAGTGCAGGCTGTTCACCTTTATTATGGCTTCGATGTAAAACTTCCCCTGGAAGTCCCACGTCACTAGACATGGGGCTTTGGGAAGGTGAGCAGATCATGAGGTCATTATACTCATCAACAGGTTAAGCCACGGAGAAGTCCAAGGCTGAATGTGCTCTTAGGAGATGGGGTGGGATGAAGGAGTCAGGACACTGGGGCAGGGCCTGGGAGGGTCTGTTCTTGTCCTGGCTCTTTCCTTTGCTCTTTGGCTTCCTGGGCACCATCAGGTCAGCAGCTTTCTTCTGCCATGCGTTGTCTGCCTTTATGTCAGTTTCAGGTGTCAGGTATTTTGCCCCAGCAATGAGAAAGTACCCAACACAGAAAACTGGTACCAGGGGTTGGTTCACGGTGGTGCCTATGTGGTGGCTATGTGCCAGGGTGTACTGCCTATGTGGTTCTAAAGCCTTTGGAAGTGGTCTGCAAGAGGAGTTTGGAAACTTGGAGAACTGGGCTATATAAAGGCTAGGAGTATATAAGCAGAGCTTAACAGACAGTTCTGATTGGCGCTCAGAAGACCAGAACACTAAAAGAAACACAGACAATAAAAGCGAGGTTCATGAGATTGCAGATGGCAATGAGAACATTATTGGAAACTGGACCAGAAGCATTCATGTTACATCACAGCAAATTCTGCACATGTCCTAAAACTTACTGTAAAACCGAATTTAAAGGTGGTGGACAAACTGATTTAGAGGAAGAAATGCCCAATGTTGAGGCTGTAGCATGAATACTGCTGGTGCATTTAGCCAGAACTACAGTGAGAATCAGAAAAAAAAAAAAAAAAGAGGTGAATGATTTAAAAAAACTTGCAATATTCCCAGAAAAGAAGTATGAATAGTATGAATACATTTGGGACCAAAAGGAATGTAATTGCTGAACATGTTAGAGCCCTTAAGAAGAAGGTAGACAGTTTGCACTAAGATGCAGTGGGAAGATGCAATAGGAAGGTAGCTTAGGAATTGGCCACACCACACTCATGCAAGGTTCAAGGGTGTAAAACAATGAACTGCTTTAAGACTTTGCTTTAGGAAGAGAGACCCAGGGTGTCTTGATCACTCAGGGTTGCTGAGGGAAGTGTATCCCCAATTTCAGCAATCCAGACACTCAGAGGCTGCTATAGCCATGCTCCAAGGGAGCTCTGGCTACTGCTGGAGCTGGATGCAGACTCTGGAGCCATTGATGTGGTGCTGGTTTTTCAGGCATGCACAATATAAGAACTTTGGGATCACAGCGTTTCCACTGGATTTTAGTGAAAGGCCAGGGGACCAGGAAATGTGAGGTGACAGGCCTGTAGTCCCTGCCAAGAGCCCAAAAGAGTGTGATATGTAAAGTCATAAAACTGAAGCCAAAGCTACAATGGACAGCCCAGGAATTTGGAGCTGTCAGGAACATGGAATGTCTGCTGAGGAAGCAAGGAAGCAAGGAAGCAAGCAGACCCCAGCCTAAAAAAGGCCAGTGGGCAAGGTCATGGCGCAGTGCTGCCCAGGCGCTTAGGAGTTCACATGCCAACATCATATGGCCCAGGCACCATATGTGAGTTACAGGTTTGTCCTGCTGGTTTCTGATCTTGCTTTGGTTCAATTCCTTTCTATTCTCCTATACTTCCCTTTTGGAACAGGGATGTTTAGCTTGTGCCCTTGTACACTGGAAGTACTTAACTGTGGTTTTAATTTTTACAGGGCTCACAGCAAAGAGCTTGCCTTGGGTCTCAAGGAGACTCTGGACTTGGACATGTCAGCAATGTTGGAAATGTTAAGTCTCTGTGACGCCTACAGAAGAACTAAAAGCATGCCTCATATGGAGACAGAGAGGTGTCTTTTGGGGCCCAGAGGCAGAATATCATGGTTTGCATCTGAAGTGTACCCAAAAGTGTCCTGTCCTCACAAGTGCAGCTTTTGGAAGGTGGCTGCATCACAGGGACAGGGTGCCCATCGGTCAGTGAGCCCCAGACGAGCTCACAGCTCAATGTGCTGCTCGGAGGTAGGTATCTGGGGTGTGACCTGGGAGGGTGTACCTCACCCTGGCTCCTTCCTTCTCTTGCTCTCTGGCACCGCGGGTGGTGGAGGGCCCTTGGCCCGTCCTCCCACCATGTTCTTCCTGGCCAGTGTCGCACAGGCTGAGCTGTGCAAAGCAGAGCCCTACAAGGAGCCTCTCACTCTGAGGTGCCCACGTCCAGTATCCTGTCCCGGATCAGGAAGGTGACAACACGACCGTATGACTGCAGGGCTGACCAGGAGCCGCAGTTCTCCACCCTGCCCCCCGCAGCACATGTCAAGAGCCCGAGGGGCTGGGGATTTAGCTCAGCGGCACAGCGCCTGCCTGGCAAGCGCAAGATCGTGAGTTCGGTTCCTGGAACCAGAAAAAAACCATGTCAAGAGCCTGGCAAAATGAAGTATCCACATGTGCAGTACAGTTCCTACGGCTGAGCCCTTGTGCTGCTGAAAACCTACCTGGAATGGTGACAGGTAGGAGACCATCTGCCTGTGACAGGCACTCGTGTGGAGGGAAGGTAAGGGAGCTGAATTGGGTGCATGTCTCCCGTGCACCAAGCACGTGCTTCCTGGTACTGATGTCGTTTAACTGCTCTGAATACCAACAGCGAGGGGTTCAAGTACCCGGTGTGACAGAGGCTAAGCTAAGCCTGCTGCTCTGAGGGCCAGTGCCACACCTTCCTTCTCACTCCTGTGCAGGCACCCAGCAGTCAGGCCCTCCCGGATGTGTTCGGGTGCTCCTGGATCTGCCCTAGTCCCACAGGGGCACCCACTCCCAGCACCTGAAGCTCGCCCACTGGCAGGTGTAGAACTCAACTGTATCCCAGGTCTGGCCTCAGAAAACCCCGGCCCAGTTTAGGGGAAGAGGCATTTCTGGCCTGCCAGACTAGGCCTTAGGCCCCCTGTGTACCACAGAGCTTTGAGGACGAGGCTTCCTGTCAGCCCGGAGACACGGTGAGTCCAAGTTCTCCTCTAGCAAAGGGCCAGGGTTCAGCAGGCCCCCTTCCCAGGAAGTGGACAGGGAAGGGGAGTTTGCGCACCCTCCAGAGCAAGGAGTGACAGAAGCAAGGCCCTGGAAGGCACCAGGGCAGAGGTCACAGCTCTCAGGAGAGGCCTCCATGTACTCTGCAGGGCCTGGCACACAGGCAATTAAGGGCACACGGGAAGCCAATTCTCAGAGTCAGCCACCAACATTTCCCATAAGCACAGCGCCGAATCCCACTTCCTGACCTTGTGATGTGTGTAACCAGCAGCCATCAGGTCCAAGAGAACAAGAGATAAATTAGGGCTCCCCACTACCCAGGTGAAGCTTGAAACAGCCTCAGCTGCAGCAGCTTCCCTTCATGAGCTCCGGATCACCTGCACCCCAGTTGAGGCCTGGAGATGACCGTCTGGGCCGACTGGGGCAAGATTAAAGGCTGTTAGATGTGCAAGGCCTCGCCTGAAAGCCAACTAGAAATGTTTTGCTGATTTGAAGCAAACTGTGTACAGAGAGGACTGTTTCATTTACACCTGATTCTTGGATGGGGACGGGGCCTCCCCGAACCTACATGGCACCCTTGCAACGGGTCACTTTTAACCGCAGCAGGAAGCCCGGCTCCCAGCGGGCCTTTAAGTGGCGGGTTCATGCTTAATGCATGTGTTCTGCAGGGACCAAAGGCGCAGCGTGGGGAGCTTAGAGGAAGCTTGTTTAGTCAGAATTACAATCGGCATCTCGGCTTCCTCCAGGGAGGGAAAAGTAGCATAGGAAAAAGGCCAGGGATAGCAGCACCAGACAGTGCTGGGTTTAGACTCAGCTCCAACATGCAGCAGCTCTGTGCTCTGGAGGAACTTAACCTCACCCAACCTCAGCTTCCTTCCTGGGCAGTGCACATAGTAGGGCCACACAGAGTGCGAGATCCACACAGAACCTGAGGACCGTAGCAGGCACCGCACAAGAAGGTGTCTAGTGAATGTTAGACCCGGGCCTACAGGCCCCGAAAAGAGGAATCGTGAGCTCAGGTGCAACCAGCCAAGGGCACCTTTGCTCCTGGTGGCTGCAGGCCCAGGTGCTGAGCTTTGCTTCGGACTGATCCACATCTGGGCCTCCTGAATTACACTCCCTAACCTGAGACCCTTTCGTTTTGAAAGGGAAAGTCAAATGTCAGCCCTGGCATTTATTAGCTGCCTGATCTTAGGTAAATACTTGTCAACTCTGCGCTTCGGCTTATGAATCATCTGTGAGCTGGAGGTAATCAAACTTCTGTCTATACACAGGCATCATGCAGCCATCCTCAAAGCCCCAGGCCAAGTCCAGCCTCCTCTGGGACGCTCACAGCTGCGGATCTGGAGCAGAGCTCAGAGCAAAGCCCTCCGTCCTGGCAGCCTGGCGATGTGGGAGGTCCAGGCTGCAAGTAGATGGCCCCAGTAAACACCAGGAAGACCAGTACACATGCTCTGGGCCACAGAGTCACGCAGCTAAGCGCTCCTTGTTTGCAAATCCACACCAAATTATGGAGAGAAGTGCACCAGCCCACGGTGGACTTTCCACAGTGCATTTTTAATCATGCGCCGATCCCTCAGAAACCATGTATCCCTGCTACTCTATCTCCAGCACCAACAGGTTGAAGAAGGGGTCCGCAGGAGCGTTTCTGCAAAGTGCCATTGCCACAAGCTGCACAGAGTGGCTTCTTGGGCTGCGCCTGGGGAGGCCCAGCTGTGTGAGCCCAGGTGACAGCTGCAGAACACAGACCCGTCCGCCCCCTCCCTGATCTTGGTGGTCTCTGACACCGTTCACAGATGATGTTTCAGTGTGTGCCCTTCCAGCATTTGCCCCGCGCCCTGCTCATGCGCAAGCACCCACTCACCTGTGGCAGGCTGCTCTGGGGACCCAGGCGGCACACAGGGAACTGGTGATTTACGCCACCGCAGGCTCAAGGCGGCAAACACCTGGCTGTCCAGCCAGGCCCAAGGCAGGGTGGTTCAGGAATGTGGCGACCCTTGGTGGTGACAAGCACTCCTCGCTTTGTCCTTGCTAAGGACCCGGCTCTGAGCTCACTGTGTGTCACTCACTTTGCAAACATTTTCACTGAACGGGCATCACCTTGGCATGAGGCACACAAGGGTGACAAAAGCCAGAGTTGACCCCAGTTGCTTTAGAACTTCTGGTCTAGGAAAGTCACACATCTATTAGTTCCTCTCGCAAGGGCAGGAAAGATCAGCCTCTGGGATAGGTTTCCCAAAGAACCCCACGTGATCCCAGAGGAACACGAAACACGGGAGCTGCTCTGTGGAGGGGCTGGCAGGGCAGGTTCCTGCATAAAGGAAGCTGCAGAGGAACCTGGAATTAACTAGCAGTGCAGCAGAGGAAGGGCTGGGAATGGAGGATAACTGAGGAGAAATAACCTGCACATTTGTGGTCTCAGGCTTAACCCAGGGGAGCCCAGGGAAGGCTCTGCCCTAGAAGGGCGGCCAGGGCACATGTTTCTGACTAAGCTGACTCTTGGTGATGGCCAACAAGAGGTGCTGGGGAGGACAGTGGCTGAAGGGAGGCTGGGAGACGGGTCTGGAAGACAGGTCGCCACCATGCAGGGAAAGACCACACAGGCTAGGAGCAGACTGGGCTGATGGTGGGGGACGGGGTCTAGCTGGAAGGCACGTAGTACAGTCAGAGGCCTCAAGGGACAGGGCCTCTCAAGGATGGTTCTGGAGGGACAACTCTTCCAACATGAGCCAGGAGACGGCTGGGTGGGGGGACAGGCAGACCGCAGTGGTGGAGGCGTTGAGCTGGATCATGCATGATTTATCACTGCTGTCACCATTATTATTACAGGGAAATTCTGTTCTATAAAATGCTGCCTTACTCACAGCCCTACTGGATTCTGGCAACAGTTCCATGTGATTCAGCAACATGGAGACTTAATTTGGATGGAAGGATCCACTATGTAACAATGGACAACTAGTCTACCTGCTGCACATGGGCAGAGCCAGAGCCCCAGTCCCTCCCTACCCTTTACCCTGCGAGGCTCTCAGCCTCCCTGGGGTGGCTGCAGCTGCAGCCAACCCCCTCAGCCCACACCCCAGCTGCATAAGATTAAGTAATGGGCTACACAATGAAGAGCTCACCACCCGCTTCCTGAAGTACTGAGAATTGAACTTGTGGACACTCCAACACTACCCAGCCCTTTCTATTGCTTATTTGCAGACAAGGTCTCACTAAGTTGCCAAAGCTAGCCTTGAACTTGTGACCCTCTTGCCTCAGCCTCCAGAGTAGCTGTGATTACAACCATGAACCCCGGAGGCTCAGCAAGAGAATTTTAAGTACTGCATGACCCTGGCTACGGTGGAGTTATGTTTTTTCCTTTCCTTTCTAAGAAGATTAGTCTCATGGTGTTGCCCAGCCTGGTCTTCAACTCCTGGGCCCAGGGATCCTCTCAGCCTTCAGAGAAGCTGGGACAAAAGAATTGAGAATTCCTCAAAACCTGCCACGTTACAAAACCCTGGGCTTTCATGGTCACCTCATTCCAGGTGTTTGTCACCAGCTAGCACTGTCCCTGCTTGAGGCTTAGACTCGCTGGATAACTCACTGGCAGCCAGGATGTGGAGCTGGCTGTTTTTCCAGTGGTTCTGTGCTTTGTTTTTGCTTGTTTAAGTCAGGGTCTTGCTAGGACTTTGTGCTCTTGATACATACAGGTGCAGGGCATGGCAGGGGAAAGCGGAGTGACAGACGTCACATGAGGTCAGCAGCGGCTCCTCCCCTCCTGTTGGCACCGAGACCCTGGGAGACGGAGTGGCTTGCTTTCTACCTTAATTAGTGCAGCAATTTGCTAAATTTTGTTTTTCCCTTTTTAAGAGTGTTAATCAATTTCAGCTCAGAATAGATTGGAATGGCAAGCAAATTACCACGCCAGTCCCCAAATGCTAAATTCTGAACATCTCGATCAACCTTGGAGCCGGAAAAATAGGAAACCAGAAGCTCGGGCCAGTGTCTCCACCAGCCAGTTAAAATGTGACGGCTCTGAAATGAAAAGATAATGGGCGGATGGGGTCTGGAGCATCCGGTCTGCCTGAATCAGCCTTGTGCCCGGTCCCTCCCAAGGGGACTGCAGACCCCGGGCAGGGGCACGTGTGCACAGTGGTGCCTTCTCTACCAGGAGCATGGGGTTGTGCTGTGCCCACACGCAGTACCAGCACCTACTGTGCACCAGCAGTGCAGGAAAGAGTGAGACACGCCCCCTTCCCCACCTCCCGAGGAAGCTTCCAGTGGATGGTCAAGGCAACAGACATTTCCTCTTTCCTGGAGAAGCAGGACTATCCCCAGAGGAGGTGGGAACACACCCATCAGGAAGGGCAGGTAAGACGCAGGACAGGGCGAGAAGGCCCAGCCTGTGCAGGCTCACCCAGAGAGAGGGGCCACCGAGAGCCAAGCGACAGGGAAACGTGCGGCACAGCGAGCGGTGAGCGTGGAACCCAAGTCCAGAGCCGGCACGGACAGGCCTTCTGGGTGAGCCAGGACCCGGCCCAGACACAGCCAAGGCGGCGAGCACAGGAGGAATTGGTTCCTTTGGGGAAACCCTTTAGTATGTATTCGGCATCAGCTCGTTATGCACGCTCACACACATTCTTTCACTTGAGCCTCTTAATTACCCATGAGTGAGAATTCTAATCACTACTAATGAGTAAACAGGGCTCACAGACAGAGTTCACTTAGAGTCTTGCGATCAGTAATGAGAACACCCCAGTTCCACCCCAGGCCCGCCAGACCGCGTTCCAGCCAGCACACACTTCCCTGGGTGAGGGAACCTCTGGACTTCGACCACGGCCACATTGAGACACCGGGAACCCAGGGCCTCAGTGTCTACAAAGAGCCTCCTGCTGGCAGGGCGGCCTGGAGCAGCATGGACGCATGCCCAGAGAGGTCTCGTTATCACCTCTGATGACCACATCAGACACCCTGTTAAGTGCCAGACGCCTGCAGTTAGGAGCTGGGGCTTCCGCCACCACCAGCCTGCTCAGCCCCGGGGAAGGAAGTCAGAGCAGCCCCGTGTGGCCCCCACCAGCCCTCCAGCCCCAGCTGCCCTACCTTGAGCTCGTCCGCATTGTAGAAGTCCACGCGCACAGCAGGCACCATCCAGGTGTGGAAGAGTGTGGCCAGGATCTGCTCTGCGATGGAGTCGGCGATGAGGTGGAAGTGCAGGGGGTTCCGTCTGTGGGGAGGAGAGAAGGCCGTGGCGCTCAGGGCTTTGAGTTGAGCCTCGCATCTGCCTGTCCCCACGCCCCAGGCAGCACTTGCCTCCCACAGCCACTGTGAAAGGCGGGCAGGGATGTGGCCCAGCATTGCGGGCTGGTGAGGACGTCAGAGCACAGAGAAAGGAACATACCTCACCCACCCTTGGCAGGTGACATCGCTGGGGTGCCCAATCCACCCTCCACCCCTACGCAGGTCACACGGACACAGGCCATCTTCTGGTAGCTGGCAGGCACCTATCCCAACACTGGGGTGATGTACGCCTCCAGCATGGTCTTCCCCACAGAGACCCAGGCTTTGGCCCTGAGCATCGGCATGCCCCCACTTCTGGGCTTCCGGCAGTGTCTATTCATCCAGGACCCTGCAGCCTGGCAGGGAGACTGCCGCCCATACGCTCCAGCAGGACGCGGGGCCCGGTTTCCAGGCGCAGCACTGTCTCGCACCTGTCCCAGAGTATGTCACCGATACCTCTGCACTGCTGCCACTCAGTTCTACAGTGTCAGGAAGCCTCCTATGAGGCTACTGCACTGACGACATGAGGCCACAAGCTTATTGTGCCACGCATGGGGAATAAACAGAGCAGGAAACGGCAGCTCGCCTTGCCGAGGGCCCACCAGGCGTGGATGAGCGCTGCCATAAACACGGCTGCTCTACGAGGCGCAGCAGCTGGAACAGCTGGAGACCCGGGGTGGGGGGACAAGCCGCCCTCGGCAGTGCTCACAGAACATGAAACCGAGGCAAATGTGATGCAGCTGAAAGGACACGACTCCTGCGAAGGGAAGCAGGGCAGCCGAGTCCTGCCTGGGTCAGAGGACGTGGCAGGGAGAGAGGCAGTCCTGGAGGACAAGCGGAGTGACGGGTGCAGAGCCAGGATGCGCCGCACGCAGGGGAGTCCACAGCTGGGCCAGGCGGCGTCAGGCACAGGGAAGGGACAGGAGGCACCTGGCAGGGACCCCCTGAGCAGAAAGGGCAGTGGGTGCAGCAGGCAGCACGGTGAGCACCCGAGGGGACAGAGCAGGCTCTGGTGGGCGCAGGCAGTTCCTGTGGGCACAGGCGGCACCCAGCCTCTTCGCCTGGCAGTGGGCCTGGCTCTGGGCTGTGCTCCTCACACATGTGCTTGGTTCCCCACCCGCCTGTGCTTGCCCCACCCTGGCTTTTGCACGTAGCACCTGGTACCCGTAGGAAACCCTCTTGCACGTGTGTGAGGCCCACAGCTGGGTGCTGGGGACACAGTGGCAGGAGGATCGCTGTCCCAGTGCCAGGCTCAACTGCACCCCACCCCAGCAAAGGACGACGCTTCTGTGTGTAAAGACCGCCCCGCTCACGGCTGCGGGCTGGAAAGGCGAAGGAATTCAATAAATGAACCGGAAGGACAGATGGGTGGCAGATGAGGACAACGGGAACAGAGGTGATATGAGAATACGCCTGTGCTCTGGTCTGACCAGGTCTCCTGAAGCCCACTCGCCCCATGTGGCAGCTGTGGGTGTCAGGTCTGCGGGGCACCCCTGCCCTGGGTAGACCGGGGCTGTTCCTGCAGGCTGGCATCTGTCCCGGGATGGCTTCCCATGCAAGGCTGGCTCTGTCCCCTGGCTCTCCCAGCTCTGCTCGTCCCACAGCGACACACAACGCCCTCTGCCAGACACTGGCGTTGCGATCCGCATGCCCACCTGCCAGGACCGTGAGCCAGCACGTTTGCGTTGGGACGGCCCACTGCACATCCCGCGGCCACAGCAGCAGCAGAGGAGCACAGGACGCTGCAGGGAGAGGACTTCAGGAGAAACGAGCTCAGACACGAGAGCAGGGGCAGAAGCAGCAGCACGACCAGCAGGGACGACGCTTCAGGACAGGGAAGGAGGTAAGTGCCCGGGGGAGAGGCTGCCCGGATCAGCGCTTCCGGTTCAAGGAGGGCTTGAAGGCAGACAGAGCTGCAGCTGGGGCGAGGCTGGGCCGGGGCGGTGACCAAGGCCCAGCACTCAGACACACTGGGCCAGCAGCACCGCGGCCCCACGGGGCAGGCTTCTTGGCAGCAGCCTGGGCCTGGGTCCTCCCGGGGGACTGGGTTACAGCACCCCAGCTCGCTGTGGACTGCACGCATGTCCCCGGGGAGGTGCACCTGCACCAGGAGGGCACCAGGGCTCCCCATCAGCATAGCTGCAGACACCATGCTGCCTTGATTTCCCTAACTGCACCCTTCTTCTGGTCATGATGCAATAAATACAGAGCTGCAACGAGACAAAGAAGACCAAGCCGCTGCTCTCTGCCCCTCTCTGCTCCTATCGGAAGGGCAGCATTGGGGTCTCTGTTGAGATCACTGCTAATTAAGTATATGATGCAATGGCAATTGCAGGAAAAGAAAGCGCCAGCAGCCCGAGTGCTCAGGGAGTCGGCCACACTTAGAGCATCCATGGCACTCACTGCGGGAAACCACAGCAGCCGGGCTGAGGCCTTCGGGTTATGTTCTGCTTGAGGGAGGTCACGTGGCCTTGGTACTGTGTGAGGAGAGGCCTCCACGGGAGGACGGGGAACTTGCTTGAGAAACCGACGGGCCTCGTGGACAGCAAAAGCCATGCTGACCCTGGGGTTGGCAGAGCCAAGCAGGGAACCCCAGGCCAGTGCCTCCTCACTGGGGCACAGCCGCTGCTCATCTCTGGGACCTTCACATCCCCTCTCTGTGGGGCCGAGGGGTGCGCTGTCGCAGGCTGAAAGACGTGGGAACACAACAGCCAGGCAGCTGTGAAGCTCTGCACCTGACAACAGGTGTGACCAAAGCACCTGGAAGCACCTGGACCACCCACCTGCTTGCAGGGCTGACACTCAGCCTTTCATACCTGTGCGCACGCTGCGTGCAGCAGCTCAGGGAGGAAGAGGATTGCGGAGATGGTGGAAATGACAATAACAGCTCCGCTGTCACCCAAGATGACAACTAAAACTAAAACACCAACACTGGTGGCTCCCGCCTGGGGAAGACCGCAGATGCTGGAGTTGGACTGTCTGCCTCCAAACCTTCCATCCTGTCTGTGTGACCTCAGGCCACAGCCGCATGTCTGCAAAGTGGGGCTGACAGCAGTGCCCACCTTGGGAGGCACAGGAGGACCCAGCACGTGACCCTGGAGCGGAGCCCGCTGCAGAAGGAGCCACGTGTTAGTTAGAGCAGTGTCTGCCCACTCTCAGAACAGGGCCCAAGCAGGACAGGGCACAGTGCCATGGAGCACAGTGTCCTGTGGGTCACCAGCTGGCCCAGGGCAGGAGTCGGGCCAGAGCCCAGCCTCCTCTCTGTCTTGGCTGATTCTATTCTCACCCATGCAGCCTGGACCGTGCCTCGCCTGTGGGTTAAGCAGACTAAGCAGTGAGACAACCAGGAGCTCATTGGCTGAAGTTCTCCGTGTCAAAAACAAAAACCCTGCTCGATGGGCAAATGAACGTGAGTGACGGGTCTTCCTGCCAACAGGAATACAGAGTGAGACGGTCGGTCACTGTGGGTCACCCTGGCACACAGATACTAAACACCTGGTTATAAATAAATACACTTCTCCGCTCGCCAAGCGCTGGGCTTCCCTGAACAGCAGCCATGTTTCCCAGTGATCTGCACCTGGGACTGGAGGCGTGGCCACTCTCCCCTTTTCTCTGAGTCTCCTTCCATCCAGGCAGCGGGGGACACATGACACTACCAAGCAGTGAACGCTCCTCACTTCCACTCTGCACAGATCTTCTCATCTGCCTTTCTTCGCCACAGAGGTTGTGTAACAGGGTCAAAACTACTTGTAGCAGAGGACACAAAAGCAGTTGCCTGTATTCTCCCAAACACAGCTCGCCAGGCTTGCTTTTCCTAGGTATTTCTGGCTAGCCTTCCCCTCCCTGCGCCGACCTGCTGACCCTGTGCCGGGTCAATGCCCGCGTGAGCCCCTGCGTGCGGGCTGCGCGTTCCAGGCTGTATTTTACCTTCCCGACTCGATCTTGAAACCACGGCTGTCATGCCCACTTATCTCTGCAGCCTGGAGTGCAGGGCTTACTGTCAGAGGCTGTCCCATTGTTCTTACGTATCATCCACTTTCATGAGTAGAGAGGACAGTTCCGAAAGGCTTTCTCTATAGTTTGGGCCCTCGATTTAGGACAGAGTCCCTAAAGCAGTCACATGGGGCTGAGGTGCCGGCACGGGCTACTCTTTTTCTCTCCACGAGGCTCAGTGAGTGCGAGTGTGCCCAGCACTCTCCTGTGAGCGTGAGAGCAGGGCCTTCCCCACCACCGCGATGCTGCAGAAGGAACACCAAGTGGAGGTAACAGCAACGCAAGCCTTAAAGGGAACTTGCTGGAAATCTTTTCGGGAAAATAAATGGAGTCACTGCAGTTAACAGTGAGGCCAACGCGGCAGCCCGTGCTGCTATTACCATAAACATCGGGAAGGCGCTTTGTGGACGCCTTTCACAGTCACACCTCAGCGAACCGGCCGCGCACTTCGAGGCAGTGGGCTCCTCACAGCGGTGCCTTCTGAGCGCAGAGTTTCAAGCGTCCCCTTGCCTTGCCGTCTGGACTGGGCACTAGCGCACTGACTCAAAGGGTCACCCTTTTTCTTACACTCTCAGCGAAGGGGGGCTTCACTTGGTCTGCGAAGATCAGGGAGTCGCTGACCAGGGTGCGGAATTGTCGTGACCGACACTTGGAGCTGGCTTTCTCCCTAAATCCCCCGTCTCCACGAAAGTACGGCATGCCACCAGCAGTTATTCTATAACTTAGCGTCTTCCTGTCCCATGTCACTGTGGGGCTGAGAGTTTAACCTCACTGGGATTCTTGCAGTGCCAACAGCCACTGGGTTATGTGATTTGTAGCTAAAGCAACAGAACACAATTTACTGTCAGCAGCACAGGAAGTTTTCCCAACTTTAAAAGGAATCACTGAGATCCAGCACCACTGAACATCCACAACCATGCGATACCCTCCGGGAAAGAGGGGCTTCACGGCTTCTGCCGGGGGCCCAGGTGCTCTTCAGTGGAGAGCGTGAGCCAAGGGCCCCCTTAACTCAGTGCTGAGCTGCCGGGCACCTGGCTTCCAGCAGGGGCAGGTGACAGCGTGGAGCCCTGGGGTCCCTGACGCTGCCTGCAGTGACACCACAAGGAAAGGCCGTGTCGCCGCCAGCCTGGGACTCAGGGCCCACCCCTCTTGGGCGTCCTGGGCCAGACATGTGGTCTCCCACTTCCGCCCCTGCGGGTCCATGTTGCCATGGAACTCAGCCGGGAGGAGGCGTCACAGCACTGTCGCTGGGGAAGCCCTTTCGCATTTGGATTCTAAGCTCCTCCCAAGTCTACCCCACCTGGGAGGGCGGTGAACCCCACCTCTGGCTCTCTGGCCTGCGGACCACAGCCCCGTGTGGGCCCCGCTGGAGTCCCACGCCTCTGGGATCAGAAGTGCTCACTGCTGTGGACCAGGCACGGTTGGCAGTGACCCGACGCACAACCAGAGATAAACAGCACAGGGGCTACAGACTAAAGACCAAAGAGAGTGGGGCGCCAGTGTCACCACTATAGTTTGTGTCTGGATGTCCCCCACAGCCTCATGCAGTCATGGGCGGGCTTCTGCAGTTTATGATTGATTCATGGTCCAAAGCTGGGATTATGGGTGTGAGTGCTGCACCCGCCCTGGGGCGGGCAGTTTGCATACAATCTAAGGGAGGGAAAGAGGCTGCCTGCCGCACCTCCTCCCTTTTGCTCTTGTTGCTTTTTCTGCTGCCAAGAACTGTTGCCCCCTACCATGTACCACTCTGCCTTGGAGCCAGCCGAGTATGGACTGAAACCTCCATAGACTGTGAGACAAATAAACCTTTCCTTCCTTCATTTTGTGCACTGGGTATTTTGTCTCAGCAACGAGAGAAAAGTGACCAGGATAGTCACTCAGCCGCACTGAGGCAGGACAGGACACTGAGCCCCGGCTGGGCGGGGCAGAGATTACTCAACCGAGCAAACCACTCTTCTTTCTAGTCCTTGACAAGCTGCCCCATGTTCACCTGCAATAAGTTTATTACTACTGCACATCAGTATGTATCGGGCATTTCAGGGCAGGGGGTTCTAAGACCCCAGGAACACAGAAGGACAAGGTAGTCTGTGTCCCCTGCATCCTACACCACAGGCTCGTCATGTAGAACAGACAGAGGCCCCAACTCCACGTCCGGGCAGGTGAGGATGGGGTCGTTTTGGGTGCGGAGCAGGAGGAAGTGGGTCAAGGGGCCAGCAGGACAAGACCCAACCGTCCAACACAGCTCAGAGAGGGGGGCCCCAGCGGGGTGGACAGGCGCAGAGTGACGTCAACACAAGGACAGGAGACGCAGAGAAGGATGGCGACCACAGCGCAGGAGCCACGGCGAAGAATCGACTCCCGCGCCATGACAGGGGCGGCGCTGAGAGCTCAGACCCGGCTGCTGAGAGACTGCTGGGAAGAGGGTCGAACACGGCTCTGACGAGTGGGACGGAGAGGCAGGAGGGATGATGCCTGAGAGGACAGAGGACTTGGGCCACGAGGTCTGGGAGGAAAGTGGGGGCGTGGAGAGGCAGCTACGGCAACCACACGTGCTGATGGGGCCAGGGGAGGGGCCCGGGGACTCCAGCTTCCTGAGGTGCTGGGTCACAGTGTGCATGGGGCCCCCACCTCTGGCGACCCTCTGACAGCTGGACCCACATGGACACTTCCCCTGATCTCTGTCCATGTGGCCCGAGAGATCTCAGATGGCTCCCTCCACACAGAACCTCTGGTCCTGGCCTGGCCACTCAGCACAGTGCTGGCCCGCTGCCCACAGACGGGCCCGGGTTCACCCAAGTCCTCCTTGAGAAGTCAGAGCAGCCCAGGAGCACAGCTGGACCCACAGACCTGACAGTATCGCACCGCCACCCACAAGAGCAGGGCCAGGGAGAGTCCGCGAGATCGTGGACGAAAGGTGGGAGTCTCACCTAGAGGCGGGGCAGTGCCCAAGGGGCCAGCACTGTGGGTACCGTGCATTTCAGACAGGACAAGGCAGGGCTTTGCAGTGCACAGAAATGCCCAGAGGCGCCACAGGGAACAGTGCAGAGAGAAAGCAACCAGCCAAGACCCAGCAGACCCGCCGCCGTGTCCAGGGCTCTGTGCTTGGCTTGAGATGTGCTCACGGTGTCCTCTCCCGTGCATGGCTGTGTCCTGATCTCTTGGTGAGACACCAGTCATACTGGATTAGAGCTCACCCGGTGGCCCCACTCTCCCTGGACTGCGCCTTCGAGAGTCTTACCCATCTCCCCTCAGTCGTGTTCTGAGGCACCGTCGGTTCCAGCTTCAAAACATGAGCTCCAGGGAGCAGAAGGCAGTGCCTTGCCAGCCCACAGCACACCCAGAAGGGGCCGCGAGCTGATGGAGAAGCTGGGGCACGAACCTGGCATCCCCGAAGGTCCCTTTGGGTCTGTGCGCCTCACCCCCAAACTTGGCGTAGCGGGGCCGGGAACTGCTGCTGACCACCATTAACTCCATCGTTCCCAGGGATCAGGACCCAGACGCCAAGTTCCCTGGAGCCTCAGCGAGGGGCGCATGACCTCACCCTTCCCCTTCCTCCCCGAGGACACGCGCCCGCTGTGCGCAAAGCTGCTCTTACCTGTGGAAGAGGACGGATTTGACCAAGGTGACCACGTCCCTGCTGGCGTTGTACCCGGCGCAGACAATGGCGACGTGGATCGTCTGTGAGGAGAGGGGCACCGCGTCAGACAGATGGAAGGAGGCCTTCCCGGGCACAGACCCTCCGGAAGAAAAACCACGCCCGTGCCTCTCTGGCATCACGAGAGCACGAAGGGCAGTGCCTGCCGCTGTGGAGAACTCGAGACAGTTTTATTAAAGCCTTCTTAATCGGTTTATGGAGCTGTCATCATTTGGAAGCCATTGAGGCTCTTTTCAATTACATGGTGGGGACAGGGGAAACGGTGATTGTTTCCAACAGGCAAAGAGCGAGTCCCCCGCCCCCAGCGGAGACGGACAACGGGGAGAGAGGGGAGGAAATTCACCCTAGAAGGACGACCGGCTGCCCCGGCTTGGTCTGAAGTGCTCTCGGGAGGTGTCGCCGGGGCTGGGCCCACAGGGGGCCCCTGGGGACGCCGTCCTGCAGCCTGAACCCTGGCCTGTTTCATACCAGCGAGGCAGGGAAAGCCACAGGTGGGGGACTCACTGCAGGTGAGGATGTGGCCCGCAGGGTGGTGGGCGGAGGGAGGGACCCACGTCAGGGCCACGCCAGCCACAGCGGAAACCGCTGCAGAAGCACAGCGTCCCAGATCGGGGCCTGGTCTCTGCACCACCTCAGGGCTCCCAGGCGGGGCTGGCGCTGTGGCTGGCGACCCTTGGCCACGAGGAACGTCCCATGCAGCGCCTGTGCCCTAGAGTACCAAAGCTGGCCAGTGCCGCCCTGGGATCCAGACAGGATGCCTCCCGGCCCGGCAGTCCATCCCTCTGTCAGGGAGCACTGCATTTCTGTCCCTCGTGGTCACCGGCCACGCTGACCTGGCTGCTCCCTCTGGCACTCGGTCCTAGGGTCGCTCCTGAGCGTGGCTTCCCACCTCCCTCTACCCTGTCAGCCACTGCAGAACGCACTTCTGACCCGATTACTGCTCTGCAGGCTTGGCTGACAGTGACCTCAGGCGCCAGACCTCCTATCCCACCTGCTCCTGACTGTGGGATACAAGATATGTCCCAGGATACAGCCCCGGTCCACTCTCCTGACCTCTGGTCCCAGCATCCCTCCTGCCCCACAGCCACCCCACACCAGGTGGGCACTGGACACCCCACACCAGGCAGGTGCTGGAGATCAGCTTCACCCAGGGCCTCAGAGTCCTGAAGCCACAGCTGGCCGAGCTAGGGTTTCCAGGCGGCTCCCCTCCCTGCTGCTCACCAGGGCACCCCTCTTAGGCTCCATCCACACCCATCCCAAAGCAGGCTGTGCCTCCACTCGGACCACAGCAGCTGGGAGGACAGCGGGTGGAGACACTGGGCAGGACAGAACCGGGAAGGGCAGCACCCTGGGTGCTGTGCTCAGCGCTTTCCATGGATGGAGAGACTGGAGGCGCCCAGCCCCGAGAGAGTCAGGTGCAGGTCCTCTCCCTGTGGCCCAGCAGGAAACGTGGGCCATTGGGACTGAGCCCTGGGGTGGAACCGCGACCTTGGGGTCCGTCGCCCTGTGCCAGCACCATGGCCCACCAGTGAGCCCTTGAGCCCCCTGCTGGCCGGCGCTGGTCTCAGCAGGGCCACTGCGCTCGCCCTCCGGCCTGAGCCGCCCGCGGGACGCTGGCCAGGTCGGGGCTGTGTTGCCGCTGGTGACCGGGTTCTGCTGGGTGCTGTGGAGGGTAGACTCTGGGGCACAAGGCAGCCCCAGGAAGGAACTTCCCCCGCCCAGGGCTCGGCACACCCGCCAGGGGGCTGTTCAGGAAAAAGGGCAAGGAAACGGCTTGGAGTCGGGTCCGCAGGTCCCGCAGGCTCACACGTATCTGGGCCTCACCTGTGAGAGGAAACAAAGGTGTCGTCTCTGGGCCACGTCTCCAGGAGGAGTCGGGCAAGCGACCGCCACCTCCATCAGAAGGGAGTGAGCAGGCGTGTGCCTTCCCCGGGGACGGCCAGGGAGGGCAGGGCGGGAAACAGGCAGAACCAGGCTCTCTGAATCACAAGTATTTAAACACGTGGCCTCCGAGAAAGCAGCTCTGTCTTGGCTTCAGGGCTCAGGGGCTTTCTAAAATGGGCCCACTAATGTAAGCACGGGCGCGCACATCCTCAAACGTTTCACATAACTCTCCACGCGCTCCAGTTCCATCCATACACCTGCCGCCATGAGTAAATTCATCATCTGGAGCCGGAGCCGCAGAGCCCATTACCTAGGAAAAGCGGAAATCAGAGCCCCATCCACCGTGCACTTGTTGGGGTGGGGCGGGCCTCGCTCCTGCAGGCGCCCTGATTCCCCTGACAACAGGCAGGGACGAGGGGCTGGGCGGGGCGGGTGCAGGGAAGGGGCGAGCGCTGCTGGAAGAGCCTGGAAGATGGGTACCGGCACCATCGCTCCAGCTGGAAGCCATGAAGTCAGACTGCTCTCCTGGGCAGCACAGGGCAGAGAACGTCAGTGACAAGCACACCTGACACTCCCGGGGCAGCACTCTCCGAAAAGAGCTGGCTGTCCCCCTCATTTAGGGAGGACGCAGTGTCCCCGGGGGAAGGGGACCGGCCCAAGGCCGTGTGGCCGCGGAGGCCTGGTCAGGCATCCCGCTGCAGTCCTGAAAACATCCCTCTGTGGCAGGGCTGGACAGGGGAGAGGAAGGAGCACATCTGCGTTCACACCGCAGGCAGGGAAACCCACGGGGTCCCGGCTGAGGGTTCCCGGCACACAGAGCCAGACGGCACCGTGGAGCCACCACCCAGACGACGACGGAAACTCGCCAGGAGGACGAGGCTGGTGCTGGACGGCCACGTGGCCGGACACGGGGAGAGGGAGCAGGGACGGGCGAGGCCCGTCTTCCCGTCACCCGGAGGCCATTATGTGTTCAGAAACACGTGTTCCGACTCAGACAGGCTTCAAGGCTGCCACAGAGGGCAGTGTGCCCTGGGCCAGCGGCCCACACCGCAGCAGCCGGACACCGCGCCCGAGCAGAGCAGGCAAAATGTGTTCTCGCTCTGTGACTCCAGCGCTCTGTGCTCAGACTTCACTGCACAGGAGCAGGGGGTGCGCCATGGATAGGCAGCGGTCAGCGCCAATGTCCTGGGGCCAGTGAGTCGAGTCAGCATGTACACACACACACCAGGGAGCCGGGCTCCTCACAGCAGGGCTCCGCCAGACAGTGCCACAGGGCACGAGAAGCGCAGAAAAAGAGAAGGAAAATAAGCGGGTGAAAGACTGTGCTCAGTGCAGGTCAGAACACGGGGAATGCTGTGCAGGAAGCAGCCATGAAGTCTCGGCCTCAACTCCTGCCAGGCTACTCCGCCATTCCAGAAGCACAGAAGCAAAAGAAGCCAGGCCTGCACCACACCCTCCTCACTCGGGCTGGCCGGGCCTGGGCCTTGGAGTCCCCTAGTCTTCCACACCGCACCCGGGGAGGCTGGGTGGCTCCCACGGGCAGGCGGCCTGGATACGCGGTGACCCTGAGCATGAGCAGCTCAGACGCCTCGGCCGGACAGGGAGCATTCCCGGTGACCAAGCAGCAGCATCGGAGACGTCATGCGGAACTCGCTTCCGTGAGTGAAACCTGCTTCCCAGGTCCCCGCAGGGAGGTGAGGGCGAGGGCGGCCTGCTCCCGGCGCTGCCCGTGCGGTTGGCAGGTCCCACAGTGAGGGACGGCGGGCACAGTCTCAGGGAGGCGGCCTGTCCCCAGCAGCCTGCGGCTGTAATGCGCGTGCCATCGTTCTGGCTCTGTGGCCCCCCTGACCAGAGACACCCCGCGGACGGCCACCTGCCACAGCCCTGACCCTGGACACAGAAGTGGGGAGCAAGTCTCCCATGGCCTGCTCGTCTGGAGCCTGGGGACGCCGTGAGATGCAGCCCTGAGAGCAGCCGCCCAAGAGGTCTCTCCAGCCCCGACACGGGACGGGGACCCCAGGGGCTGGACCTGGGTTTCCCCCACCCGGCAGGGAGGAAAGCGGGAGCCACGCGTCTGGCTATAACCTGTGTGCAAACCTTGTGCGCTCAAAGCCCAGAATCATAAACCAAGAGCCGGCCGGTGAGACCCAGGCTCCCGCTTCGAGGCCGCGGGACTTCTGCCCGCAGAGCGCTGCCAAGGCCCGGCACGGTGCCTTCCCAGACAGACTCGGCCGCCGGGAGCCCAGGGAGGGCAGGGGCAGTGCGGGAGTTCCACAGCACGGCTTGGCGCCTGCCCTGCACCGGCGCCCTGACCTTTGTTTCCTACCCCCTATGGCAGGCCACGTCACCATCACCCAAGTGCACGGGCACACCCCCCACCCTGGGCCACTGCGCTGCCAGCGGGGTCCCTGGAAACGACACGGGGCAGCCATGTGACGGCAGAGGCGCCCGGAGACCCAACCTTCCACACTCGGCGTGGTCAGCGCTTCCACCTGGGCCTTCCCCGGCCAGCCAGATGCACGGGGTGTGACAGGACTGCAGGGCCCCCTCCAGGGCTGCCGCACAACCAGTGGCCACGGGTGTGCGTGGAGGGAGCAGTGGCCCAGCACACGGTGCCTCAGGCTGGCGTGGCGAGCACACCTGAAATCCCAGCACTCTGGAGGCTGAGGCACGATTAAAAGTTCAAGCCTAGCCTGGGCAACTTAGGGAGACTGTCTCAAAAAAATTTTAAAAAGGGCTTGGAATGTAGCTCAATGTGCTCAACGCTCAGTACTAAAAAACAAAACCCTGCAGCAGGCACGGCCCCCAACACTGGCGTCTCCCATCTGTTACCCCTCCCCCACCGCAGAGGGCAGGGCCGGGGAAAGGGGCGCTCTGGAGCAGCGTGAGACCTCCGCCCGGGCGCAGCACTCCTTTGTTGAGTGAGTTCCCTCCTGCCTGCCATGTACTCCCTGGACACCCGCCTTCGCCTCCCCCAGCTCAGGCAAGGGCAGGGGACCTTGCTGACCCTCCTGCCAGGTCCCAGCACTGCTCCTGGGCGGGAGCCTATGTCCGGCCCAGGCTGCTCAGCGCCACCCTCAGGCCGTTCAGAGCGGCCCCCAGAGCTTCCTCGGCAGGACGTGGGTCTCCAGCACAGCAGCGAAGGCAGGAGGTGCCGACTCCAACTAGGGACGTGCAGACTGCCGCACATGCGCGCCGAGAGCCGGGCCTGCCACGGCCAGCGCCCAGGCGGCCTGCCGACCGAGCATCCTTACCTCACACTTCTCCACGGCTGGCTGCTGCCCACACTCGGAGCTGTTGCCCGCCACGATGCCGGCACGCAGGCTCTCGCTGTCGCCCGTGCCCTCCTCCACTGAGTAGGTGCCTGAGTGGTTGCCGCGGCGTGGGGCGGGCGGGCGGCCCCGGGCCAGGCTGAGCTGGCGGCGCAGGGCCCGGTTCTCCTCCTCCACCTCACGCACCCGGGCCTCCAGACCTTCACGCTCCCGGGGGCTGGAGGCCGGGGACCGCGGGCTGTGGGCCTGGGACTCCAGCGGGGACAGGGACACGGGCTTCCCATCTGTGGAGAGAGAAGCGGAGAGTTAGGTGCCAAAGCACACTGCTGCTGACTGGCGCTGGTCACACCATGCTGCAGGTTCCGGTGCATGGTCAGCGTTCTGAATAGGGAGGGAGGGAGGAGGAGCCTCGGGAGGGGGAGGGAAGAAGGGTATATGAGAGCCGAAGAGGGAGAAGAGCAACAAAAGAAAACATAAGAATGACTGAGTTTATTGTGCATGTTCTGTGTGAACCCCTATGCATCCTTCAAAACCCCTCTCTCTACTGTGCACTTATGTAAGGGAGCCCGTCACCATCCTGTGTCCTTCCTCCCCCTTCCAACCCTGAAGGGCTGTCACTAGACTCTGGCCAACGACCGCAGTGTTTCCACACCGTGAGGCTCCGATTCGTCACCGGAGAAGTCACAGAAAGTAATGGACAGCCTCGGCAGTGCCCGGAGCCAGTGCTGGACTGCGCGGGGGAAGGACCGCGCCAGCGAAGGGCCGCCCTGGCGAGCTGGCACTGCTGGGAAGTCGTTTTCAGGTGCCTCACTTTGCACGCGCCCTGCACCTTCTTGTCCTCTCGACGCTAGCCTTCCGGGGCCTCGCTGCAGGTGGCCCGGCTGTGGTCCCCAACACCGCACGGGGACGTCAGGGCCAAAGGACCCCGAGGCTCGCACACCTCATGCCAGAGACCCACGCAGACCCACGCAGACCTGGGCTTCTGATCCTGGACTGGATCTTGCTGGACCCTGGCCTCCAGCTGAGGCCTGTCTGGTCCCCAGGGCTGAGGGGACGGAGCGGGGACAGGGAGGAGCAGGGCCCCCCAGGGTCTGCTCACGCCCAGCAGCCCTCGTGCAGGTCCACACCAGATTCGCGGCCTGGTGAGCAGCTGTGTCCACAGCACCGGCTCTCACAGCGTGTGCTGCAGAACGGGCGTGCCCGGTCCACGCTGCGGGGAACCCGGGCTGACACAGGGGGCTGCCTGGCGCTCGGCCCACCTGGCACTGCCCCTGAATGTAGCAGTGGGGTCTGCACCCGCTCAGCACACAGCCTGCCGACCACGTGCCGGAGCCAACCTGCCCGAGGCGCAGGGACTCCCAGTGCCCGGGCCTGTGGCAGCAGAGGCAGCTCCGCGGGTGTCTGCAGGTTTGGGGTGAGAAAGCACAGCAGCACAGTGCGCGGAGCAGGAGCCCCCACGGGTACGGGCCTCAGAGAGAACGCAGTGCTGGCCAGTGGCGGGCCCCTGCTGCTGGCCTTTGAAGAGGAACCGGCTGCTCTCCCTCCCAAGGAGGGCCCCGGCCGCAACACCTACTCGGCCTGTTCTGCAGCTGCGGGCACCTGCACGGGAACTGGGGGCGCCTCTCCTCCTGCTCAGGCCTCGGGACCAGGCGGGGCTCACACCCGGCTCTGCGGGGGCCCAGGGCGCTGACCCGCTCTGCTGAGTGTACAGGGCCCACGGCCTGCTCCATCACCCAGGCCCTCGCGCACGCTAGCCCTGTGCACACACCCGGCTTCGCTCTCGTCTGGGCGTCCCCCAAAGCCTCAGGTGCCAAAGGCCGGCTTGTGGAAGTGGACAGGGTGCCGTATCCGGCTTGGTGTTGGAGGTGGAGCCGGGTCCGAAGCAGAGGTGTGTGCATTGGGGTGTGGCCTGGACAAGTGTCCCTTCCTCGAGGCTTCTCCCCGCCCACCACAGCCCAGCAGCCTCTCCTCTGCCCTGCTGCCTGCCACGGAGCCCACAGACCACGGACTAAGAGTGTGAATAGAATCAACCTCCCTGTCCTTACGCTGAGGGTGTCGGGAAGTGACCAAGACACCCTCACTGGTTCCCCACCTCTGGGGAACCGGCTGACACAGGACAGGGACCGCAGTGCGCTGTGGCCAGACCTGGGGGGACGGCCCCGCCCGCCCCCGCCTCTTCCCCTTCTTGAGCATAGCCAGCACCGGTGGAGACCAGTGAGGCCTCGCATACGGAAGGCACGGAAACGTAAATCTAATGCATCATGGGCTAGCAGTAACTTAAAAGACGCCCAGTATAATATTAAATGTCTGAGTGGTGAAGAGGGAGAGACACCCAAGGAAAGAAACTCCAGGAGCGCAGTGGGACTGAGGCCTTCGGAATGAGAGCAAGCCAGTTTGTATTCCGGTTTTTCACTGAGAATGAATCTCCAGGATGTGCCTAACTCCACAGCCAAGGAAATGTGGCTATGGTGACTGTGGGTCTCTAAGCTGAGCCCGTCTCCTCCATGCCTGGGGTGGGAAAGGGACAGGTCAACCCACCTGTGCTTTCCCCTGCCCCACCTCTGTTCCTTAGACTGGCAGGACTCAGTCTATTAACATGCATGGTGTGTCAGTCTGTTAACACACACGGTGCGCCTCCGCGCCGCAGGCCTCTGTGTGGTTCTACTGTTCACCCCACTTTGAGCTGAAGCTGCCCAACAAGGGGTGGTTAGTCTGAGGCCCTACTGGCAGCCTCCCTCTCCTCCCTGCGGAACTTCTCCACAAACATGGGTTTATCATTGAATGTGAACCTCTGAACGCACTTGAATGAACGTTCTGGACTGAGAAGCCAAACAGCTAAGGTTCAGAGCAAGGAAGGTCAATGGCAAACCAGGCTGCACAGCGTATGGTGTGAGGTCAGGGATCGCGCGGGGTGCACCCCACTCACCTGAGCACCTGGTTGCACTGACGTATGGCACCAGTGAGGGTTGGCCTCACACTGCAGGGGACAGAGCTGAAGGCCCCTGGAGAGCTAGGGGCAGGTTGATGGGTCTGCTGTGGCCTCCAGGGCTCTCTCCTGGAGGAAACCAAGACCCTGTGTGGCTCACGGCCCCCTCAGGAGCTGTCTGTCCTCTGTGGTGAGGACCCTGCAGCACTAACCTTCATGTGGCACACCCTCCCTCAGTGCAATCTGCTGCGCCGGCCTGCCAAGTCCTCCTCCTGGTACTCCAAGTACACGCTCTTCTCGTTTTATCTCAAACACTCCACTCCCAAGCCAAGCTGAAAACGGGGCCAAACCTGCCTGCACCGGCAGCACTGTGCCTCCTCTGCGGGGTTGGCTGTGAGGCCACGCGGCCTGCGCTCCTGCCCACCACACAGCCGGAACGTGACAGCACAGTGGCCGGGTCTGAACACTGTTTGCGTGGCCCTTGTCCTAGAGTCCCTGTGCCCCTGCCAGCCTCACACACACGTGCCTGGCAATGCCCCCCACCCCAGCACCCCACCACATGGGGCCTGAGCACGTGGCATAGCATTGCCCCAGCTCCAGGTCACCATCTCGGTCAACCTCGCCTGCCCCTCCGCCCAAGCTCAAGTCCCTGCTGGGGCCAGGCACGTGGTAAAGTGTGCTACGGCAACTCATGCCCGACGGACGGAGGGACAGACAGACACGTGACATAACACCCCTCTCCAAAGCACCCAGTCTGACCTTGGGCCTGCGGGTCCCGAGGCCAGGGGCTGTCCCTCCCTGCTGCCACGCACTCACTCGGGAGATCTTCAGTGCAGCTGAGAAGCCCAGGCCCCACCCCGTGGAGGAGCCCTGAATCCGCAGGTGGGGTCACAGCAGCCACGTTCCAGGGCAGCCGCCCGGCCGTGGTGTTCTCTGCAGGGCCGGGCTGAGACTCGGCAGCCTGCACATTGCCTGGTCCTTGCTGCTGAGGCCTTCCTGACCCTGGGATTGAAGCTCTTCCAAGGCTGGCACTGTGTGGTTTCCACTCCGCCCTCCTTCCTGAGAATTTCTCTCGAAAGCAGAGCCCCACCAACTACCCTAGACCAAGAGCACACAGTGTCCCCACCCAGGGCCTCCTCTGGACCTGCCCTGGGTCTTGCATCCCGGGGAAGCTTCCAAGTTCTCCTCTTAGAGAGGCTGTGTCCATGAAGTTTTCTGTCATTTTTTTAACACAATGCCATTCTCCAACTAACATAACCCTCCTTCAAAGGTATTTGTAATTTTAAAATCAATTAAATATTACAGCTACTCATTTTAGAAAGGCTTAGAAAATCCAGTTTGGAAGCTGGTGACGCATGCCTGTTATCCCAGCACTCGGGAGGCTGCGGCAGGAGGATCAACATGAATTTGACACCAGCTTGGGCTACATAGTGAGTTCAAGGCCAGCCTGAACTACAAAGCAAGACCCTGCCTCAAAATAAAAAAGAAAGAAACAAAGAAAAGAAAATTCAGTTTGATCATAAGTTGCAAATTTAATTTTTTTCCTACTGTAACCCTAGGACTTCCTGGGAGCAGATAGGTCAACCTGTCACCAGCTCTTACAGTCCAGGCCATTTGTAAGCCACACGGTCCAGGCTGAGGCATCTTCCCAAGTTCCAGAGTGTGGCGTTGGATTCCCTATGGAAAAGGAAGCAGTGTCTGTGCCAGGCAAGGACTGCTCACTCGTGACAAGTGCGCAGGAAATGTTTTACCCAGAGTCCCCCGAAGTGGCTTTCTGCAAGTTATCTGGCGTCCAAAGCATAGCTGAGCTCCAGCAAGGGCCTTGGAGATCTGGCAAGGACAGAGCAGTGAGAAGAGCTCCTCACAAGCTTCTGAAAAGAATTCGCCAACGCCAGCGCCAGGCCAGGGAACGGAGCGAGACTTGCGCGGCAGTAGGGAAGGAGTACTGAATGTTTTCCTCTGCGAAATTATCCTCAAGAACCTTATCTAAAAGGCTTCATTAAATGAGAAAATGAAGACATTCTGAGCACCAATTTGCTGTACTCATCACAGGTTCTGGTGCAAGTGCGGCCTAACCAGCGTCTCTCCTGAAACTTCCGGTCCAGCGATTTCAAAGCTTCCACCTCCCCCAGATCTCCCAAGTTCTCCTCTGAATTCCTGTCTCACGGGGCCAACTGAGTCTTTATGCCTCCAACTCAGGCCCACTCCTCTCTTCGATACCCGAGGGGTCTGACTATGGACAGACGGGCTTTGTGGGGAACATTCAAATCACCTCCGACAAAGCATCAGACAACAGGCCCAGCCCGAGCTCCTTCCTCCGGATGGAGCCAGCTGAGTCAGGGCCACCTTCCATCTGGAGGTGCAGACTGGAGGGAGCCGATGAGAGAACCACTGGAAACCCAGCAGATGTGCCCCGGCTGGAGGACCAGCCAGCGTGTGCGCACACGGTGCCTTCACGCCTCGGTCCCCGCCGGACACGCTGCTTCCTTAATGCGTCCTTCCTGCCCTCCAAGACCCCGCCCCCCACAGAGGTCACCAGGGCTGAGTCTGAGGGAGCAGCCTTCCCACCGCTCTCCAGTCCCCCAGCAACAGCTGGACACATCCCCGTGACCACTGGGGCCCCGAAACAGAAAACTAAACAGCCAGCTTCAGGCTGCCCTGACTAAACAGAAACACAGGAATCTTCCAGAATTTCCTAATTTTCACTTAAGCTGCATTCAAGAGGAAAGAAAGGTTTCATAAGTATTTTCCCACTGATCTAATTTTTTAAAAAAAATCTTTTTGCAATAAATGTGTTATTTTCTATGAAATATTCATGGCCCTTATAAAAAGCTCAATACCGCATTCCAACAGTGGCAAATCATATGTGCTAAGGAGAGTCATTTTTTACACTAAAAATGTTTAATGAGGTTTTTTGTAGATAAAATCTTGTACAAATGGAGATAGCCACATGGGATGGCTCTCGAGCAGGGGTTTGCGTTTGATTTTACATTCATCAGACTACGGGTACCGAGAGCGGGTCTTCACCCGCGGTGTGAGCCTGAGGTCAGCGCTGGCGGCTGCCCCTCCCTGGCTGTGTTCCACCACCAGAAATGACTTCCAGGTGTTCAAGGGGCGAGGATGGGCGGAGAGGGCTGGTTCCCACCACAGGGGGTGCAGGATTTGAACAGCCAGCAGCAGACAAAGAGCAAAGCCCTGGCGCCCCCAGGCTCCCTCGGGGCTTCCAGGGCTGTGGTCATCTCACTGCAGGTGACAGTCGGTGACACAGATCAGTGGGAAAGAGCAAGGAATCTTGTAAGAAGGGATGCGACAGAAGGGCCACCTCGCACTGGAGCATGAGCTTTAAGGCGGGGAGCGGGCACCAAGCGAGGGTGTCTGACAGCCTGGGGGGCGAGGACGACTAACACTCGGGCACCCAGCACTCCTCGGAGCCCGATGCCACAGTGTCCCGGGTGGCTGGGACAGCGGGAGGAAATGCCAAGGATGTGGCTGTGGGTGGCAGTGAAAGCGCTTTACCCTCCGCGTCTGTGCTGGCGGCTGGTCTGTCTATGCGACCGCTGCACCTGAAACCACACACCCGCCACACCGGCCCGGAAGTCTCTCCCCGCACAGGGTAAGAGCATCAGCGGGGACCTGGGCCCCTTCGACGGCCCCTTCCTGGCCAAGCGAGGGTGAGGACCAGTGCTGGGCACACACCTCGGGCCCTGAAGACCTCTCCTTCTCTACAGCCACGGGGCTTGGAGACAAGGTCACACAGACCTCCCTGCCCGCTCCACCTCCTGCGGTGGTTCCAGCTAAGCCAGCCACGCTTCCCCGGGTCCTGGTGACCTGCAGTCACTGGATTAGGCCCAGTGAGAAGGGTCTGGGAAAGAGATGTACAGAATGAGCCAGTGTCCCAGCCAGTGGGGCCTCGGTCTGTGCCTGCTAACTTCAGCCGCGGCTGCGGGACCAACCCCTGGCGTGGGTGGTAAGTCACAAGGCAGCCTCCCCACCCTCCTCCATGGGAGATTTAAGCTCTTTTATTAAGGAGTTAAAAAAAATTTCCTTCCTCTTCACCTGTTACCCTCCAGGTCCCCTCGACAAAAGCCAATCTCACCCTCATCCACCTTGGCAGAACCAGACGTTCAACTCTCACGAACGACACCCCCCTCCCAGAAAATGTTCTGGCTCATAAACACCCTCTCCAACAGACAGCTGAAAAACCCCATGCTCTGCTCAGCTCAGGGCTGTCCTAGTCCGCTGGGCAGCCCGCCATGTTGCTCCGCCCAAGAAAGACTCCTCTCGTGTCAGAAGGTCTGGTCTGGTTCTGTGTGGGTCTCGGCCTGATCATATCAGTGGGCAGTGCCACATGCAACACGGCAAGAGGGAGCAGCACTTCTGGGACCCGGGGCTCCCTCCAGAGCATCCCCTCTGTAACTGCCACGTCCCCGACGCGGCATCACTGTGCCCGGCTCCGTCGCCAACTAGAAACAGAACATGCGGAGGCACCGCTCCACCTGGGAAGGGCTGTCGGCCTCGCTCCTTCTCCCCTCTGTCCTCAGCCGACTCGCCCTCAGGCTACACTGGAAAAAGAAAAAGGAGGAAAGGAAACCACTCTCACTGCTTTTCTCACAAATCCCAGCTAACCCTTAGGAGGAAATCAGGAAGAAGAATGGAGGTTTTACTGGGGCACGCTGAGGAGAGAAGGGGACAGAGTCTATCCCCAGTTCGGCTTGAAAAAATACCGCGTTATCAGGGAGGGCACCGGGCAAAGACAGCACATCCCGAGGGCAAGGCGGGAGTTGCATGAACACCGAGCTGGTGCCGCTGCGCTCGGGCGCCATCTCCACTCCCCACTGAGGGCCTTTACTCTCCTCATTGTCCTCCTGGGATTTTTATAGGTGCTTTCCAGAGTCCCAGGAAGACGGGACTACATGGAAGCCCTCTGACCAGCGTGCACCGGGCACGGCTGGGGTTTTCCCCTGCAAGGTGCGGGGAACGCAGGCTGGGGTGCGGGACGTGCGGATAGACAGGGATCCACAGCTGCCTGTGCTGCTGGAGGGTCTGGCAGGGATCCCAGGTCACAGCCCCAAGGAGACGCGTCCCTGCAGGGCACAGGCTTGCCAGGATGGCTGGGACAGTGCCGGTGACGGTGGATCGGAATGTCAGGAGGTCTGGCTTCCAGCTTTCCCACATTCCCTGGCATTGCTGCTGACGACCCTGCCTCACAATGCTGCCTCAGGCTCTGCAAAACTCTTGGGGCACCGAAGCCCAACTGCAGAGGGGACTTTAGGCCTCGAACATACAGGCCTGAGATGTCCTTCCTGGCAGCTGGAAAGGACACTGAGAACTGGAGCTGCTGCTTCTGCAGGCTTTGTCGCCTGGGGAAGAAAATGACCCCAGCACCAGCTCGAGTCCCTGCTAGGGCCACCCCTTTCTTCTGCGCGGCTCCTCCTCCCATGTCATGACTCCACCTGCGCCTCAGTGGCCCCGCAGCTGTTTTCTCAGAGACCACGCTCTGCAGACTGCACACTATGTTCCCACTTCACAGGCTGAAAATCCAGGGCTCGCTGCCCAATCCATGTGCTGCATCTTTCCTGCTCTTCACCTGTTGTTCCTGCACTGTGCACCTCGCAAGCAGCATTTCCCGCTGCCACCCCCTCAGCCCTGCACTACTCCTCAGCCAGACACACGCAACGCATGCACCTCACGGGTCACTGCTGCTCCGGACTACTTTGGACACAAGGCAGAGGACACCCAGCAGTGCACACCAGACCTTCACTGACCCTCCCAGCTGCGAGCAAACCCAAGGGTGCAGTGGCAGTGGTGGAGCTACCCGGGCACCAGCTCCAAGTCCCAGCCACACCACAGCTCCTCCGCTCCCTCTGCATCTGCTGTGCCACACTCCCTGGGCCCCCGGCTTTCTATGGGCTCACACTCTCACCTGCAGCCCGGTTCTCCAGCCTGGCCCCAGGGCATCCTTCTTCCCTGTTCGCATCTTAACACTTCCCGGCCTCCACCCTGGAGGTCCTGGTGATAGGGAACGTCTACCAGATGCCAGGCAGGCCTTCTCCCTGTGCCTCGAAATCAAAGAGTGAATTCTGAGGAACAACAGGTGAAGAGCAGGAAAGATTTATTGAGAGACAGCTCCGAGAGACAGGAGGGGACCCGAAGGGGGTTTGCCTCCAAGCCCACTTCCCTAAGAATGTTTTATGGAGCCAAGTCACAAGGTGGGTACAAAATCATGATAGGGTACAGCGTGAGTCACACTATGATCAACCAATCAGATTTCAAGTACAGCCGCTTAGCTAATATTGATCCAACAGAGAAGCAGGTCATGTGGCAGGTATGTGCAAAGAGCAAAAGCATTTGGGGAAGGGATGGGTCTGGATGATCTGGTCACCCATCTGGTGTCTCTCTGGACTTTGCTGGACCAGGCAATACCAATTATAGAGAAATTCCAGGCTCCTGCTCATCCCTCAGGGAGGCCTGCAGGCCTGGTCACTGCATCTCTAACCTTGAGGCCTGGTCTTCTTCAGCTGTGCCTCCAGACACGATTCTGATGTCTTCGTGTTTCCACTGACTTCCTCGATGGCCCGTTCCTCTGGCTTTGTATTAACTTCTATCTACCCAGCTGCCTGGAATACTAGGATCTGTGCCACCCATTATGATGCCCCCGGGCCTAACCCGATGGCACAGTACCAGGTGGGCTGAGTGACCATGCAGGAAGCCGGGGGAGCCCTGGGACTGGGGCAGTCTCTGCAGGACCTCGGCTTTGAGTGAGCTCAGAACCCAGCCCGGTGCTGTCCTCTCACTTTGGCCCGGTGAGGCCCACACTGTCTGAATCCCCTGGACGCTACATGGCGAGTTTTGTGGTCCCCAATTTAAAGAGGCAGGAAGAGCTCACAGAGCTTAAGTATGCCGTCAAGACCTGCTGCAAAGAAGTGAAAAGAAAAAAAAATTAGGGTTAAAAGAAAGGATCCGACTGAATCCACAAGACTTCCGTTCACCCTGGCTTCCGCCTCTGAATATCGGCTCTCCGTGGAAACCAATGCTGCTCTCCCGGGCAGCGGGGCCGAGCTCCCCTCTGCACACTCACAGGAGGGGTGAGGCTCAAAGAACCCAGAGGAAACCCCTCTGACAGCCCAGGGAACTGGACCCTGACGGCAAGAAGGAGCCCAGTGAACGGGCAGATGCCCTATTAGATGCCCCAGAGGGAGTCGGCATGCAAGAGAATGAAAAGAAGTGCCTCACAGGTGACCTGGGCACCGCCTGGGGTCACTCTGTGCTTCTCAAAGGACACCTTGGTGGCCTCAGCGGACCTACTGCAGGCAGTGGAGGCGGCATTATCTCTACAGCTGTAAGCAATTCTGCTCCTGCAAACAGAGCCAGATCTCTTCTGCTTCCATAGCTAAAGACAGGAGGAGGTGGGCAGGGGAACGGAGTGCACAGGAGATAAAGGGGTCAGCGAGATTCAGCTGCAGCTCTGGCCAGACAGGAGTGCAGAAAGGGGAATCAGAATGCTTTGTTGCAATCATCAGAGTATTCAGAGGCTGGTCTGGGGCTGCAAATGGTTAATTCAGTTTCTTTCCTGATGAGTAGCTTCAGCTGCTCATCAATAGAATCTCCAGCTGATAATTATTAAGTGAAACTTGTGGCTGCATTTGCATATGCAAAGCGCAATTCCCTCCCCAGCCACAATGGGAGGGAGAATGCGCTTCCTGATTGTACAGGGTGGGGTGGGGCTCCAGCTTGCTTTGCATGCGCTTCTCCAAGCTAATCAAGCCAGATATTCAGCAGAAATAAACCCCACATCCCAAAATATGCCATTTGTCAAAATCCAGAGCTCACATGCGAGACCTCTCTCTCCGGATCGGAGAAGGATGCGTGCCATCTCAATAACTGTGCACAAGGGTTGATGCCTGTGCCCAGCCGCCGCACAGGGCACACGCGAATCCTGCCTACACGCGCACCTGGCCTGTCTCACTGCACGATAAAGAAGCCGGCTACACGAGTTTCTCAGAAAGACAGTCTCCAACCCCCTCCTAGTCCTGTGGCTTTAATTCCCGCACCTGTCCAGGAGGCTGCTTCAGCCCCAAAGAACAGGCGAGAAGGAAATGCCGCAGCAGGGCATTCCAGAGCCTGAGGCTGCCTCTGTCCTGACACTCCTCTGGCTGTGAAGAGGGAAGCCTCTGGGCCTGCCGCTGGCTCTCCTCCACCTACAGCACAGGATGCAGAGCAGAGGGCCGCACTCCCGGGAGGATGAGGAGGATGCTGTCCCTGGAAGGTCTGACAAACCCTGGCTTCAAGAAGCAGCAGCGCAGGCACTACCCAAAGATGGGAGCAAGACAGTCCTGGCGCCACGGAACGGGGCCCACAGAGATGTGCGCGGTACTGCAGAGGCAGAAACGGACGACAGATAATAAAGTATTAATTGTAACTCCAGGCATCTTGGTCAAGTGTTATCCTCGGCTATAGGTCGAGGATAGAAATTCCTTAGGCGCTCTCTTAACACAACGGACCCCCAGAGGCCACAGGGGCTGTGGACACACAGACATCATTCTGCACTCGGACAGTGGGGTCTGTGAGGCAAGCCCACCGTTTGAGGTTTTATACTGCGTTTTTGCATGAGTCACAAAGAAATGGCATGGGCTACTTGAAAGTGTGGAATGGCTTATAAGGCATTTTGAGATCATTAGGAAACAGAATTCCTTTCATATTTTTATCCTGGCCTCCATTTATTTTTTAGTTGTCTTGCTTACATTTCCTTTGACAGCTGTTTTTAAGGCAATCTGCCTTTTGGTGTTGTTCCCAAATATACAGCCGAGGCTTTTATAGAAACGTTTCTTCCTGCACTCATATTTCACCACTCTAAGTAATAATGAAATCAGATTATTTCCTTAGATGGGGAAGGGAGGCCAGACAAAGTGACGTAGGAAAGTGACAGGCTGCAGAGCCGCGGTGGGATCAGCAAACCCCAGGGGCCCTGGAGGGCAGGTGGAGACTAGGCTTGAGGTGGACGCAGGAAGGACATTGCCGGAGGGTTTCAGAGAACCCGGGCAGAGGGTAGGAACCAAGTGCTCAGCTGCAGCACAGTCCCGAGGACACACAGGAAGCGCTCAGCTCCCTGGTGCGAAACACGGGTGTGCCAGGAGCTTGCAGGGGCGCCTGCTTTCCCTCAGTGGTCAGGTCACTTTTCTGCAACCCAGAGTGCAGGCTCAGAAACGAGTGCCGCAGGCTCTGACAGAGCAGGAGCGCCTGCACCGTGGACGGGCAGGGACCGAGGCCCCGCACCCAGGACCGGCCTGGGCTGCTCTCTTCACTGTGCCACTCACTGACGGACAGCGACCCCGGGCTGCCTCCGGCCTCCAGGACGGTGGGGTGAGACCCGGAACAGTCAGATGGCTCTTGTTTAGCTTTCTGTCACTGTGACAAAACACCCGAGAGAGCAGCTCACACAGGGTAAAGCGTTTACTTTGGCTGATGGCTTCAGAGGGTTTGGCCCATGGTCATAGGACGCGCACATGACACTGCTCACCTCACCTGGCCGGAAGCAGAGGGAAAGAACACGTGCTGGGGTCCCCATGCCCCTCGGGGAGCGGCCGCAGGGACCCCGTCCTCCCAGAAGGCTCCCTTCCGAAAGCCCCTCCGCATCCAGGTCCACACAGTGTGCCCACCGGGCCAGGCCTCCACAGCTCCCGGGGTCCCGCTCCTGCAGCAGTGAGTTTCCGGGCAGGAAAGGATGCATGGGAACAGCGCCCCCTTGCAACAGGGAAGAGGTGGAGGGGAGACTCGCAGCATCTTCTGTCCAGACCCCGCCAGACCCCGACCCCCCGGGTGCGGCACGATGGTGACCTAGAGCCCTGGTGATGGCATCCCGGCCCACAGGTCCAGGGCAGGTGACCTGATGCCCCCTGCCGGGAAGGAGCCCTACAGGGCGGCAAGGTGGGTGGCCAGCCCTGCTGACCTGGGGCAGGATCCCACTCCTCAGAGCCTCCGTGGGGACCGAACTCTGCTGTCTCACAGGGCTACTTTGAAATGCATTTTTAACACAGCCAGTGGAAGGTGAAGTAAAAGAGGGAATCGTAGGGGCACGGAGCAGTGCTCCAGAGCGAAAGTGCGCGGGCGTCGCGGGACTACACGGCTATGGCTTATTATTAGCCAGAGTCCGCGCGCCCAGCTATCTCAGTCAGTAGCAAAGCAGCCATCTGTGGTGCATTACGGTCTTCATTCCACGAGGGTACAGAAAAGCTGAGGCAGGGCACTGTTGGAAGGGCTCGGAGAGGCCATCTGTGTCACCACGGCCCGGCCTGGTGTGGAAACTGATGGCCACCGCATCACAGGCTCCTGCTGTCCTATGTCTGTCCCAGACCGCGTGGAGCTTCTGGACGGCCACTGGCTGGCGGGGACCCGGGGCGACCTGCCCACCCTCTGTGGAGCACGGGCCACACTCTGCTTCTCTGGGTGGAGCCACTGGGGCTGGGCCAGCATCGCCTCCCGGCTAAATGACAGCAGCACAACTGTGCTCTCTACAGTGCTGTGTGCAATGGAATCAATCTCCTTGTAAAGGAAAGAGCAACATGTCTGCAACAAGTTACAGCCACCACTTCCAAACCCAGGAGATACGCACGTGGGTAAGTGTCTCACAACACAAATAAATGCAAAGGCTGGAAATGACCCGCGCTGTGATCTGGGTTATAATTCATGAGGCCGCATGGCTGTCACCAGGAGGGTCTCCTGCCCACAGCTGAGGAGCGCACAGGTCACAGGACCTGAGAGACACACCATGTCCCCGAGGTCAGGTTTTACAAAAGATACTGCCCTACAAATGAAAGGAGCCCGTGCTCATCGGCCCCTCTGTCTGCGAGTGTTGCTTTGAGTTTTGCAGTCAACCAGGGTGTTCAACTCAGCCCAATAAAACTCATGTGTTAGTTCATTCAAGTCACACATCTACAAAGCATCGACAAAATGGGTCACTATCCTGTCCTCTTCTGGGAGTATAATCCTGATCTGCCAAACTCATTGGCTTAAGAAATACACAGCAGATTGGCAGACGGGTCCCTGAGTGTGTCTGGGTGGGGTCGGGGGTGAGGTGTGACCTTGGGCCCGGTATCTGGCCCCTCATCCTTTCCTGCCCAGCTCTGCTCCTCTGTTGTGCTTCTCCTGCCACCGTGAACTAAGCAGCTTTGCCCCCCGGCCTTCTGCCTTGGAGCCAGACATCGATGGAATCCCCCGAAACCGTCAGCCAAAGTAGACCTCCCCTCCCTTCAGGCAGGCGTGCTGGGTGTTACACCTCAGCTACGGGAAAGCTAACTCACCCTGACTAACACACCTTCCCTTAGGGAATATAAAGCCCAGTAGGGTAAAAAAATCACAGTGCAAAGATAAAACGGTAGGAACAAGGCCATGTGCTAAGGAATCACACAGAAGCACCTGGTGGCTCGGCCTCGCAGGGTAAGGAGAATGTTGAGTGTCCACCCTGTATGAGCTGAGAGCAGAGAGATGAGCACCACGCAGGACGGAGAGCAGCAGCTATGAGAGGAAACAGTATCCTAGGATATTCCGGAGACGCAGAACTGTCCGGGGCCTCTGCTGGACACTGCCCCCCCAAGACTACACGGCGCAGGGATTCAGTTCCAGCCTTAGACGGCACCAATCCCCTCCGAGTCCCATTTCTGCAAAGTTGGATTTTCAGAACTTGCTGTGATAAAAAATATCACCCAGGGGAACTACAACAAGCAGCACGGTCTGACATGAGCCCAGTCTGGAGATTATGCAGTGCCCGACAGCTACCTGCATCCTGTAAGCAAATAACTGTGTTCACTTAGGAGTGAAATAACAAGGTTTTCTCTTCCGTCTTCGTGCATCCTTCTTTTGATCAACTCCTAAACTGTCAGGATGTACACAGGCAATAAACAGAAAAGCTAGGTTCTTTACTTCGACTATGGGTGCCGTATCCGGGGTGCCAAGAGAGGAGGAAGTGTGGGATTCGGGGCCAGACACGGGGAAGAGTGTTCACAGTGAGTGCAGGACACCCTGACACGACTCGGGCCCAGGCAGGGCTGGGTGAGCAGAGGGAGGAAAAAGCAGGAAAACGCGGGGATCGAGAGGGTCTGATGAGCGCGCTGCAGAGCCTGCCGCCGCCGAGGCCGGTGGGAGTCAGGGGCTGGACGGTCCCCGCCACAGGAGGGCAGCGCCACACCCCTCTCGCAGGGACGCGTGGTATCTAGTCCATGCGTGGCGTGAGGAGAGCTGTGGAGTGTGGACGATGCTTGGTTCCTAAAGCCACCACTAGAGTTCACGCTGTGGCTCCTGTCCCAAAGCCAGGCCTCCCACGCAGACGCTGCTGCCCTCACGCCCGCCCGGCAGCTGCGGCTGTCCCTGTCCTCCTGTCCTCGCGTTCCTGGAGAGCCTTTGCACAGGCAGAGCGCGGGCTCCACGGTGAGTGTGAACGGCATCTCCCCTCGGGGTCTGACCTGTGCAGACTGCCGAGCCCGTGCGTCCCCCGCCCTCCCTGCCGGGCATCCTCCCAAGCGCAGAGTCCTACAGCCAGTCACCACTCGTCTGCGTGTTTGACGGTAAGGGTGCCGACCATTATTTATCTCCTCAAACATTTTATGTGCAGATGTTTTTCCTTCAAAATGTTGTATTTCTGGCCTGTAACTCACAGCAATCCTCCTGCCTCAGCCCCCTGAGTGCTGGGATCACAAGCATGCAGCACTGTGCCCAGCTGAGAGGAATCCCTTCTCTGGCATAGGAAAGTATTTTGTCTTCTTTGTCAGTCTAAAGCTGCAGCATGACCGCCTGCTGTGGCCGGGCCAGTGTGTAGCCCAGAGCTTACACGCCAGAAATGGGGCTCAGAGGGGAACCTGTAGGAGGGGAACCTGAGGGAGGCCCTGCCCGGAGGGGCGCGTGCCCATCTCTGGCAGTGGCCAGGCCTCGGGTTCCCCAGACTGGACTGGTCGCGGGGAGACGGGCCTGGCAGCGGGCGAGCTGGCCTTGTGCTCTCCACTCCCCTCCCATGTGCTCGTCCTCAGCCAGCCTCACCTCTCCCCGCTCCCACCACGAGCTGAAGCCCACAGAAACGGAAGGACAGCGCTGGGCTCCGGGCACCCCCACTCCCCTTCACAGAGGTGTGAGCCTCAGACCATTTGTTTTAGCAACGTAAGTCAGACTAAAAACTTCCCAATTTATCCGGAAACTCCAAAATTACAAAACAGTTTGCTATTAGGTCGCGGCAAACCACCATGGTCATCCTGGGCCCCGGGGAGAAGTGAGAGCAGCCAGGCTGCCCGGGGGGAGGGGCGTGCAGAGGACGGGGCGGCACCCGCATCCCACGCTCAGACTCCCACGTGGACCAGCGTGACCTGGGCACCAGCACCAAGGCCTCCTTGAGACCCTCGGCTCCCGAGCCGCAGCCAGCAAGGCCGGGCCCTGGGTTAGCCCTTCCTCTCCTCTCTCAGCCCCCCGGGCCCTCCGGGAAAGGGAGTGATCCCAGCCCTGCCACGCTGTGGAAGGCCCCTGTGCCCCGGGTGGGCGGGGATCGACGCTGACCCTGCAGCCAGGTCTACCGTCGTGAGGACATGAGTCCACCGGCTTGAGACGCGCTCTCCACACCCAGCTCTGCTCGCACCGGCCATGGAGGAGACAGACACTATGTGCGGACCCTCAGCATGAGGGGCGAGGACAGGCGTGGCCGTCATCACCTCCCAGAGTGGTGGACCTGACGCACCACGACCTGCAGGTGGAGTACCTGGGGCAGAAGGCTGGAGCTGGGGCACCTCGGGCCGGTGCAGGGCCCTCGGGAGACCCTGCTGGGTGTGAAGGGGCCTTGCGACCGAACAGGATTCCAGCGGCAAATGTACACGGCAAACACCGCAGGTTCAGTGGAAGGAGAAAATAGCTCATCACACAAAAACGTTCTATAATGACCATGAGAGAGAATGGCATAGAACACGGAGATTACGGGAAAGCACAGATACCTATCAACGACCACGGATCTACATAACAAGCCAAACAGCGAGCCTCCGCAAGGCACAGCCACAAGTACTAGGGCATATTGCGGCTACTGGAAGGGTGTTTTATTCATTCCCATCAAGATTGTAAGAACCTTGAGTAAAACTTTGTAAACTTTTCACATAAAGGTCTAAGTACGCAAAGACTGGGGGACCACAGGCTCTGTGTTGCCACTAATAGCTGCTCCTTGTAACTGACAGGCACCTCAGACAGTACACAGATAAGGAAATGGACGTTTCCTAAGAGCATCTCTACTTAGGGGACACACGCACGCCGGTTTTGACCGCAGGTCATAATTTGCCAACTAATCCTTGAAGATCAAGTAACATCAAGTACAAGTCTTCTTATAACCTCCTAAAGCCTGGATACCACCCAAGACAGGAAATGAAAAATTGCGTCCTAAGGTTCATTTTCGTAACAGCCTCCTCTGTAAGACACACCTCATTTGTTCCCATTTTACCAAAAAGAGAAACTGAGGCTCAGACAGTGTACGTTCCCCCAGGCGGGCCTGTGGTGTAGAATTCGAAGCACTCGGTGTTTTGTACAGTGCCACAGGGCCAGCTGCTTACGAGGACGGAGGGTCCCTTTGGGCAGAGGGCAGGGGACATGAGGATACAGCCCCACGAAGCAGCAGCTCCAAGTGGGGTTCAGTCTGCTCCCTTATGGGGCCAGGGGCACAAACTCGCTCAAACTGGCCCAGGAAAGGGGTCAGGGAGAGGCTGAGGGTTAGGGTTAGGACGATGGCCAGAAGCAGTCAGAACGTCCTTATCCTTGCGGGACTGAATGCTGTCTCTCCACAGCCAGCGGCGTGTCATCTCCTCCCTCCCGCCCTCTTTTTCTATTCCCTCTCCCTCTCTGTCAGAAAGAAGACCGAGGGCCCCAGTGTCCTGCTCTCCCGACCTGCCATCCTCTCAGCTCGGGGCCCCATCTCACTCCCACCCACTGCACAGGACACTGCCACGGTGTCCCCACTGCCCAGTCACCCACCTGCTGGCCACCACAGATTAGCGGGGCTCCGCCAAGTTCTTGCAGGGGAAGGCAGCTGGTCAGTGCTGGGACGGGGGCCATGGCAGGGGTCACGGGCATCTCCCGAGTCCTGGGGGCCACAGCCAAGGAGGGGAGGCCCTGTGGCACCCAACACGTGTGGGGGCTATGAAGGGCCATGCTTGGAGAGGTGGGCACGCACCCCAACGTCTCATGTGGGAGAGCGGGGAGCAACACCGGGGTCCGCAATCTGAGGGGAACAGTAGATGAAGCCAATTGGAATGCAAGAACCATTTGCAAAAAATGACTTGAAAAACCTGGGTTTATTCACTCAACTGGGGCTGGATGCGGGGGCGGGTGCAGGGCCCCGTGGGAGGAGAATGAACACGGGCTGAGGAGCCGCCCGCAAAGCTACGCCAGCACCGCGGGGTTTCTGGGAAGGGCTTGGGGGAGGCGCTTAAGGAAAGAAGAGCAGGAGTTCACACAGGTGTCTCCTGTCTGACCCCAAGATGCTGATCACAAACGCTAACAGGAGCGGGCCAGGAGCACGAGGACGGAGTGAATCAGCGTAGATAACGGCACAAACCCTCACCGCAAGGGACGCTGCACTTGCTGTATGATTTCACACAGAGATGCTCCAGCAGGAAACTTCCCCACCGCCTTTGGTCTCACTGCCCATGAGGCCCTTGGAGACTGGGAGATCCTGCTCAGTGGGTTCTATCTTTAGCAGCACCAGCGCTCGACCTTCTGCACACTCCCCACTGACCCACATCGCAGGTTCCTCGGTGGCTCGGCAGTGACCACGACAGGGCCTCCACCCTGAGCGCAGTGGGCCGGGGTCAGGCCCGTGTGACACCGTGACCGAACCCCGGGTGCACAGAACTGAAGCTCTGGGCAGAAAAGGCCAGCAGGATGCGCTGTCCCCAAGGCCGCAAAGACTGACCTCAGACAGAGCCGGCCCTCGCCGGACTCCCGGGTCCCACCAGACTCCACAGTGAGGCCTCAGTGCAGGGCACCACCCTGCCAGGGACGCAGGACACCCAGGCCAGGAGCGACAGTGGGGCAGGACCCCTGGGGAGCAATGGACAGGGGGCAAATTGGGAACAGACCCCAAGGGGGATGCGGGAAGAAGAGTGCCAGCTCTGCAGAGAATGTGGGTTTCCCTGAATCTGAACGGAGACAGGAACGGAGCAACTGGGCTTTGGACGGTGGCGCCTCTATGCACACCGTCCTGGGAGTGTGTTTCCCGGCACACTCACACTGAGTGTGACAGAACACAGATTCGGAGAGTTGCACTGTGTCTGACCTAACGGGCTTTGCCTGTCTCAGGTTGGCCAGCGTTCACTCCCCACACAGGGTGAACAGATGCACTTGGGAGGCTGAGACAGGAAGATCACTGGAAGCCAGGAGCTTGGAGCCAGCCCGAGAAACAGTAAGATCTCCTCTCAGAGTACTGCTACTAGTGACAGTAATTCACCCTGGAATTCCTCAGACGTTCTGGAGAATCTTCCAGAATGGAAGCCACATGCAAGTAGGACTTCACCCAGGAGTGAGAAAGGAAAGAGAAAGCAGGACCTGACCCGGACTGCTGCTGCCTCCACAGAGGCCCTGCCTTGCTGAATCTCACGCAGACATCACCCGGAGGCAGGGCAAACTTCCATTCTGATGACTTCTCCGAGTACCCCCTCGTCATCCGCTTTCCAAAAAGAAGGGAAAACTGAAAAGACGGCGCTGCGGGAAATGTGTCCCTGCTACGCCAAGTCAACACCACGTGCCCGAGGTGGACAACCTGACCACTGCAGCACTGGCGACCCGGGTGTGAAGGTTCTGACCCGCTCTGCGATCACCGCTTACGGGCCGGAGGAGGCTGCAGACAGCTTAGATTTCGTAATTTTTCCCCATATTTTTTTCCTGTTAATTTAAAAATATCACAGTGTTTTAATTGCACTCAATTTAATGCACTATACCTGCCAGTTCCAACACACTTCATTATTTATATTGCTGAAAAAGCACTTAAAAATCAAATTGCATAATTTGTACTTGTATATCTTTAAGGTAGATTTATATCTGAAGCTGTCGCGGAGCTGTGGCAGCGTTGCTCTGAATATTAAATTTTAGCAAGCTGTCACCCCCAGAACATTTCCAGGGAATAACAGGAACGGGTCATTCGTTATTTGTGCAGGAAGCTATTACCGCCAGAATGGAAATGCTAATTCACAACCTCAGTTCCCCAAGCAAGCAGCCCAGGGCCAGGCGGCCAGGGGTCAAATCCCAGGTCTGCTCAGGTTCAGCCTGTGGTCCTGGGGTCCTGACAGCCACTCGGGCCCCACTTCCTCCTCTGTTAATTGGAAGCCTCAATGCCATCTCCCTCGTGCTGCGGACAATGTCGCCTGACCCACACCGCGCAGCCCTGCAGCATGTGCGGCAGCAGGATTTCCGGTACGGTGGTTACCAGCCGGCGTGCAGTGCAGTCACTGCCATTGCCTGGCTCTGTGTTACTGTCAGGGTGACCAGGGCCCCCAGCGTCCGTCCCTCTGCCACGGCAGTTTCTCTAGTGGAACGGGACGGGGTTTCCGGAGCTGAGCGGCCCCTTTGAGGGCGCTCATGACGGGGCCCCCAGCAGCCCGCTCCAGTCATTGCACATGAGGGCCCAGCGTCACCTCCGCGTCTGCACTGCTTTTCTGGCTTGTGCTGCCCCAGGTGCACACAGCCTTCACCTCCAGGGCACATGGGAACCACAGAGGACCAAGCTGTGAACAGCTCAGCTTCCCACAGCCAAGGCCAGGAAGGGGCAGAGTTGGGGGTGCAGGGGGCTGGACGCCCAGCCAAGCGGTGGCCCAGGGGCCCCGACTCCGGGACATGTGACCTCCCTCTGCCAGGAGCATGAGCCCCACCAGCTGTTTGACCCGAAGTCTGGGTTTGGGGGCTTCATTAGATTTCCTCCCATGACCGATGCTCCCTGGCTGTCCGGGCAGAGGTCCCGCTACAGGGGTGCAGGCTGAAGTCAGTATGCTGGGCCTTGAGATGGGACCACCGACAGGAGGCCCAGGACCCAGCAGGTGACCGGGAAGCCAGTTCTGGCGCTCCCCTCAGCCTTCCCACAGTGCCCTGAGGTCTCCCAAACCGGGGCTCCCACCAGCCCGACAGGAGTCCTTCCTCAAACCCAGAGCCTCTCTCTGCCCCCCATGGCTCCTGACCCACGCAGACCACAGCTCTTCTTCTCCCACCCCACCCCCACCTCCTTCTCCCCCAGTACTGGGGTTGACTCCAGGGCCTTACCACTGAGCAAAACCCCAGGCCTTATTAAAATTTCTTTTATATTATTTTAATTTATTTTTTTTGGTACCGGGAATTGAACTCACGACCTCTTGTTTGCCAGCCAGATGCTGCACCCCTTCTTTATTTTGAAGCAGGATCTTGCTAAGTCACTCGGTGCTCAGGCTGGGCTCAAACTTGCATTCCTCCTGCCTCTGCCTCCTGGAGAGCTGGGATGACAGTGTGCGTGGCCATGCCTAGCTGGGCAGCTCTACCGGACCAGCTAGGCGCCTCTTGTCTGCTTCCCCTTCGGCCACACCTTTGGTGGAAACTCCTCCGCTGTCTGCACTGGGAAGAGCGGTCTGGTCCTTGGGACCCAGAACAGCACCCGTGGGCCTGGTCTCCAGCACGGCACCAGGGCCAGAGGGTACTAAGAAGTCTAGCGCAGGAGACTGCAGATCTTCCAAGTCCAAATCCCACACTTCCCAGGCTGGGGACCTGGTAGCCTGCCGTGAGGACCCTGGCCTCCCTCCTGCCGCCACACCACCTTCTCTCACTGCACAGGCCGCTGCCAGCGGCTCAGCACGGGCTGCTCCTAGGCCTCCTGCACCTCTGCGACTTGCAGCGGCCCTGAGCCCCGGTGCGACTGCCCCAGCTGGTGCAAGGTGTGCCGGGGGGTGGCACTTTCGGAGCACTCGTCCCAGCATGCACAGGGCGAGAAGCCCCAGGTGTGCTCCGAGTGTCAGGCAGGCACAGTAGACATCACAGTGCCCACAGTAGGCAGCGCTCCTCCTCAGGGCCTGAGCGGAAGTGTGCGCCACTGCAGGGCCGGCGGATTGCGTCCAGCTGAGTCAGAGGCGCAGAGGACCTAGCATGAACGGGGCAGTCACTTCCCCAGGTGCCTCAGAGCCAAGCAGGGATCGAACACTGCACAGCACACCTCCAGACACAGGTGCAGAGTCAGCACCTCCCTCCAGGGGGCCAAATGTGTCCCCACAGGGATGTGGGGACTTCCCGTGCCAAGTGTCAGGACGACAAGAACAGAGCGAAGATGGACAGGAGAGGAAGGCAGGATGGACAGGAGCCCGGAGAGGAAGACGGAGGGAAGCAGGTGCACAAGCTCCAAGTGAGGAGGACACGGGGAGCCGAGGAGGAGAGGGAAGGTGTCCCGTGGGGAGACCACAGGCAGAAAGACCTGAGCAGGAGAACGGTGCAATCCCCAAAAGCAGAGGTGCCTAGGAAGGAGGAGAACAGAGAGAGAGGGCGGAGCCGCTGACACAAGGGAGAGTTCAAAGGTGCTCCTGGCCTGCTCCTTCCACCGGGGAGCGCGGGAGGACAGCCCCAGAGAGGACCTAGCTCTGGGGGACCCTGCAGGGGCAACCCTGGGAGGGAGACGGAGGGGAGAGCTGGTCAAGGCCCAGGGTGGCGGGGATACCGTCACCCAGGTCCTGCACGCCTGTGTCCCCTCCCCACATCCTGGACTTGCAAGGACATCAGCGAAGGAAAATAAACAGAACCGCGCAGCCCGGCAAGTGGGCTCCAAAGCCCGGCCCATGCAGCAGCTGGGCAGGGCGCAGGGCTCCGTGCTAATGCCCTGACGTCGGGGGAGGAGGGGACCCTGCTGGAGGAAGCGCAGCCCCAGCCTTTCCTCAAAGGGCCAGGGAAGGGGTTAAAACAGAGCTGTTGTCCCCACAACACCAGAGCCACACAGCAGCATGGATCCTGGGGAGGAGAGGGTGGCTGGGCTTCGGTGGCGGTGCGCATGCTCCCTTCTCCCCAGCACAAGGACCACACCTCAGGGCACGAGAGGCGGGTCACCCACATGCCACACCGGCGTCTCTGCTCACACCCGTCCACCCCTGGACGCAGCACACACAGGTGCCAAGCTCCGCTCATCTCTCCAGAGCCCAGCGTGCCTGGCCCTGCACTGTTATTTCCAGGAAACACTGCAAAGGCCTCTCCGGCGTGACCATCACCTCCTGCACACCCGGGGCCCCGGGTCCTGAGCAGCTCAGGCACGAAGAGACCGCGGACCTGTGCGCACCGCAGGAGGCCGGCCGAGGGACAGCGCTGGCCTCCGGTCCAGTTCTTGCTCTCCCTCACGCTCTCACCTCTCCTTCCACAGCTGTCTGTGATCTGCCTTACAGCAAAGCCTCGCCCTTGTTATTGCAGTAATTTCTTCCTGAGAATAAAATGTTTTCGTTAAAAAGCTAAAATGGAACCATTTCCCATTAAGTGGCAAAAATTGTAATTAAAATTGTCGATTATTAGGAGACATTAGAATGCACCACAGCTCAGCCAGCTTGCCCTTCCCGAACAATCAGTTTCTGAAATTAAAAACCCATGAGGGCTAGGGACGTAGCTCAGCGGTACAGCGGCACAGCGCCTGCCTACCGCACACAAGGCCCCGGGCTCAGCCTCAGCACTGTAAAATAAATAAAAGAATAAAAAGACATCACTGTAAATGACACTTCCTGTCAGTCCCGTTAGTCTGAGAAGGGTGAACCTGGTGCCTCCTGATGAGGAACCCTCACATGCCACCAGCCGGCAGTGCCGTGGGCACCGGCAGTGTCTGAGCCCACTCACTCCTTTGGATACTTGGGGTTTCCAAGTGTCCTCCCTGCGTGACTCTCCCTAACTGGTCAGTACCTGCTGCCTGGAAGCCAAGGCTGCAGCCTGTCATTTCACTGAAAGTACCATATTCACTTTTTAAAGGAAATACAAGCTCTCCCTATGTCAGCATCACACACACAAAAATGTGGTATTGAGACATACACTTTCAGAAGTTTTAGTATTAAAAAAAAACAAGAGAGCACAATTCTTCACGATAGCCCGACGGTGGGAAATCCCCGCTGTGCACCCACAGAGGGACAGGAAAACACCTGTAACCCCGACCCCATAGAAGACGATTTGGCTTTAAACAAGAGCAGAGGGATCTCCGGCACATGGCACAGCCACATGGGAGGAGGATGCCACTGCACAGACAGAAAGGAGCTGGGCGCCAGTGGGCAGGCGCAGTCTGCAGGGTGGGCCCGAAGCGGGGCTCAGATGCAGAGGACCTGTGGTGTCCGGCCACAGCCTCCCTGTGGTTTGCGATCTGGCTGCGGCCTCCTGGGCTCTGCAAGGCATCAGTGGCAAAGAATCCTCTCCTGTCTAAACTCGAAGAGTCCCCGCCTGTCACTGGATTCTGACGGACACAGTCACACGGCTAATTACTGGCAGGCGGGGATCAAAACCTCGATCCCTGAGCTCTCTTCCGCAGTGTGCTGCTGGACTCTCTATGACGCTCTTCAAAGAGGACCAAGTTGAAAGCCGGGTTCTATGCTGGGTGCGGGCTTGGGAGTGAACTTCTGTGTGAGGCGCCTGCTCCTGCGTGGAGCGCTCCTGCACGCTCCTTCCCTTTGCTGTCAAGCTGTAGCTGAGGCACAGGGGTGTGGCGAATCCTGCTCAGCTGAGTGGAGAGCTGCAGGCCGTGAGTGCCAACCCCATGTGCTGCTCAGACCCCACGAAGCCACCATCTCCTGCGGGCCAGGCTGTGACGGGGACTGATGGCCCCTGGTTTAAGCCACTGGTGCCCACTGTCACAAACAGTCACGCCAGCAGAGCCTGCCAGGCTGTGCCTGCCCCCGCCTCCAGGACTCCAGGGTTCTGCTCGGAGCTCTGCCCCTTGTGCTCTTCCTGGGCTCCTGTGTCCACCACACCCACACTGCCCGGGGTGATGCAGGGACAGGGTGACGACCAGGGACATCACTGAAATGAAAGCCTTCTCCGGCGTCCCAGTATGCAGAGCCGGCCAAGAAACGGAAGAAAAAGCAATATAAATGTTAATAAGAAATTGTCTGTCGGCGTTCGCTGTGACTTAGGCTAATCCATGCGTTCCAGCAAAGAGGGAATTAGACAGCTGAAGGACAGGAAGCCATGGGGCCTCGGCACGCTGAAGCCCAAGGGGCCGCGCTGCTCGTTCAGATGCAGTTCCAGGCTTCTCGGGGTCTCCACGCTGGGGTGCGGCTCCCACACGGGTCCCTGTCTTGCTGATGTCCAGCGCACAGGGCCTGGCATGCACACCCGGGGAAGAACAGGTGAGGACACACAGCTGCATCCACCACACAGGCCAGTGAGGGCACCAGCAATCGTGGTACAGCACGCAAGACACGGTACCAAGGTGCGGGCCCAGATACTAAGTGGGTCAAGGAGAGACGCATATTCCCAGGTGCACACGGCAGAGGAGAGAGGCAGAGCTAGGCCTTGCGGGGACCTTGTGCTCTGCAGGGTGAAGAGCAGTCAGCTTGTGTCCCAAGCAGCAGCCCCAGGTCCCAAGACCACAGCAGTCGCTAAACACTGTCCCAAGGAAGGCCGAAGTCACTCGTTCCACAGCAGGCAGGAGATCCTGAGGCGGAAGATGTCCTGAGGTGCGTGGGTACCCAAGGTCTCCCCGAGGGCTTGGCAAGAGGAGGGTCAGAGGAAAGGCTGGGGTGAGGGAGACAGACCACACGAGCAGGGACGCAGGCAGCTAGAGGATGCAAACCTCGAGGAGGCAGCTCCCCCGAGGGTCCAGGAGCAGGCGGCCCCCGCGACCCCCTGGCTTTAGCCAGTGAGGGTGACGTGGGGCGCCTGACGCCACAACTGTGACACAGCAAGTGCCGCTGTGTCAGCCCCTGAGCACACAGTGATCCACGACAGCAGCGACAGGGAACAAGCACGCGCAGTGCTTGAAGTGTGTGGGCGGGAATGTTACTGTAGAACCTCAGAGCCATGGGTGGAGCAGCAAGGAGCTGACGGCCGAGCCCCAGGACCTGCGTGTCTGCGGGGCGCTCGTCCCCTCAGGGAGGCCCTGATCCCATGCCTGGCAAAGCCCAGATCCGAGCATTTCTCCTCATGCTGAGGCACTACCTCCTCTCTCACAGTCGCTTATGGACTCTGCTTGCTTTTATCACAGACTTCCAGACTTTAGGGAAGAAGGAAAAGGCATCCCCCACTCCTCAGGAACAAGGCCCTGCAGATCCCGGCCCCCGTTCAAGCCTACAGGTGTACTGAGACTGGCCCGGAAATTTCAGGTCCCTCCTCCATGCCCCAAATCCTGTGAGGTGACTTCTTTCCATTAACCTGGCCCGGCTCAACCCCCCACCCACTGTGACTGCAGCAAGTGGAGGGTTCTGCACTGGGCCAGAACCTTTTCCAAGACTGGGTTGCCTTCCTTGAGGGCGCCCCTTCCAGGAGGCAGGGCTCCGCCTTCTAAGCCCTGAAGCTAGGGGGCAGGGCGAGGGCAGTGAGAGCAATCCACCTGCCTGGCTGTGGCCGGATCCTGCAGTCTCTGCACACAGAGGCCGGCTGGTGGGGTTCCCCGCCTCCTCCACCCGCACCCACCGAGGGTCCCCACCCACTGCTCAGGGCCTTCACTCCTCCACACCTGTCGCTTGCTGCCAAAGGAATCACCAAGGCGACGCTCAGCAGCCCCGGATCTGCACAAGCTGGGTCTGCTTTGGCACAGCCATCCGACCCCTGGGCCACGGGCAGGCACGCAGGGGCTCCACGGCGGTGCCAACCTGCATGAGCAGGGGCCTGGGCTGCCCAGGAGGCGCTGAACAGGTTCCTGCTCTGGTGGGCAGTGGTGCCCCCACCCAGGCTCGCCCGCACGGGACAGGAGGCTGCTGCTTCCTCACCACCGCGGGCCCCATATGGCAAATCAGAACCTGGAGTGAGGGTGCTCTCCTGCATCTGATGTTGCAGGCAGGAGACCATAGCTGGGGGCGCCAACCACGCCTGCACAGGGCCAGGCGGGGTCAAGCGAGCTGTTTCAGACACACTGCATGCACGCGCCAGCTGCCTTTTTTAAGCATCTGTGTCAGGGCGTCAGTGGTGTGCAGCAGGAAATCAGTGGGGAATCCAGGCCTGCGGGCCTGTCAGAGCAGTGGGCGTGTCCTCTAGTCAGTGGGCGGGTCGAACAGCCTCAGTGGGCGTGTCTCAGCATCAGAGGGCGTGCTGCGCATGGTGGGCCAAGCTTCCTTTTTTCCCTGCGGGAGGACTCCCAGGCTAAGGCTGGCGCCGCAGCAGACCAGACAGCCCGCAGGGCCCACCTTCAGGCAGCCCCGCGGTGCCATCTGTCCCTTCTTCAGGACCTCGGCGCCCTTGGCTGCTGAGGAAAGGGAGAGGGCGATGAGCTGCCAGGGGCAGTGCCGGGGCGGACCCCACCGGGTCGGCTGTCCGCCCCTCCGCCCGCAGCTGTCATCGCTGCAGACGCCCTGGCAGCTCTGGATGCCCTTCATCGTTCCCACGCCCATGGGTCCGCCGCCGCACAGCCCAGCGAGCCGCCGCGAGGAGAGCCCCCGCCGCCTGCCCACTGCGCGCCAGGCTCCTGCCCTGCACTTGACGCCAGACCCGCGTACGTGGGAAGATGCAAGGGCAGCGTTACCCTGCCCTTCGCAGAGAACTGGACCTGAGGGGGGCGCCCCTGGAGAACCCCAGGATGAGGAGAAAACCACCCCCCCATAAGTGGATCTGAACACCGGCTGCCCTTACCGGGAACCCCGCCAGGGGGCACAGGAAGGTTCCCAGAAGACAGCCAGGATCAGCGCTCCATCTTGCTATCTCCCCGTGATGCCCGCTGTCGCTGCAGCTGCGTCTGCACAGATCCTGTCCCGGGGCTGCACGCGGCTCTCTTCCGGGGCTGCTTCCCTCCCGGCCAGGGCAAGTGTGGATCCCAAGCTCAGCCCACCCTGGCACAGGCCAGCCACGCTCAGGGGCTAACACCGGCCCCTGCTCAGCCCATGGGACGCTCCCAGGCACCCTCTGCAGTGCGAGGAGGTGGCGGCATGGCTGGAGCTCCTGCAAGTCTGGGGGGAAGGGGAAGGGCCTCCGCCAGGGCAGAAGCTGCAGGGTCAAATCACAGCTCCGCCCAGGACCTGCCCTTAGCGAGCAAACAGCTGCGGCAGACTCCTCGCAAAGCTGGCAGACTCCTCGAAGACAGAATGCACGCTAAGGCAGGGAGGCGACACAGCCCCCAGGAGAAGACACCCGGGCCCGACACGGCACAGTGACCCTATACCCCGAGAAGCTCTCCTCAAGATGCAGACAGAAAGCCAGACAGCCGTCCTCACCCGGGCCTAGGCAAGCCAGCACGCCGACTCGCGGGCCAAACAGCAGCCTGAGAAACAGCAGCACTCACTGTCGGGCAAACCCTGGCATCACAACCAGGCCCAGAAGCGGCCCAGAAGGGCGGCCCGGCCAAATCCAGTCACAACCATTGCAGGAATGTGGCGAGGAGGGGAAGAGCTTGCTTTCTCCCTGCCCTGACCCTTGGGTCCTGCCACCTGCCGAAGACACCTCCTGGCCTACACCTGCCCTCGAGGCCAGACGACCTTCTTTCTGGGAGTCCGGCAGCAAAGCACAGAGATGCGAGCGGAGTGAGAAGGCCCCCGAATCACACAGAACCGTCACAGACCAGCTGCGGCCGGTTGGGGGCTCCTCACCCCATGACTGAGGTTGCTGAGTCCTGAGTGCTGAGGCGACGCTGTTTCTCAGCCGGGGCCCTGGCGACCCTGGCGGCCCAGTCCAGGCCGCCCAGCACGTGAGCTCCGCCCTCCGCTCTCGTTCTCCAGCTGCTGCCTCCCAGCCCCTCGCTCCCCACTCCTGGAATGGAGGATGTTTTTAAAATTCAAGCTGCTTGAAAAGGGCTAGTTTGTAAATGCCCTATCTGACGCTGTCTACCTGAAAAACACAGGCATGTCCTGGAATGGGGGGCGGTTCTGCTTTGCGGTTTGGTTTCCTGATGGAGCCACCTGCCACCACTGGCAAACACATACCCACAGCGCTGATGGCACTGCTGTGACTTTTCCTGGGGGTCCTGGGGGTGAGTACCCCAGGAAAGTCCACAGCCGGAGCACAGCTGAGAAGGCCAAGACACAAACTCGGGATACGACGTGAGCTTCCTGCTGGGACACCAAGGGGCATCACTGCTCTCATGCGGGGCACAGAGCCACCTCAGCCAGGCGCTGACTCTCAGACCTGGAGAATGATGGCCTCAAGTCAAGGAGGAAGGCCCCGGCCGCTCTGGGGACAGAAGGCTAAGGCTGGTCACACACATCTTGGAGGGGAGACGTGGGCTTGCACCCGAGCCTGGCACTGTGCACGCCTAGACTCTGCCTCCTGACAGCCAGGACAGCTGTGGCTATGTGAAGATGGTCGTGCTCCAGACGCCGCTGTCAGAGGAAGGGGCATCACAGAGGGTGGCTAGGGTGGTGTGTGTGTACACAGAGGACCCAGACGGAGACTGTAGCTGAGCCCGTTGTGCTGGGCCTGGCCACGATGCCCCTGGCCATGCTGGGACGTGGACATGGCCTGCCTTCTGGGGACTGCCATGGCAACACCACTGCCAACTGCAGTTTCAGCGGCAGAAACTGGTCCCCAGTTCCGGAGGCTGACGCCCAAGACCAGGGTCTCAGTCGGGCTGGCTTTCTAGGGCTGCCGTCCGAGGCCCCGCACAGGTCGGCCTCCTCACCGTGTCCTTGTGCCGTCCTCCTTCCACGTCTGCCATGGCCTCCACAAGGCGCAGTCGCCCTGGCCGGGCCCCGATGCCCTCATCCCCACCTCCACACACAGCGGCACTGGGAGTCCGGCCGTCAGAGCTTCAGCCCTGGGTGGTGCACGCTCATTTAGGCCTCCGGTCTCCGTGTCTCCAGACCACCAGCGAAAGTGAGGCGCCCAAGAAGCTCACGATCTCTGTCCTGGTTAGATGTAGAATGCCCCCCGGAGTCTCCTGTGTGTGCGGCGTGGCTGTGGGGTGACCTGAGCTGTGCTTATAAGTGGATCCGGCACGCATGAGCTCACAGCTGGACGTGCTGCAGGAGGGGCCGGACCTGGACAGGGCATCCTCTTGCTCAGCCCTCCCGTCTCTCTGCCTCCCGGCTGCCAGTGGTGGGCAGTTCTCCTCCGCCACACCCTCTGTCAGGCTGCTTCCTGCTTTGGAGCCAATGGACCATGCTGAAACCTCCTAAAACCAGGAATGAAAAGAACTTCTCCTGTGAGTTGAGGGGACCAGGCCTCTTGTCCCAGCGATGGGACAGTGACTATGATAACTGCTGAAATGGCACACGAGGCCCTGTGGCAGAGCCACGATTCAGGTTCCCAGGCCTCTGAACCCTGAGAACACAGGCCTGCCACTCTGCAGCTGCCAACAAGGGAGCTGGTGCTGCTCCACAGATAAGGAAGCCAAGGCTCAGGCAGGTTAGGGAGGACGTGAGCAGGCCGCCCACCGAACAGCGATGCTGGGACTCAGACCTGAGGCCCACCCTGCTGTTCCCACACCAGTCATCTGCGTCGGGCGCACCAAGCCTGTCCCTGAGCACGCTCGGATTTCTAGAGACAGCAGTGACCTGCCAGCACGCATTCTCCTCTGTCCTAGGTCTAGAAAATGTGGTTATGCAGAGCTCCCTGAGATTCATTTAATTCTTTAGTAGTCATCAGTTTTAAGAAGGGAGTTTAAAAAGTTTCATTTGCAAAATTTATTTATTTATTTACTTATTTATTTATGGAGAGGGCTGCCAGAAATTGAACTCAGGGCCTTGCACTTGCCAGGCAGGCCCTGCGCTGCTGAGCTACATCTCCCGCTCCATGCAAAATTTAAAGGCCATTCAGCTACGAGATCATAACAGCCTCAATGAGCACCTATTTGATTGGTGCCCGTCCTCCAAACTGTACTTCATGCTTCCTCAAGGCCTCTCAGTGGTGCTTAGAGTAAAACACGACAGTCATTTCCTAATAAATTTCTGCTGCATGGATGGGTGGATGGATGGGTGGATAAGTGTGTGGATGGATGGGTGAGCGGGTGGATGGAATGAAGAAAGGAAAGGAAAGAGACATGGATGGAT